>NC_136261.1:195469638-195644593 GCF_964187855.1 Myxine glutinosa | reverse complement strand
CACGAATTATGTCTCACACGGTAAATATCGCATAACCCGCAAGGAACCAACAGCCTGTCTGCCACACAGACCATCGTTCCCACCAGTGCAAACCAAAACCAGGGGGTGCGGTGCGATCGGCGGGGATAATAATCAACGAACATAACAGCCTAACGGGCGCGGTCCCGATCTCCTGTGGACCGAAGTCCTAGACCAAAGCGTCACCTCTGACCCAAAGGGTCTTCTGGAGGCCTCAGCCCGGCCCTGCTTGATGTTTAGCCAATGGGGACCAATGAATAAATCTCTGTCTGTTGACAGAGTGGCCGGGCTGAGGCCTCCAGAAGACCCTTTGGGTCGGAGGTGACGCTTTGGTCTAGGACTTCGGTCCACAGGAGATCGGGACAGCGCCCGTCACGCTGTTATGTTCGTTGATTATTATCCCCGCCGATCGCACCGCACCCCCTGGTTTTGGTTTGCACTGGTGGGAACGATGGTCTGTGTGGCAGACAGGCTGTTGGTTCCTTGCGGGTTATGCGGTATTTACCGTTGTGAGACATAATTCGTCGCTGGTGCTCACCATTAAAGCTAGGAGGAGCGTTGATCATCTTAATAGACGATTTTGGTCCTCATTGGTTAGATTTTTTGCAGTATGCCGTCCTGACGAGGATCGGTAGACCTGCATGCAAATCGGACCTGGCAGGAGTAATGCCCTGCTGGTGGATTAAGGGGTCTTACTCCTATTAAGAGGAGTGGTCCCAATTGTATGACCATGCATTGTGGCCCTTCGGGGGCATGATGCATGTGTTTGAATGACCATGTGCTTCCCCCTCGGGGTTGAGGCGCATGTGTATTGTTATGGGGACAGCCTTGTTGACGTTGTGCCTTGGCCATGGGGTCAAGGTGCACGTCCGAGGCTGTTCGAATGTTTGACTTTTTACCTTTTTTCACAAGCAAAAAAGGCAGGCCTTGACTGGGGCCCTAAAACAGTCAATAAGCCCGAAATCTGGATTGGCGGCTCTGCTTGATGTTTAGCCAATGGGGACCAATGAATAAATCTCTGTCTGTTGACAGAGTGGCCGGGCTGAGGCCTCCAGAAGACCCTTTGGGTCGGAGGTGATGCTTTGGTCTAGGACTTCGGTCCACAGGAGATCGGGACAGCGCCCGTCACGCTGTTATGTTCGTTGATTATTATCCCCGCCGATCGCACCGCACCCCCTGGTTTTGGTTTGCACTGGTGGGGAACGATGGTCTGTGTGGCAGACAGGCTGTTGGTTCCTTGCGGGTTATGCGGTATTTACCGTGTGAGACATAATTTGTGGCTGGTGCTCACCATTAAAGCTAGGAGGTGCCTTGATCATCTTAATAGACGATTTTGGTCCTCATTGGTTAGATTTTTTTGCAGTATGCCGTCCTGACGAGGGTTGGTAGACCTGCATGCAAATCGGACCTGGCAGGAGTAATGCCCTGCTGGTGGATTAAGGGGTCTTACTCCTATTAAGAGGAGTGGTCCCAATTGTATGACCATGCATTGTGGCCTTTCGGGGGCATGATGCATGCGTTTGAATGACCATGTGCCTCCCCCTTGGGGTTGAGGCGCATGTGTATCGTTATGGGGACAGCCTTGTTTACGTTGTGCCTTGGCCATGGGGTCAAGGTGCACGTCCGAGGCTGTTCAAATGTTTGACTTTTTACCTTTTTTCACAAGCAAAAAAGGCAGGCCTTGCGCAGGCCCTAAAAAGCGTTGGTAGACCTGCATGCAAATCGGACCTGGCAGGAGTAATTTCCCTGTCAGTGGATTAAGGGGTCTTACTCCTATTGAGAGGAGTGGTCCCAACTGTATGACCATGCATTGTGGCCCTTCGGGGGCATGATGCATGTGTTTGAATGACCATGTGCTTCCCCCTCGGGGTTGAGGCGCATGTGTATTGTTATGGGGACAGCCTTGTTGACGTTGTGCCTTGGCCAAGGGGTCAAGGTGCACGTCCGAGGCTGTTCGAATGTTTGACTTTTTACCTTTTTTCATTGTAAAAAAGGCAGGCCTTGACTGGGGCCCTAAAACAGTTGGTAGACCTGCATGCAAATCGGACCTGGCAGGAGTAATGCCCTGCTGGTGGATTAAGGGGTCTTACTCCTATTAAGGGGAGTGGTCCCAATTGTATGACCATGCATTGTGGCCCTTCGGGGGCATGATACATGTGTTTGAATGACCATGTGCTTCCCCCTCGGGGTTGAGGCGCATGTGTATTGTTATGGGGACAGCCTTGTTGACGTTGTGCCTTGGCCATGGGGTCAAGGTGCACGTCCGAGGCTGTTCGAATGTTTGACTTTTTACCTTTTTTCACAAGCAAAAAAGGCAGGCCCTGACTGGGGCCCTAAAACAGTTGGTAGACCTGCATGCAAATCGGACCTGGCAGGAGTAATGCCCTGCTGGTGGATTAAGGGGTCTTACTCCTATTAAGAGGAGTGGTCCCGATTGTATGACCATGCATTGTGGCCCTTCGGGGGCATGATGCATGTGTTTGAATGACCATGTGCTTCCCCCTCGGGGTTGAGGCGCATGTGTATTGTTATGGGGACAGCCTTGTTGACGTTGTGCCTTGGCCATGGGGTCAAGGTGCACGTCCGAGGCTGTTCGAATGTTTGACTTTTTACCTTTTTTCACAAGCAAAAAAGGCAGGCCCGGACTGGGGCCCTAAAACAGTCAATAAGCCCGAAATCTGGATTGGCGGCTCTGCTTGATGTTTAGCCAATGGGGACCAATGAATAAATCTCTGTCTGTTGACAGAGTGGCCGGGCTGAGGCCTCCAGAAGACCCTTTGGTCTAGGACTTCGGTCCACAGGAGATCGGGACAGCGCCCGTCACGCTGTTATGTTCGTTGATTATATATATATATATATATATATATATATATATATATATATATATATATATATATATATATATATGATATATATATATATATATTTATATATATATATATATATTTATATATATATATATATATATATATATATATATATATTATATATATATATATATATTTATATATATATTTATATATATATATATATATATATATATATATACACATATATACATATATATATATATATATATACACATATATACATATATATATATATATATATATATATATATATATATATATATATATATATATATATATATATATATATAAAAATATATATATATATATATATATATTGGCCAGACGGAAGCCTCTCCTCAGTGAAAATCACATGAAAGCCCGCTTGGAGTTTGCAAAAAAGCACCTAAAGGACTCAGACTGAGAAACAAGATTCTGTGGTCTGATGAAACCAAGATTGAACTGTTTGGCTTCCGTCTGGCTAATCTGCCATAAATCCCAGATCGGTGGAGTGTTGCAGTGATGGTTGTCCTTCTGGAAGTTTCTCCCATCTCCACACAGGATCTCTGGAGCTCAGCCATAGTGACCATCGGGTTCTTGGTCACCTCTCTTACCAAGGCCATTCTCCCCCGATTGGTCAGTTTGGCCGGGCGGCCAGCTCTAGGAAGAGTCCTGGTTGTTCCAAACTCCTTCCATTTAAGAATTATGGAGGCCACTGTGCTCTTGGGAACCTTCAATGCAGCAGAAAGTTTTTTGGAGGCTTCCCCAGATCTGTGCCTCGACACAGTCCTGTCTCTGAGCTCTGCAGGCAGTTCCTTCGACCTCATGGCTTGGTTTTTGCTCTGATATGCATTGTCAGCTGTGAGACCTTGTTAGACAGGTGTGTGCCTTTCCAAATCATGTCCAATCAATTGAATTTACCACAGGTCGACTCCAATGAAGGTGTAGAAACATCTCAAAGATGATCAAGAGAAATGGGAGGCACCTGAGCTAAATTTCAAGTGTCATAGCAAAGGGTATGAATACTTATGTCAATGTGATATTTCAGTTTTTCTTTTTAATAAATTTGCAAAACTTTCTAAAATCCTGTTTTCTCTGTCATTATGGGGTATTGAGTGTAGATTGATGAGGGAGAAAATGAATATAAACGATTTCAGCATAAGGCTGCAACATAACAAAATGTGAAAAATGTGAAGGGGTCTGAATGCTTTCTGCATGCACTGTTTATATATATATGGATATATTGTTGCGTTTGTGGGGGTAGATGGAAGAATCCCATAGTAAAAATAGGATTGTATCGTTATAGCATGGACCGTGGACACGTAGGAGACATCTCGATGTATTTAAGTAGGGAAACTGTGACGTAAGATTGTTTGTATGTCTTTACACGAGGGTGTGAAGCTGTGCTAACTAGTTCGGGATTAAGGTTAGTTCTCCCCAGTATGTGATATTGTATAAGCTGACAAATGATGTCATTTCTGTCCAATCCAGGCCAGGGGAAAATAAGGAGCATCATGAGTAGAATACCGATTTCTTTCCTGGAAGTCCTAGCAGTGTCCATGTTTTGTTTTTTTACCTGTCCCACCCCCCACCCACCTTCCCACGCCTCCTCCCCCCAAGCCCTCTCCCTCCCACAGATCTCCCGATGTCCCTGCTCTCAAATGTTGTGATTGTGTGCTTCCCCTTCTCTCCCCATCTTGTCTACCACTCCCCTTATTATATGCTTTGTGTGTCTGTTTGATTTTTTGTGTGATAAATGTTAGCTCTTTCACGAGCCTCGATCCTGTATATATATTTTTTTAAAGTTGATTACAAGGGAAAATTGAATTGCATTCTGGGTTTGACAACAGTTGTTATTGTAACTTGCTTGTTGGCTTGTGGGCTTGTGGGTTATCATGTAACCTTGGAACTGATTGGATGAAGATCAACCATGGGTCAGGGGTTTGTTGTATTGCTGGGGAAGATTTGTATGGAGCTTATTAAAACATAGGTGACTGGAGTAGGGCAATTGGTGAACTTTTAAACTCTGTTTATATAAGAGCTGGGGGAGTCATTTCCAGGAATTGTGGCTGCCACGTCAACAGCTCACAACCTTATCAGGGGAGTTAACATGCTGCGCTGTTCCTCTCGGCATTTCTCTGTCTGTATAAATACCACTGAATCGACGCTTGATTTTTCAGAGAACTGTAGGGGTACTTTGCGTATACTCATTACATATGATTACTTTTCTCTCCATGTACACGTACTTCAATAAATTTCCTTGTTACAGTCTGAAGTGGTTGGTGATCCATTTCGTGGTTCGAGTGGCTCCAGCAATATTCCCTCTGTGACCTTTTCCCTACGTTCTTACAACTACAACCAGGCCAGCCATGCAAAACCTCCATTAAACCACCACAACTGCTGACAGTACCCGAACATTGCTGATCAGCAAGTAAACCACGCCTTAATGATCACTCACGCTAAGCAATGCTTCCAGGCCACACCTGAAGTTTGTGATTGGTCGAGAGGAACGCATGGTGATTCAACAGAGCTCGGGATTGGTCGGGGTGGCATCGGAGCAAGAAGCTTCGAGAGGAATATGGAAGAAGAAGAGCGCGTCTCGCTCTTTCTCGGGGTGGGTTTTTGGAGGAGTAAGGTGGCGCCATTGTGTGGTTCTGGAGCTTGGAGTTTGGGCTTTGGGGTGTACTTTTGAAGAGAGTGTAGAGCTTTTGGCTGTGTGGGGCAGCATTGCGAGGTGTTGTTTTTGCTGTGGTGCACTCAGAGGCAGAGGAGGGCCGTGAGCTAAACGAAAGAGGCTGTCCTGTCTACTTGCCTAACGCCGGTGGTTAGTTCAGGTGCAGCGCGGCCGCCATCTTGTGCCGGGTTCCTACCAGAGGGACATCGAGCTCTGGGCCTCGTCCCCAGCTGAAACTCGTGAGGCCAGAGCAAAGTGACTGCACGAAAAAAAGGGAACATTAATTTTATTTTGTCTTTCCCCTTGTCTGTATTTGAGTCTGTCAGTGGAGGTACCTAACATAGGAATTAGTTTTTACTTCAACATTTCATTTGACATTTTTCGTCTTTGATTTGTTTCATTAAATCATTACTGTTGAATTTCCTTGTCGTGTCTGTTCCTTGTGGGTTCCGGATTAAACCTGTGTGTTTCTTTTATAATTAAACATCTCTAATTTCTTCATTCCGGCAGGCGTCAAAATAACCGTCATCTTCGGGGGACGCCTCGGAGTTAAAGTTGGTTCAGCTTTTTGTCCAAGGCAATGGGAGGGGGGAGGGGGGAGGTGAGGGAGGGGGAGGGGGAGGGGGGAGGTGAGGGGAGGGGAGGGGTGAGGGGAGGTGAGGGGGGAGGGGGAGGGGGAGGGGAGGGGGAGGGGGAGGGGAGGGGGGAGGGGGAGGTGAGGGGGAGGGGTGAGGGGAGGGGGGAGGTGGAGGGGGAGGGGGAGGGGAGGGGGGAGTGGAGGGGGAGGGGAGGGGAGGGTGGAGGGGAGGGAAGGGGAGTGGGAGGTGAGGGGAGGGGGGAGGGGGAGTGGAGGGGAAGGGGGGAGGGGGAGGGAGGGGGAGGGAGGGGGGGAGGGGGGGGAGGGGGGGGGGAGGGAGGAGGGAGGGGGGAGGGGGAGGGGGGAGGGGGGAGGGAGGGGGGAGGGAGGGGAGGGAGGGGGGAGGGGGGAGGGGAGGGAGGGGAGGAGGGGGAGGGGAGGGGATGGAGAGGGGGGAGGGGAGGGAGGGGGAGGGGAGGGGGGAGGGGGGGAGGGGGGGGAGGGGGGAGGGAGGGGGGAGGGGGGAGGGAGGGGGGAGGGGGGCTTCGCCCGGGTTGAATAAGAATAATACAAATATATGATGAAAAGAACATGTATATTTTAGAGCAATATCACAGTACATTTCCTACATGGCGTTTTGTCAATTTTCAATTTCTCAAAACCGCTTGGTGTACAACATTTCTGGTTTTCTTACTTGGTGCCAAGACATAAAGATTGCTTGGTTTTCCAACCCTCGAGCAGCCCACGTACAGCTGGCCATGGGAAGTACCCGGCATTGCCGGGCGGGGGAAGGGGGGGAGGAGGAAGGGGGAGGGGAGGGGGAACGGGGGGGAGGGGAGGGGAACGGGGGGGGGAGGGTGAGGGGAACGGGGGGGGGAGGGGGAGGGGAACGGGGGGGGGAGGGGAGGGGAACGGGTGGGGAGGGGAGAAGAGGGGGGAGGGGAGAAGAGGGGGGAGGGGAGAAGAGGGGGGGAGGGGAGAAGAGGGGGGGAGGGGAGAAGAGGAGGGAGGGGAGAAGAGGAGGGAGGGGAGGAGGAGAGGGGGAAGAGGAGGGAGGGGGAGGAGGGAGGGGGAGGAGGGAGGGGGAGGAGGAGAGGGGAGGGGGGGAGGGGGGGGGGAATGGCTAGCTTGGCAAGCGATAGCAGGATTTTTACTTTTATTTTTACCTCAATGAGAGCTATATATATAGTCCGTGCTTAGAGCCTTCAAGTTCAACATAAAGTTTTTTTATGAAAAATAATGCAGATGTATAACAATCCACCAATGCAAGTTCAGAAATGAATGCAGATCCTTTACTTTGCGATACAAACGCAATTCCCGCCATTTCCACTCACGATCGAGGCCCTCCACAGTGGCCGCGCCTCTTCTTCCTCCTACAACTTCGTCTCACTTCTTTCACTCAAAATGTACGAAATTCTGCCGCATGAAATTATGTAGAGGCCTCGTCGGGGGGATATAAGGTACATAAGGAAGGCGTTGTAACAGAAGATTCAAAATAAAAGTGGAAGAACATGAGGAAATGGGAGCTATTCTGGACCCACAGCCAAACCCGACAAACCATTGCAATACACCCCGAACGTCTAGCGCCGCCACAAACCACCATGGAATTGCAGGTGGCGCAGTTTTTTAAAACCATTGATATGAAAATAAAACGTAGCCTATAACCACCAGGATTTTATGCTGATTCCGAATCTGTGTCTAAAACTTTTCTCCGATGTGTAGTTCTTGAGTTATAAGCGGACATCCAGACAGACACACATATACACACACACACAGACAGACACTCCTCCTTTATATATAGAGATATATATATATATATATAGAGATATATATATATATATATATATATATATATATATATATATATATAGATATATTATATATATATTGTTGCGGATATGGGATTTGCATCCATCCATATCCGCTTGTAAATATTCCCCTATTTCCTCAATACTTCCCAACTATCCCCAATCCCCCATTCCCTAGTCCCCATTTTCTGTAAACAACACTCTGTAGACCCGACCTCCCCCTATTTCCCCCATTAAATGTCGTGCCCAGGTTCACCGCATCTCATGTAAGACAACTATAGGACATCTTGCTAGTTATTCTTAGTCTATGTCAGTTAAGGACTCGTTTCCATTAATTCTGACTCTTCGTTGCACCAGAATGTGATTGTATGGCACCGTTAGGAAGTTTAGGACCTCCCAATACCTCCCCGCAGCTCTTCCTCACGGTTCAGCAACAACAACACCAACAACAACAACAACAGCAGCGGCGGGCGCGGGGAGTGCGCGTCCTCACTCCGGCGTGGTTGGTAGGGGGTGTTGGGAGGGCACCAGGCCTTTCCAACGAGCCGCCATCGAACATGTGCTCGACGGGGTTACCAAATAGGGGCTCCCTGTCAGCTCCTCGTCAAGGGCGGAGCCCGGTAACCCCCGCACCCAATGGGAGCGGCGGACCGGTCCCATCTGGGGCGGAGCCAACCAGCCGAGGGCGTGTGACTCCCCGCTGAGCATGCGCAGGAAGAGGGAGGTGACGTCAGATGCGCGCTGAGCTTGGAGAAAGAAAGACGCCACCTCCGAGCGCTGTGAGGCCTCCCTGCATCTCTTGGACCATGCTTGATCCTGTCCCCGAGCCAAGGTGCACCTTGTGCTATCAACCTACCTGTCCTTCCCTGCCATCAATCCCTGTGTAAGTCAGCCTTGTTCCGTTTGTCTGTGGTCTGTCTGGGATAGATAAGATTGTATCTAAGTGCCTATCTCTTCTGTGTCTTTAACCTCACTCTACCTTGTAATCTACCCCTTTTCTCCACCACTAATTATACCCTCCTCCGGAGGTCTTGAGAACTGTACCCCTTGCGTCGTTTCATTTATCCCAGTCGTTGTGTCCTTTCCAATCATTGATTTAGCGTAGCGCGATTTGGCCAACGTCTGGGTGAATCGGGTGAGTTGGGGAAGAATCGGGGGAACTGTTAGGTCGCGGTGGACCATCCGCTCGGCCCATCATAACATCTAAACCGCGATCCGTAACAATATATATATATATAGAGATATATATATATCTATCTATCTATATATATATATATATATATATATATATATAATATATATATATATATATATATATATATATATATATATATATATATGTGGCGGACACAAAAGCCCACTGGCGTGGTGACATCATTCCGCGCACCAAGTGGGCGGTGGCCACGCCCGAGGGGTAGGCGTGGCCTCATGATATACACCGGGCGCGCAGCCCGGAGCGCGCCAGTGTTACAGTGAGCTCCTGAAATAAAGACGCTTATAAGTTACCGCTTGTCCGCTTCCTCCTTGCTCGCAAGCAGCGCGCGTAACGCCGCGCTTTACTGGTGACCCCCTCGACGTTGGATCTGCCGGAGCGATCCTTCCACACGCGACGCCATTGCCATGGCCAACTTCATCAAACTTCCCGAATTTTGGGAGGCTCAGGCCGAAGTCTGGTTCGTCCAGGCCGAAGCCCAATTTCAGCTTCGGCGCCTCACCGGCGATGACACGCGCTATTGCCACGTCGTCGCCTCCCTCGGGCCCGGCACGGCCGCTCGAGTTGTGTCCGTCCTTCGCCACCCACCGGACGGCCACAAGTACGAGGCACTCAAGCGGCTACTCCTAGCCACGTTCGGCCTCACGGACGACGCACGGGCCGACCGCCTCCTGGATCTCCCCGAGCTCGGTGACACGCGCCCGTCGGTCCGAATGGACCATATGCTGTCACTGTTGGGCGACGAAGCCCCCGGTTCTCTATTCCGGGTGCTTTTCCATCGCCAACTTCCAGCGCAGGTTCGCCTCGCGTTGGCCGGGACCGGGCTAACGGAACCCGAGCATTGGCAGCCGAGGCAGACAAGTACTTCGCCGCTTCGGACACGCGAGCGAGAGTCGGCGTGGCCGTCACGGCCCTCGAGGCTGATGCTGCTGATGCTGCTGATGCTGCTGTTCCACAGCATCAGCTTATACAGCATACGCAGCATGCTGATACGCACCTCGTGACCGCCGCCACGCCCCGCCCACCGCCGCGGCGAAAACCGCCAGTGCGGGGAAACCCGCCAACTCCACCGGCCTGGCGGAGCCAGCCGCGCTCCTCCAGCTCCACCACCTGGTGCTGGTTCCACGCCAAGTTCGGCCACGAAGCTCGGCAGTGTCATCCGCCATGCTCCTTCAACAGGTCGGGAAACGCCCGGGCCGGCGCTCAATAGTGGCGATGAGCGCCGGCCGTTCGAGCAGCCTGCTTTTCATAACGGACACCTTCTCCGGGCGCCGTTACCTGTGCGACACGGGAGCGCAGGTGAGTGTCGTTCCTGCCGGCACGTCAGACAAGCACGCCGCGGGTGGGGGCACCGCACTGCTTGCCGCGAACGGGACGCCCATCCGTACGTACGGAAAACGCTGCCTCTCTCTGCGGTTCGGAGGGCAGGTTTTCCGATGGACGTTCGTCACCGCAGACGTGCCCATGGCACTGCTTGGCGCGGACTTCCTGTGTGCTAATGGGCTCCTGGTCGACGTCAAGCGCAGACGTCTTGTCCATGCCGAGACGTTCAGCTCGCTCGCTTGTGCGTTGCCCAGCTCAACGAGCGGCTTGCCAAGCAGCTTGCCGAACGGTTCGGCTCCGGCCACGTTGGTCTGTACGCTTCCGGCAGCGGACGCATTCACCCGCCTCCTCACCGGCTTCCCGGCCCTCACGCGGCCCACCTTCTCGGCGGGGGCCGTCAAGCACGGGGTGGCCCATCACATCCCCACCGTCGGGCCACCGGTCTACGCCCGGGCACGCCGCCTCGAGCCGACGAAGCTGGCGGTGGCAAAAGCGCATTTCGCTACCCTGGAGCGACTCGGCATCGTTCGGCGCTCAGAGAGCGCTTGGGCGTCGCCACTGCACATCGTGCCGAAGCCCGGCGGGGGATGGCGACCGTGCGGGGACTATCACCGTCTCAATGACGCCACGACTCCCGACCGCTACCCCGTCCCCCACATTCAGGACTTTTCTGCCCGTTTGGCGGGCAGGTCCTTCTTCTCGAAGGTGGACCTCATACGCGGCTACCATCAGGTCCCCGTCAGGCCGGAGGACGTCCCGAAGACGGCGGTCATCACGCCATTCGGACTCTTCGAGTTCCTGTGCATGCCCTTCGGTCTGAAGAATGCGGCTCAGGCGTTCCAGCGACTGATGGACAGCGTCCTGCGCGACTTGGATTTTGTCTACGTCTACCTGGACGATATCCTCGTCGCCAGCGCGTCCCGCGAAGAGCACCTACGCCACCTCCGCACGCTCTTCGAACGCCTGGGCCAGCATGGCCTGATTGTGAACCCCGCAAAGTGCCGGTTCGGTGCCGCCATAATCGATTTTCTGGGGCACCGTGTCACCAGGCACGGAGCCGTCCCCCTGCCGGCCAAAGTGGAGGCGGTGAAGGGGTTTCCGCGCCCCCGCACGATCAGAGGGCTGCAGGAGTTCCTGGGCATGGTGAACTTTTACAATCGGTTCCTGCCCCGTATCGCCCAGCTCCTGCGCCCCCTGCACGAAGCTCTCCGAGGTAAGCCGGGCAAAGGCGACGTTACCTGGACCGAGCAGATGGACACGGCGTTCACGGGCGCGAAGCTCGCCTTGGCTAACGCCACCATGCTCGCGCACCCGGCGCCCGATGCACCGATCGCCCTCACCACCGATGCCTCGGACTACGCGGTGGGCGCGGTGCATGAGCAATGGGTGCGTGGAGCTTGGCAACCGCTGGCGTTCTTTAGCCGGCAGCTTCGCCCGCCCGAACGCCGTTACAGTACCTTCGACCGCGAGTTGCTCGGGCTTCACTTGGCGGTCAGGCACTTCCGCCATCTGCTCGAGGGCCGTGCGTTCACTGCCTTCGTCGACCACAAGCCGCTGATCTTCGCGATGCGCAAGGTCACCGAGCCGAGGTCGGCCCGGCAGCAGCGTCACCTCTCGGCCGTGTCCGAGTACACGACGGAGGCGGATTGCCTTTCCCGGGCCGTCGACCACGCAGTCCACCTCGGCATCGACTATGCCCGGATGGCAGCGGACCAGGCCGCTGACCCCGACGTCCAGGCCTTGCGGACCGCCGTCACGGGCCTCCGCGTCACCGAGGTGCCGTTCGACGGCGCGGGCGCGGCCCTCTTGTGCGACGTCTCCCTCGGGCATCCTCGCCCCATCGTGCCCACGGGCTGGCAGCGCCAGGTGTTTGACGCCATCCACGGCCTGTCCCACCCGGGCACGAGGGCCTCCCAAAGGCTGATCGCCGACAAGTTCGTCTGGCATGGCCTCCGGAAGGCCGTCCGCGGCTGGGCCAGGACGTGCCTCGCGTGCCAGCGCGCCAAGGTGCACCGGCACACCCAGGCCCCGTTGGCCCCGTTCACGGTGCCGGAACGCCGGTTTGACCACGTCCACGTGGACCTGGTGGGACCTCTGCCCCCCTCGCGGGGTTTCACCTACGTCCTCACCATGGTGGACCGCACCACCCGGTGGCCGGAGGCCGTGCCCTTGGCGTCGACAACGGCGGCCGATGTCGCGCAGGCTTTCATCGCCACCTGGGTCACCCGGTTCGGCGCCCCCTCAGACATCTCGTCCGACCGCGGCGCCCAGTTCACCTCGGAGCTCTGGGGGGCAGTCGCGCAGGGGCTCGGGGTCCGGCTGCACCGAACCACGGCCTACCACCCCCAGGCTAACGGCCTGTGTGAGCGATTTCACCGCTCATTGAAGGCCGCGCTCCGGGCCACCCTCCGCGACGGCGGCTGGGTCGACAGGCTCCCCTGGGTCCTGCTGGGCCTCCGGACAGCGCCCAAGGAGGACCTGCGTGCATCCGCGGCGGAGTTGGTCTTCGGGCAACCGCTGCGGGTGCCGGGCGAGTTCCTCCCCGACTCCACGGCACCATGGTCCGCGGCACAGCAGCGCTCCGCTCTGCAAGAGACCGCCCAGAGGTTCGCCCCGGTGCCAACGGTATGCCACGGGCACCCACCGACGCACGTCGCCCCGGAGCTTCGCACGGCGGAGTACGTCTTCGTCCGCCACGATGCCCACCAGACACCACTGCGGCCCCCATACGACGGGCCTTTCCGCGTGCTGGAGACCGGGGCGAAGCACTTCACCCTGGACATCGGCGGTACTCCTGACCGCGTTTCGGTAGACCGCCTCAAGCCGGCCCACCTCGACGTGGACCATCCACCGCCAGTGGCCCGACCCCCACGTCGGGGCCGCCCCCCTGCGGGCGGACCCCCGGCACCGCCCAGCCCCCGCCGCCACGCCGCCCCCCGGTCCTGCACCCATCCCAGGGGCAGCCAGGGGCATCCCACCTGGCATCCCTGCACCCCGGACGCCGCCGATCGCCAGGGGGCGCTTCGGCCGGGTCATTCGTCTGCCCCGCAAACTGGCCCTCCAGGTGCGCGGGAATTCTGGGGGGGCGCGTGTGGCGGACACAAAAGCCCACTGGCGTGGTGACATCATTCCGCGCACCAAGTGGGCGGTGGCCACGCCCCAGGGGTAGGCGTGGCCTCATGATATACACCGGGCGCGCAGCCCGGAGCGCGCCAGTGTTACAGTGAGCTCCTGAAATAAAGACGCTTATAAGTTACCGCTTGCCCGCTTCCTCCTTGCTCGCAAGCAGCGCGCGTAACGCCGCGCTATATATCTATATATATCTATATATATATATCTATATATATATATCTATATATATATATATATATATATATATATATATATATATATATATATATAGAGATATAGAGATATATATATATATATTGTTGCGGATATGGGATTTACATCCATCCATATCCGCTTGTAAATATTCCCCTATTTCCTCAATACTTCCCAACTCTCCCCAATCCCTCCTTCCCTAGTCCCACTTTCTGTAAACAACACTCTGTAGACCCGACCTCCCCCTATTTCCCCCCATTAAATGTCGCATCCAGGTCCACCGCATCTCACATAGACAACTATAGGACATCTTGCTAGTTATTCTTAGGCTATGTCAGTTAAGGATTCGTTTCCATTTATTCTGACCCTTCGTTGCACCAGAATGTGATTGTATGGCACCGTTAGGAAGTTTAGGACCTCCCAATTCCTCCCTGCAGCTCTTCCTCACAGTTCTTAGTAACAACCACAACCACAACAACAACAACAACAACCACGAGCGCAGGGAGTGCGCGTCCTCACTCCGGCTTGGTTGGCCATGTGCTCGACGGGGTTAACAAACAGGGGCTCCCTGTCGGCCCCTCGTCAAGGGCGGAGCCCGGTAATCCCCACACCCAATGGAAGCGGCGGACCGGCCCCCAGTTGGGGTGGAACCAACCAGCCGAGGGCGTGTCACTCCCCGTTGAGCATGCGCAGCAGAGGGAGTGGTGACGGGAGATGCGCGCAGAGCTGAAGGAGAAAGGACGCACCCTCCGAGCGCCGAGAGACCTCTGCCATTAAGAAAGACCTCCCAAAGACTGAGCTGTATCCTGTCCCCGAGCCAAGGTGCACCTTGTGCCATCGGTCTACCTGCCATCAATCCCTGTGTGAGTCAGCCTTGTCCGTTTGTCCGTGGTCTGTCTGGGACTAAGTAAGCCAGTTAGATAAGCTAATCTTTGCACTGTGTCACCTGCTGTAAATAACCTTGACTGCTCCTTTTCGTTTGTGTGGTATAAATAATAAATCCTGTTCCTCTTCTGTACGTCTTCGTCCTCTTCTTGCTCTTTCCATTCGATCGCTTTAGAGTTTTCCCCAATTGAATATATGTGACGCGATTTGGCCAACGTTCGGGGTAATCGGGTTAACTGTACGAACACGGCGGCCATTCCGCTCGGTCAAGCAACATCTTTAGCCGTGTCCATAACAATATATATATATATATATATATATATATATATATATATATATATATATATATATATATATATATATATATATATATATATATATATATATATATATATACAGTCACGTGAAAAAGTAAGTACACCCCATGTAAAGTTTTGACTTTTTCAACATATTTCAACATACAGCTATTTGATCTTCATTTCAACAATATTGATAGATAAAGGTGATATAATCTAACAAATATCATGAAACATTTACATTTTGTAGTCCATTGTATAATTTAAATAAACATAAATGCAAATTTCGCATGTGGAAAAAGTAAGTACACCCTTGGCTCTAATAGGTGGTATTGCCCCCTTTGGCAGAAACAACCTCAAGTCGGCGTTTCTTATAACTGTCTACCAGTCTCTGACATCGACTGGGGGAAATTTTTGCCCACTCCTCCATGCAGAATTCATTCAGCTGTGTGATGTTTGAGGGGTTTCTTGCATGCACAGCTCGTTTCAAATTCCCCCACAACATCTCGATGGGATTTAGATCTGGGCTTTGACTTGGCCATTCCAGAACCCTCCATTTCTTTCTTTTCAGCCATTCCTTGGTGGATTTACTGGTATGTTTAGGGTCATTGTCATGTTGCAAGGTCCACCTTCGGTTGAGCTTCAACTTTCCGACAGATGGCCTCACATTATCCTCAACACCGTCTGGTACAATGAAATATTCATAGTGGATTCTATGATGGTGAGCTGCCAAGGCCCTGATGCAGCAAAGCTGCCCCAAACCATAATATTTCCACCACCATGCTCTATAGTTTGTATCAGGTTCTTGTAGTCAAATGCTGTCTTTGGTTTTCGCCAAACATGTCTTCTGGTACTGTGGCCAAATAGCTCTACCTTTGAATCATCTGTCCAGAGCACATTATTCCAGAAGTGCTGTTCTTTGCCTCGGTGTTCATTGGCAAACTTGATTTGCCCTGATGTTCTTTCTGGACAGCAAAGGTTTCCTCCTGGCACACCTCCCATGTATACACAAAGAATTAAGTTAAGCACCCCCCCCGTTTTTTTACAACCTCGCACATTACAAGTTTGTTGTCGTCAAAACAGTGTAATATACCCATGATATTGCTATATTTTCTGGAGAAGTGATATTATGGTCACATAAAAACATAACAATCATGCCGTTTTCAATATTTTATTCTGAATAATTTAAGGTGAAATTTTTTGGGAATTTTAGGCATATTTTCACCTCAATTTAAGTATGGAGCTATAGGTCCATCACGGACAGTGTGGATGACGTTTATGTTTTCTAACGTACAGTCATTGTTCTGAGAAGACCTCTAGCGATCTTTGCGTCAATAACGTGTGTAGGACCCACGTGATCGGATCACTGACTCAACCCTACGTCTCATAGACCCTGTAAGCCGTCGTATGCGTTGCTGTGGCAGGTTGTTCCATTCCCGATGTAATGCACGTTCCAATTCATCCAGATTGGCTATTGGAGGGACCATCTTCGCAATTTGTCGTCCCAACATGTCCCAAACGTGCTCGAGGGGGTTCAGGTCAGGACTGTACGCAGGCCAGGGGATGGTTGTCACAGCACCTTGCTCCAGCAAGGCTCGGACGCGTCTCGCACGGTGAGGCCTGGCGTTGTCCGGAAATCCTGAATACCACCGTAATCCCGCACTTCGATGACCACACCCTCGCCAGCAGACCCATCTTCATGGATGACAACGCCAGGCCTCACCGTGCGAGACGCGTCCGAGCCTTGCTGGAGCAAGGTGCTGTGACAACCATCCCCTGGCCTGCGTACAGTCCTGACCTGAACCCCCTCGAGCACGTTTGGGACATGTTGGGACGACAAATTGCGAAGATGGTCCCTCCAATAGCCAATCTGGATGAATTGGAACGTGCATTACATCGGGAATGGAACAACCTGCCACAGCAACGCATACGACGGCTTACAGGGTCTATGAGACGTAGGGTTGAGTCAGTGATCCGATCACGTGGGTCCTACACACGTTATTGACGCAAAGATCGCTAGAGGTCTTCTCAGAACAATGACTGTACGTTAGAAAACATAAACGTCATCCACACTGTCCGTGATGGACCTATAGCTCCATACTTAAATTGAGGTGAAAATATGCCTAAAATTCCCAAAAAATTTCACCTTAAATTATTCAGAATAAAATATTGAAAACGGCATGATTGTTATGTTTTTATGTGACCATAATATCACTTCTCCAGAAAATATAGCAATATCATGGGTATATTACACTGTTTTGACGACAACAAACTTGTAATGTGCGAGGTTGTAAAAAAACGGGGGGGGGGTGCTTAACTTAATTCTTTGTGTATAGATCAAATTTGTGCAGCCTCTTTCTAATGGTGGACTCGTGCACTTTGACATCAACAGTGGCAAGAGCTACCTGTAGGTCCCATGATGACATTCTGGGGTTCTTAGAGACTTCTTTCAGCATCTTGCGGTCTACTCTCGGGCTGAACTTGCTGGGGCGGCCTGGCCTGAACAAGTTGGCAGTTGTTTGGAATCTTCTCCACTTGTAGATGGTCTTCCGGACAGTCGAATGATTGATTTCAAATTATTTGGAGATCTTTTTAAATCCCTTCCCAGACTCGTAGGCATCTATAACCTTCTTTCTGAAGGCCTCAGAGAGCTCTTTTGATCTTGGCATGGTGACGCCGCACACTTCAACAACAAAGAGCAAACCAATCTAAATGTCTGAGGTTATAAGACAGGTTCCTCCAAGATCCTCTCTAACGATGTTCTAATCATTTGCACCTGAGCTGGTGCACCTGATTCTAATTTTAGGTATTTGGAGTAGTGATAAATGTCGGGGTGTACTTACTTTTTCCACATGCGAAATTTGCATTTATGTTTATTTAAATTATACAATGGACTACAACATGTAAATGTTTCATGATATTTGTTATATTATATCACCTTTATCTGTCAGTATTGTTGAAACTAGGGCATGCCCGTACGTGGGTGCAATGCCCGTACGTGGGTACGTGGGTACGTGGGTGCGAGTACGGTGACAATCCCCCCCCCCCTCTATTTACATGAAATGGTTTGGTCCATGAAATGGTTTGGTCCATTTGCAACGCCAAAGCGAACGGCGAACGGCTTGCGAGTACGGTGACAATCCCCCCCTCTATTTACATGAAATAGTTTGGTCCATTCGCAACGACCACAGACCCCCCCCCCCCCCTCTATTTACATGAAATGGTTTGGTCCATTCGCAACGCCAAAGCGAACGGCGAACGGCTAAATCGCCATAGCTCGGTAACTACTTGTCCGATTAATTTCAAACCTTGAAAAGGCACATCCTCGGGTCCCCAGCAATATACCTGGCAAGTTTAAAGTATATCGGACCCGTGGTTGTCGAGAAACAGCGTTCACAGACATACAGACATACAAACATACAAACATACAAACAAACAAACATACAAACAAACAAACATACACACAGAGATTAGTGGAATTATAGATAGACTAGGGCATGCCCGTACTATATATAAGCTAGGACGTGCCCGTACGCGGGTGCCCATTCCTTGCCAAAAAAAAAAAAAAAAAAAAATTTGTGTAGGGGTGTGTGTGTGTAAACATCCTAGGGCGTGCCCGTACGTGGGTGCAAAAAAACATGCGTGCAAACAACAACAGCAAAAAAAAACTTTGAAACCACGTGGCAGTAACGACCACAGAACCCCCCCCCCCTCTATTTACATGAATGGTTTGGTCCATTCGCAACGACCACAGAACCCCCCCCCCCCCCTCTATTTACATGCAATGGTTTGGTCCATTCGCAACGCCAAAGCGAACGGCGAACGGCTAAATCGCCATAGCTCGGTAAGTACTTGTCCGATTAATTTAAAACCTTGAAAAGGCACATCCTCGGGTCCCCAGCAATATACCTGGCAAGTTTCAAGTATATCGGACCCGTGGTTGTCGAGAAACAGCGGTCACAGACAAACGTACAAACAAACAAACACACAGAGATTACTGGAATTATAGATAGATGAAGATCAAATAGCTGTATGTTGAAATATGTTGAAAAAGTCAAAACTTTTCATGGGGTGTACTTACTTTTTCACGTGACTATGTATGGTGTTGGCTTAGCGGTTAGGGTGCCGGCTTGGGATCCTGGGTTAGAATCCCGGTCGATCGCTGAATTAATTCCAGGGGGGTTGACTCAGCCTGTCATCCTTCCGAGGTTGGCAAATTGAGTACCAGCTTGCTGGGATGAATGATCACGGTGTGTACCCCAATTTAGAATAGGTACACCGTATCCCTGCGCATCGTAAGAGCATGACCAAGGGTTGGCGTCAGGAAGGGCATCCGGCCATAAAAACATTGCCTCAAACAGGGAACCATGATTGTCATGTGGCCCGCAAGGCTAACCCCCGCTCTAGCGGGGAAAATGACCTTAAAACGATCATTCATTCATATATATATATACAGGGTGATTGAAAAGTACCTCCCTATTTTAAAATATTTAGAAATTATTTATTTATTGTAATATTTTTCTCAAGTTTTTAGTGTTTGTTCCTTAATGTATGAGAATTTAATCTGTGTTGGTTTTTTTCCAGATTATGTTTTGTTTGAAATTCGGAAGCCCTACAAACACGGTGTGGTCATTCCACACCACACCGTTACCTTGGGCCGATATTGCGTTTTTTCAAAAATAACACGAGGATCTTCTCCTGCCCAGTAATAGCAGTTGTGACGGTTCACAAACCCACCGATGTGAAATACTGCTTCATCAGACCAGAGGATATTTTTTAAAGAGATCAGACCAGTCTTCATACCAAGCCAGCATCACCTCCCCAAACTCCATGCGAATGTCGCAGTCTTCAGCAGAGAGTGCTTGACAGTAGTGCGGCTTCCAAGCATGCCATTTAAGCTCCTTTTTGAGCACAGTTCGTACTGTGTGAAAGGAGAGCCCACTTTCCCTTGCTGCTTGTCAAATTGACTTTCTTGGGCTATGTGTAAACATTTCTTGAACTGCTTGCACTGTCTCCGGGTCACTGGACTTGGAAGGGCGACCGCTTCTTCGAGTATCAGATACAGATCCTGTAGCCATGAGTTTTGCATGACAATTCTTGATCGTCTTTGCCTCAACTTGAGCATGTGCTCCTTTAATGGTCCTCCACCATCTTTGCACTTGAACAACGGATTTCCAAACTTCGTAACGTGCCGCTAGCTGGGCACGCTCCTGCAGGGTAAGACGTCCAGCCATGTTTGTAGGGCTTCCGAATTTCAAACAAAACATAATCTGAAAAAAAACCAACACAGATTCAATTCTCATACATTAAGGAACAAACACTAAAAATTTGAGAAAAATATTACAATACATAAATAATTTCTAAATATTTTAAAATAGGGAGTTACTTTTCAATCACCCTGTATACAGTCACGTGAAAAAGTAAGTACACCCCATGTAAAGTTTTGACTTTTTCAACATATTTCAACATACAGCTATTTGATCTTCATTTCAACAATATTGATAGATAAAGGTGATATAACATAACAAATATCATGAAACATTTACATTTTGTAGTCCATTGTATAATTTAAATCAACATAAATGCAAATTTCGCATGTGGAAAAAGTAAGTACACCCCTACATTTATCACTACTTCAAAGACCTAAAATTAGAATCAGGTGCACCAGCTCAGGTGCAAATGATTAGAACATCGTTGGAGAGGATCTTGGAGGAACCTGTCTTATTTAAACCTCAGACATTTAGTTTGGTTTGCTCTTTGTTGTTGGAGTGTGCGGCGTCACCATGCCTAGATCAAAAGAGCTCTCTGAGGCTTTCAGAAAGAAGGTTATAGATGCCTACGAGTCTGTGAAGGGAGATTTAAAAATATCTCCAAATAATTTGAAATCAATCATTCGACTGTCCGGAAGATCATCTACAAGTGGAGAAGATTCCAAACAACTGCCAACTTGTTCAGGCCAGGCTGCCTCAGCAGGTTCAGCCCGAGAGCAGACCGCAAGATGCTGAAAGAAGTCTCTAAGAACCCCAGAATGTCATCACGGGACCAACAGGTAACTCTTGCCACTGTTGATGTCAAAGTGCATGAGTCTACCATTAGAAAGAGGCTGCACAAATTTGATCTACATGGGAGGTGTGCCAGGAGGAAACCTTTGCTGTCCAGAAAGAACACCAGGGCAAGACTAAAGTTTGCCAATGAACACCTAGGCAAAGACCAGCACTTCTGGAACAATGTGTTCTGGACAGATGAGTCAAAGGTAGAGCTATTTGGCCACAGTACCAGAAGACATGTTTGGCAAAAACCAAAGACAGCATTTGACCACAACAACCTGATACCAACTGTAAAGCATGGTGGTGGAAATATTATGGTTTGGGGCAGCTTTGCTGCATCAGGGCCTGGGCAGCTCGCCATCATCGAATCCACGATGAATTATTCATTGTACCAGAGGGTGCTTGAGGATAATGTGAGGCCATCTGCCAGAAAGTTGAAGCTCAACCTAAGGTGGACCTTGCAACATGACAATGACCCTAAACATACCAGTAAATCCACCAAGGAATGGCTGAAAAGAAAGAAATGGAGGGTTCTGGAATGGCCAAGTCAAATCCCGGATCTACAACCCATCAAGAGGTTGGGGGGATTTGAAACGAGCTGTGCATGCAAGAAACCCCTCAAACATCGCACAGCTGAAAGAATTCTGCATGGAGGAGAGGGCAAAATTTCTCCCAGTCGATGTCAGAGACTGGTAGACAGTTATAAGAAACGCCTACTTGAGGTTGTTTCTGCCAAAGAGGGGCAATACCACCTATTAGACCAAGGGTGTACTTACTTTTTCCACATGCAAAATTTGCATTCGTGTTTATTTAAATTATACAATGGACTACAAAATGTAAATGTTTCATGATATTTGTTATATTATATCACCTTTTTCTGTCAATATTGTTGAAATGAAGATCAAATAACAATAAAGAAATGAAGATCAAATGAAGATCAAATCTCTTTAACTGATGGTTAAACTGCCGAAATCTCGGCTCTCTGCTCACCTTCACTCTTTCATTCCTCTTTTCTCCCGCCTCTGGAACAAACTCCCACACTCCCTTCAATCCCACTCCTCCCTCCAGGTCTTTAAAACAGCTGTTCACCACCATCTCTTATCTTCCCCCATCCAAAACCTTGATCTTTTCTACCCCCACTAATTCACCCCAGATCCACCTTGTTTGAAATTCCAACTTCTTTCCTGGAAGTCCTGGCAGTGTCCATATGTTTTATACCTCTCCCACCCCCCCCCCCCCCCCCCATGCCTCCCCCCCAAAGCCCTCTCCCTCCCACAGTTCTCTCGATGTCTCCATGTCTCTCGGTCCCTGCTCTCAAATGTTGTGTTTGTGTCCTTCCCCCTCTCTCCCCATCTTGTCTACCGATCCCGATGTTATTTGTTTTATGTGTCTGTTTGTCTTTCTGTGTGATTAATGTTCGCTCTTTCACGAGCCTCGATCTTGTATACCAAAAAAAAAAAAGAAAAAAAAAGAAAAAGAAGCTATGTTTAAATATGTTGAAAAAGTCAAAACTTTACATGGGGTGTACTTACTTTTTCACGTGACTGTATATATATATATATATATATATATATATATATATATATATATATATATATATATATATATATATATATATATATATATATATATATATATATATGTATGTATATATATATATATATATATATATATATATATATATATATATATATATATATATATATATATATATATATATATGTATATATATATATATATATATATATATATATGTATATATATATATGTATATATATATATATATATGTATATATATATATATATATATATATATATATGTATATATATATATATATCAAACACTGTGTGTGTGTGTGTGTCTGTCCCCCTTCATAATGCTAGGTTTTAAAGGCTTTGAGTAGTGCTTTAGGAGGGATTTGAGTGTTAGTGGGGGGGGGGGGGGGGGTGGGTTTAAGGGGCAATCTTTGAACACGACTGTGTGTCCACCGGTTAAAAGAACAAAAAGTCTCTGAGGAGCAAAAAGACCCCAAGGACCCAGAAGACCCCAAAGACCCAATGGAGCCCAAACACTCATAATACCCAAACACCCAAAATACCCTGTAGACTGTTGATGACACAAAAGATAATGAAGACCTAGAAGACCCCAAGAACCCAGAAGACCCCAAGGCATCTGAAGACCCAAAATACCCCAAAGACTCAAAGGACCCCAAAGACCCAAAATACGCTGAATGTCCAAAAGACGCAAAAGACCCAAACGACTGAAAAGACCCTAAGGCCTCAATGACCCAGAAGACCCCAAAGTCCAAATAGACCCTAAACACCCAAAATACCCAAAGACCCAACATACCCTGTGGACTGTTAAAGACACAAAAGACCATGAAGACCCAGAAGTCCCCAAAGGTCCAAAAGACAGAAAAGTCATTGACAACCCAATTGACCCAAACACCCAAAATACCCCAAAGACCCAAAAGACTCTTAAATACTCAAAAAGACTCTTAAATACTCAAAAGACCACAAAAACCCAAAACACACTGAACACCCCAAATTCCCCAAAGACCAATAAAGACCCCAAAGACCCAAAAGAGCAAAAAGACTGAAAAGACCACAAGATCCTTAAAGACTCCAAAGACCCAAAATACACCAAATACCATTAAAGACCCAAAAGACCACAAAGACCCTTAAATACCCAAAAGACCACGAATACCCAAAAGACTCTGAAGACCCAAAAAACCCCAAACACCCTTAAATATCCAGAAGACCCAAAATTCCACAAATATTCAAAAGACCCCAAAGACTGCAAGACCCTTAAAGACCCAAAAGACAACAAAAACCCAAAAGGCCCTGAAAACCCAAAATTCCCCAAAGATCCATAAAGACACCAAAGACCCAAAACACTGAAAACACCCCAAGACCCTTACAAACCCATAAAGACCCCAAATACCCAAAACACTGAAAAGACCCAAAGACCCTTAAATACCCAAAAGACCACCAAGACCCTAAATACCCTGAAGCCCCTTAACAACCCCACAGAACCAAACAATCCAAAACACCAAAAAGACCCTTAAAGACCCTCAGGACCCAGTGGAACCCAAAGACCCAAATTACCCCCAAAGACCCAAAATACCTCGATGACTGAAAAGACCCGAGGACCCCAAAGGGGGCAGAGGACCCAAAGGACTCAAATGACCGAAAACACCCCAAAGACCCAAATTAACCAGAGGACCCAAAAGACCCTTAGGACTCTGAAGACCCAAAAGAAGAGTAATTATGTCTCTTACCTTGGAATTGTAGACGGTGGCTTGCAAACCAGCCTCAAGCTCACGGAAGCGGGTTTTATTTTATTGTCCCCCGTCGCACCGCGGAGCGAAAGGGGGACTATGGTTTTCCCCTGCGTCCGTCCGTCCGTGCGTGCGTGTGTGCGTGCGGGCGTGCGTGCATGCATGAGTGCGGGCGTGCGTGCGTGCGTAAGTGAAGGACCGCATTCAAATTTGGTGTGTGGGTGCAACCCACGTCAAAATCCAAGATGGCCGCCGCCATGTATGTCTGATGCCATGTATGTCTGAACCTTGTGAGCTGAATATCTTGAAAAATAAGCGAAGTACCAACTTCTAATCTGGTGTGTGGGTGTATCTAGGCACAAGGAAGAAGGCTATTGAAAATTGTGTCGCCACGTCAAAATCCAAGATGGCCGCCGCCATGTATGTCTGAACCTTGTGAGATGAATATCTTGAAAAATAAGCGAAGTACCAAATTCTAATTTGGTAGGTGGGTGTATCTCGGCATAAGGAAGAACGCTATTGAAAATTGGGTCGCCACGTCAAAATCCAAGATGGCCGCCACCATATATATGTCTGAACCTTGTGAGCGAAATATCTTGAAAAATAAGCGAAGTACCAACTTCTAATCTGGTGTGTGGGTCTATCTAGGCACAAGGAAGAACGCTGTTGAAAATTGGGTCGCTACGTCAAAATCCAAGATGGCCCCCACTATGTATGTCTGAGAGGGCCTTTCACTCACTCACCGCAGGCAGGTAGGTGGTCTTTCTGTCTTCTACCGACTCCTCTCCGGCCTTGCTCCCCCAGCTCTCTCTGTGCTCTGTCCCCCAAATATTCCTACAGGTCGCACAAGATCTGCAAGCAACCCTCTGATGGTTAAACTGCCGAAATCTCGGCTCTCTGCTCACCTTCACTCTTTCATTCCTCCTTTCTCCCGCCTCTGGAACAAACTCCCACACTCCCTTCAATCCCACTCCTCCCTCCAGGTCTTTAAAACAGCTGTTCACCACCATCTCTTATCTTCCCCCATCCAAAACCTTGATCTTTTCTACCCCCGCTAATTCACCCCAGATCCACCTTGTTTGAAATTCCAACTTCTTTCCTGGAAGTCCTGGCAGTGTCCATATGTTTTATACCTCTCCCCACCCCCTCCCCTTCCCATGCCCCCCCCCCCCCCAAAGCCCTCGCCCTCTCTCAGATCTCTCGATGTCTCCATGTCTCTCGGTCCCTGCTCTCAAATGTTGTGTGTGTGTCCTTCCCCCTCTCTCCCCATCTTGTCTACCGCTCCCGATGTTATATGTTTTATGTGTCGGTTTGTCTTTCTGTGTGATTAATTTTCGCTCTTTCACGAGCCTCGACCTTGTATACAAAAAAAACAAAAAAAACCTTATGAGTTGAATATCTTGAAAAATAAGTGAAGTAAGAACTTCTAATCTGGTGTGTGTGTGTATCTATGCACAAGGAAGAACGCTATTGAAAATTGGGTCGCCACGTCAAAATCCAAGGTGGCCACCACCATATATATGTCTGAACCTGGCACAAGGAAGAACGCTTTTGAAAATTGGGTCGCCACGTCAAAATCCAAGATGGCCGCCGCCATGTATGCCTGAACCTTGTGAGATGAATATCTTGAAAAATAAGCGAAGTGCCAACTTCTAATTTCGTGTGTGTGTATCTCGGCATAGAGAAGAACACTTTTGAAAATTGGGTCGCCACGTCAAAATCCAAGATGGCCACCACCATATATATGTCTGAACCTTGTGAGCGAAATATCTTGAAAAATAAGCGAAGTACCAACTTATAATCTGGTGTGTGGTTGTATCTAGGCATAAGGAAGAACCCTATTGAAAATTGGGTCGCCACGTCAAAATCCAAGATGGCCGCCGCCATGTATGTCTGAACCTTGTGAGCAGAATATCTTGAAAAATAAGCAAAGTACCAACTTCTAATCTGGTGTGTGGGTGTATCTTGGCATAAGGAAGAACGCTATTGAAAATTTGGTCGCCACGTCAAAATCCAAGATGGCCGCCTTGCGTCTTCCACTTTGTCAACTCGCATCACTTCACCGACGGAGGACCTAGGTGTAACGCTTGTTACAATAAATACACTGCGGCGTAGGGAGGTGAAATTCGCTGAACGTGACGTGCAA
Organism: Myxine glutinosa; assembly: GCF_964187855.1. Lineage (NCBI taxonomy): Eukaryota > Metazoa > Chordata > Myxini > Myxiniformes > Myxinidae > Myxine > Myxine glutinosa. The sequence goes on along the minus strand of NC_136261.1, from coordinate 195,618,152 downwards.
AGTGCGCAGAATAAACTGAGTGTTCATTTACATCTGTAGGATGTTAATCCAAAACACCAAAAAGACCCTTAAAGACCCTGAGGGCACAGTCGACCCCAAAGACCCAAAATACCCCAAAGACCCAGATGACCGAAAAGACCCGAGGACCCCAAAGATCCAGAGGACCCAAAAGACTCAAATGACCCAAAAGACCCTGAGGACCCAAATGACCCAAAGGACACAAAAGACCCAAAATATCCCAAGGATGCAAAAGAGCTTGAACACCCAAAAGTCCCAAATGAACCAGAGGACCCAAAAGACCCCGAGGACTACGAAGACCCAAAAGAAGAGTAATTATGTCTCTTACATTGGAATTGTAGACGGTGGCTTGCAAACCGAGCCTCAAGGTCAGTGTATGGAAGCGTTTTTTTTACTCACAATAAATACAGGCACAGGGAGGTGACATTCGCTGAACATGACGTGCAACATGCACACAGTAAAATGAGTGTTCATTTACGTCTGCAGGTTGTCCAATAAATAAAGATGATATAAGCACCACTGACACTAGGCCCAGACTTCGGCATGTTCACGCCGCTGTACCGTCAAAAACTGTTCCAACCCGTCATTTTTGACGGGCTTTATACTCGTACATATAAAATGTTGCTGGGGGGGGGGGGGCGTTCAGAAATCCCCCTTTTTGACAACAATTTTGTTGCGTCATTCCCCTCGGTTAATACCGGAGAATCACGAATACCTTCAAGGTGCACGGATCAAGGTGCAGGCGCGTGCCGAAGAACCGCACGATCGAACCCTCACTTTCCCACACCTTATGGGTGCCGAGCGGATTTTCACGGTGTGGAAAGCGGCGTTACCCCACGAGATTTATGGACCTGAATCTAGCCAAATTCGGTCGCGGATGATGCGAGGCCAATTGGTGAAAAGACGTACCGAACAGGTTGGAAAGTAACAACAAAATGTACAGCCTTTTATTTTGAAGGCACAGAGAAAGAGACAAAGATACAGCTTACCAAGTCTTACCTACTAATAACCCCGACTTGGCGCCTTCACACTCACTCTTGCACAGGGGAAAAGACACTGGTTAAGGGCGTACCGATGTACGTGCTGGGATTCTTCGCTGGTGACCACGTGGTCTGGTGTGCGCAGCTCGCAGCTCGATCGTGACGTGCAGCCTGGATGAGGTAAGGTCCGAAGGACGAACCACCGCCTCGAAGTTGGCATGGACTAACTTAGCACAGGTAGATGAACTTCAGCGCAGGTGAGTCGTGTAGAAAATGCCAACACTTGCAGGTCAGCCGGATGGCGCAAAAGATCGGCAAAGAGGCGATGGGGGTCGACGAAACCACAAAGGCCAAAGCACGTGTCGTCTGGTGGAGCCAAAACAAGAGAGTCCAGAGCAGGGTGTCGTCCACGTGGCAAAATCCAAGCAAGAGAATCGTGTCGTCCACTAGGCAAAGAGAGAACAAAGCAGGAGGTCGTCCACGTGGCCAAATCCACAACAAGAGTTCAGAACAGGAGGTCGTAGTGCAGCAAAATCCCAAGGCCAAGAGAGTCGTGTCCTGTGCGCAGCGAAATCCCAGGCAAAGAGAGATCGTGTCATCCACGTGACGAAATCCCAGGCAAAAAGAGTCGTGTCGTCCACGAGGCAAAGAGAGAACAGAGCAAGAGGTCGTCCACGTGGCAAAATCCAAGGCAAGAGAATGATAATGCGTTCCGCGTGGGCTTTTACCAGACCCGCCCACGCCCTCGCATCCTGGCTAGGTGTTCCCGCCTCCTCGCTGGTCATGTGGGCCTGTGCTTCTGGCCACGCCTTCCTACACATTAGTAATGGCTTCTCCCAGCCACGAAGGCTTGACATCCTGTCTAACTCAACGCATATTTGGTCTTTATTACTACACAATGGGAAAGGGCTAATCTTTACATTCAATAAGACATAACTGACTAATGCAGGCTACATGTTGTCATGCAATTGACTATAGGGGGTTTGCCTTTATGGCATAACCACAACACTACCCCCTTCTCTCACCAAGACTCGACCCGAGTCATCCACATGGAGCGGCTGGGTGAGCTGGCATTCATTTAAACATTACTTTTAGTGTGACACGTAGATGTGATTCCCCTAACATTCTAAACTCTAATCCCAGTGTGTGCCACATTTTTTTAAATTGTATTTTTAAAAACATTTAAATGTACATTTTTAAACTAAATATGTCCCTCCTAATGCGTTGAGAAACTAGCTAACAGATTCACACCCACAACCTTATACTGTTCACGTATTGCCAGAATGTTGAAACTAAACACATAACCGGTGGGCAACATTTTTACATTTTACACGAAACACAATTTATTTACAAAAACTATGACCCAGGACCTGGACTTGAGGAATAAAACTTGGAACACTTGTTGCTGGAGTCATCTTCTGCTCTTCTTGCCTTGGTAGGCGGGCAAACAAAAACCGGCTGGCCCTGACCGGCATACAGGCCATTTCAAGATCAGGGCCATCTAAATCTTCATAATTGCACACATGGATCACTTTTTATTTCTTTGGTGTGGCCACTCGAAACGTGGTCCAAATGTGTGGCGTCAGTGCCACCCAACAGGTGATCCGTTTGTGGCAAGATGATGGGGGCAGCCAAGAGGTGAAACCATGGAGATGGGTGTGGCCACAGAGCTAGTGGTCCAAAGGTGGGCTTCAATGATGGGATGATGGGAGTGAGTGTGGATGGCAGCAAGGTGCTGCGACGGCAAGGTAAGTCCTCGTGATGGTCCTGGATCGGGGAGGAAGAGAAGACGCAACGAGCAAAAAGGAAAAGACATGGTGGCACATGCAAAACAAAGGTATGACGAGCGGGTGAGAGGAACGCCGGCAGAGTGAATTGGAGCCTGGCCCTACCCGTTCGTGCCCCCCACCGTTAACTACACTACCCTAGCCCTCCTTGTATTTACAATTCGTCTCTACGTCTTGTCTCCCACATCCCCTCTTTATTCCAAATTCGTCCCCAACTCCCCCCAGGTTCTCCCAGGAAGGAAAGGCAGAATGAACACACAATGTTTCGTACTCACGTCATGATGCATCTTACTGATCAAACATTGAGCCGTGTGGTGCGAAATCCATCCCCTTGTCCATTTATTGGACATCCATGGACCGATTTTCTTCAAAGTTGGCACAAAGATAATACATGAGTATACATGTGCAGTTCAAATTTTGTTTTGTCATGCGGCCAAAGATGGCCAACTGACAGCCTTTAACTCCGTACAACAAAACTACTAAAACCACTGTGGGGACTGACATCTTACGTGCGTTGTGCGTTGTGCGGTTGTGGATTGTGCGAAGGTGTCTTCCCAAAATACTAACTACTCTGACATCATTTACACATTTGAATCTCCCCGGGGTTGTACCCTGCCAATCGGCCTTCTTTCAACTATGTGGTTCTAAGAACCCGAATTCCCATTGCCCACACTGTGGTGCACCTCTGAATTTGTGTCTAACCCCACAAATTTTTCTTTTTGTGCCCTCGCACAATTTCGGGGTTGGGTCGTGTGAATCTACCAGCAGGTCTACCTACCTGCACCCCTCCATTCACTGGAGCTGCCTCCTGAGCTTGCCTGCTCCTCACACTAATCTATCTGGAGAAGGCCCTCCCTGGCACTTACCCCCCTGATGCCCACCGTGGCATTGGGCAACCCTGGTCCATCCTCTAGATCATCGGGCCCCACTCACACTAACCTAACTGGCTCCCTGAGCCTACCTGCGGCCTTACCTGGCCGACGAGCTCCCAGTGACGGAGTGTCCCAATAACTATTTCTACCAATTAAGCCACACGCCCAGCCATTCCACCGCCTCGTGCACCTCACAAAAAAAACTATTTCCACAATCAGTACCACAGGTGTCAATATCCATGCAATTTACCTGTTCCCTCTATCTAACTTTAAACTACCCACCCGGGTCTTCATGAATGGGTTCCACTCCCCCCATTCAATCCTTCGCACCATGCATTCCACACCATTTATTCTCACACCAAATATTTTCACACCATTTATTTCCACACCATGCATTCCACACCAATTATTTCCACACCACAATTCCATTTATTCTCAAACACACAGCATCATCTATCTAACTGATTTCCCCTATAACTCGTGCTTTCCTTGTTGTCCCTTTAGACTATGCACACCCTTCGTTAACAACCAGCGAAACCCTCTACGTCCCCACTATAGTTCATGGTCGCTACTTAAATCTTTGTCCCTATTGTCTCTCTAGATCCCTAATCATTATCTTAGCCCTCCCTCAGCTAGTGCTTCGGTGCCCCCCCCCCCCATGGAGCAACCACTGCTGGCCCCTCCATGGGCCTAACAATGCTATCCCCCTAAACTAGTGCTCATGGTGGTACTTGGTCGTGGGGAATGGTCACACCACCATACCCCCACGTGGGGGGCACAATACTCCCCCAGTCTTCTACACTATGAGCCCCTCCCTGTGGAGGTACTTGGTCGCTCCTCGGCCTCTAAGGCTGAAGTAATCCATGCGGGTGCTTGGTCGCCTGTATCGGGTTTTATCTGGTCACCTGTATAGGTTTCTATCCGGCCGGCATTGACAATCCGAGCGGGGGGGGGGGGGGGGAGTTGGTGGTCCCAGGGTCCGTCCCTGCACGGGGCCCTGCGGTCCCATGCACGATGACCCAACCGGCCATGGTTACAAAACCTAACCTGGTAAGGTGCTTGTCTTCGACAATCCGAATTACCCCTCAAAACCTACCGATTGCTCTTGCCGCAGGATGGCGCCAATAATACCGTGCGGGTGCCGGAGGTACGAATCCCGCACACCGGTCCTTGTGAGACCGACGCAGCACCGATTCCCTCCGGTCCCCACGGCGCACCATACATCGGGGGCTCGCGTACTCTACCCGTTTCACTAAGCCCTACCCCGGTCGGCGTCGATGCCTGAGCCTGATCATTTCTCACACTCCATTTCGTACCCGCACACACCTGTGCGCACACTCTCTCCACACTCTCTCCACACTCTCCGTACCATTCGTAACCCTCACAATGAGCCTTTCACGAACTCCCGGGTCTATCCCGACCCCCAAGCTCACCGAACACCCCATCGCACCAAACACATTTCCGAAATCATCGTCACTCACCTCGGGACCCACCTTCGTCCGGCTCGCTTCATTAACCTGTAATCTTTCTATTTGATTAACAGGTATTTCATCACGGTCCGAGCACCACTCTCGCACACATTCCATCAATTCCTTCCCTAATTCGTTCCCCGCCTCTTCTTCTGTCTTTTCAATTTCTATTATTCCTTCTTCTTCCACCTCCTCCAGCTTCTGTTTTACCTCTATTTCCCGTTGCGCCTCTGGTTTCAGCCTCCTGCTCGAACTCTACCTTCGTCGGTTCCTCTACCTCCCGCGTCAGTACTTCCATTGCCCCAGTCAGTTTGGCCGTACTCTCCTTCAACTCTCGCTGGACGCGCATCTCACACCACTTTACCTCGTCACGTGCACCCGCGACCTCCTCGCTCATTCTACGCCCAACTTCCGTTCCCATGGTGTCCATCCAATCACCCTTTTTATTCATTCCATCAATCATTTTATCCATTTGATCAACTAATCGATCACCCATTTTGTTCATTTCCCTGGTTGATTTCTCACTCATCTTTTCCATTTGCACCTCAAAGGATGTTTTCATTTGAGTCATGAATAGCTCAATGTCAAACCCCGCTTGCACAGCGGGTCCAGCCTCCGCCGCCGGCCCTGCGTGCGAAGCGCGGCCATTGTCTTCACTCCCTGCCGTGCCGTGATCAATTCCAAGTTCAATCTGTTCGCTTGTGTCCTGGGCCATCAATTCCTCATCCTCTACATTTTCTATACCCACCGGAACCTGCTCGTTTTGGCCCGACATCATCCGAATTTAATTTTAATTTTGTTTTAAATTTGTTTTAAACTAAATTTCCACTCGCTCATAATTTCGCAGTACGTGAAACGTACTCCAGGTCCAATCCCACTCCCGGACACCAATTTGTTGTGGGGGTCGGAGGTACGAGGGGCCCGCTTTTTGACAACAATTTTGTTGCGTGAATCCCCACAGTTAATACCGGAGAATCACGAATACCTTCAAGGTGCACGGATCAAGGTGCACACGCATGCCGAAGAACCGCGCGATCGAACCCTCACATTCACACACCTTATGGGTGCCGAGCGGATTTGCACGGTGTGGAAAGCGGCGTTACCCCACGAGATGTATGGACCTGAATCTAGCAAAATTCAGTCGCGGATGATGCTAGGCCAATTAGCGAAAAGGTTGGAAAGTAACAACAAAATGTACAGCCTTTTATTTTGAAAGCACAGAGAAACAGAGACAAAGATACAGCTTACCAACTCTTACCTACTAATAACCCTGACTTGGCGCCTTCACACTCACTCTTGCACAGGGAAAAAGACACTGGTTAAGGGCATACCGATGTACGTGCTGGGATTCCTCACTGGTGACCACGTAGTCTGGTGTGCGCAGCTCGCAGCTCGATCGTGACATGCAGCCTGGATGAGGTAAGGTCCGAAGGATGAACCGCGGTCAGCCGGATGGCGCAAAAGATCGGCAAAGAGGCGATGGGGTCGACGAAACCACAAAGGCCAAAACACGTGTCGTCTGGTGGAGCCAAAACAAGAGAGTGCAGAGCAGGGTGTCATCCACGTGGCAAAATCCAAGCAAGAGAATCGTGTCGTCCACGAGGCAAAGAGAGAACAGAGCAGGAGGTCGTCCATGTGGTGAAATCCACAACAAGAGTTCAGAACAGGAGGTCGTAGTGCAGCAAAATCCCAAGGCCAAGAGAGTCATGTCCTGTGCGCAGCGAAATCCCAGGCAAAGAGAGATCGTGTCGTCCACGTGGCGAAATTCCCGGCAAAAAGAGTCATGTCATCCACAAGGCAAAGAGTGAACATAGCAGGAGGTCGTCCACGTGGCAAAATCCAAGGCAAGAGAATGATAATGCGCTCCGCGTGGGCTTTTACCAGACCCGCCCACGCCCTTCAAAATGTTCCAGAGTCTCCCATTGGCTGAGGCTTGTCGCATCCTGGCTAGGTGTTCCCGCCTCCTCACTGGTCACGTGGGCCTGTGCTACTGGCCACGCCTTCCTGCACATTAGTAATGGCTTCTCCCAGCCACAAAGGCTTGACATCCTGCCTAACTCAATGCATATTTGGTCTTTATTACTACACAATGGGAAAGGGCTAATCTTTACATTCAATAAGACATAACTGACTAATGCAGGCTACATGCTGTCGTGCAATTGACTATAGGGGGTTTGCCTTTATAGCACAACTGCAACAATATATTGTTACGGACACGGCTTAAGATGTTATGATGGGCCGAGCGGAATGGCCGCCGTGTTCGCACAGTTTACCCGATTACCCCCAACTCACCCGATTCCACTCGAACGTTGGCCGAATCGCGCTACGCTAAATCAATGATGGAAAGGACACAACGGCTGGGATAAATGAAACGACACAAGGGGTACAGTTCTCAAGACCTCCGGAGGAGGATATAATTGGTGGTGGAGAAAAGGGGTAGATTACAAGGTAAGAGGTAAAGCACAGAAGAGATAGGCACTTAGACACAATCTTATCTATCCCAGACAGACCACAGACAAACGGAACAAGACTGACTTACACAGGGATTGATGGCAGGGAAGGACAGGCAGTCGATAGCACAAGGTGCACCTTGGCTCAGGGGCAGAATCAAACACGGTCCGGTCCAGAGATGCGGGGAGGTATTGCAGCGCTCGGAGGTGGCGTCCTTCTCTCTCCAAGCTGAGGGCGCATCTGACGTCACCTCCCTCTTCCTGCGCATGCTCAGCGGGGAGTGACACGCCCTCGGCTCGTTGGCTCCGCCCCAGATGGGATCGGTCCGCCGCTTCTATTGGGTGCGGGGGGTTACCGGGCTCCGCCCTTGACGAGGAGCTGACAGCGAGCCCCTACTTGGTAACCCCGTCGAGCACATGCTCGATGGCGGCTCGTTGGAAAGGCATGGTGCCCTCCCAACACCCCCCACCAACCAAGCCGGAGTGAGGGCGCACACTCCCCGCGCCGCCGCCGCTGTTGTTGTTGTTGCTGTTGCTGTTGTTGTTGCTGAACCGTGAGGAAGAGCTGCGGGGAGGTATTGGGAGGTCCTAAACTTCCTAACGGTGCCATACAATCACATTCTGGTGCAACGAAGAGTCACAATTAATGGAAACGAGTCCTTAACTGACATAGACTAAGAATAACTAGCAAGATGTCCTATAGTTGTCTACGTGAGATGCGGTGGACCTGGATGCGACATTTAATGGGGGAAATAGGGGAAGGTCGGGTCTACAGAGTGTTGTTTACAGAAAATGGGACTAGGGAATGGGGAATTGGGGATAGTTGGGAAGTACTGAGGAAATAGGGGAATATTTACAAGCGGATATGGATGGATGCCAATCCCATATCCGCAACATTGCACCCTTCTCTACCTCGGGGCGTCCCGACCCGATAAATTTTTACCTATGTTAGTGTGGCACTCAGATGTAGTTCCCTCTACTATTAACTCAACCCTGAGTGCGACAGTTTTACAGATGTTTACAAATGAGTAAATATGTCCCCCTGCGACGTTGCACCCTTCTCCTCACAGAAACACACCCACAGGATAACCGAATCGCGGAAAGAATCCTCAAACTAAACATGCAGCCGGTAGGGAGCATCATTTATACAAGACTACACTGATATTTACACTACGATCCAGGACCTGTTCTTTGAGGAACACATGCAGATGTTATGCATAGAGAGAGAGCACGCATGCCAGCATCGATACACCAACCCACGAGTGCCCTGTGGCCCTACGGCCTTTAATAATGTGCAGAGCACCCCGTCCAAGCACCAAAAGCACCACCCCATACGCACAGTCAGCACCATCCGGTGCACCAATAAAGTGTTCATAAAAATGCACAAGCACAATCAAGTGTCCATGGTCACCGGTGGTGTCGCAGCCGGCCGATGTTCTGCCACTGGTCTTGCCTTCCTGGAGTGCACTTGGCCTTCTGGCTTCTTTAAAAATAAAGAAAGGCACCAACCGCGTCCATTTCTAAATTGTGGCCGTCAGGGTGGCCAACTATAAGTGGTTCACCTGTATGGCATAGGTGCCACGTTGACCCAGAGGTCCATCCACGGGTGGTGCTTGCCCGCAAAAGAACTGCGGTCCATTGTGGGCGGCCACAAAAATTGCGGTCCATATGGTGTATCGATCCAGGCAGCAAGCAGCGAAAGTACAGGCCCACAACTGCGGAGCCAGCACCTCTCTCTCCTCTCTCTCCGCCCCAAAGCCAGATCCTCGGAGGTGGGAGACAAAAGAAAACAAGTGAGTAAGGTGGTAAGGGCGCAAAAGTGCACGCAATACAAGGTAATGCACACTGGGGGCACATGGGAACCAGGTGAGACAGGTACGTTCCTACCGTACGCCCCCCCCCCCCCACCAGGTAACCTACATTTCCCCTCCCTTACCCCTTACTGTATCCACAAAACACAACACTACCCATAAACATCTACTTTACACATCAACAAACGTCCCTACTGTCTTCCCCGTTCCTCCCATAAACCAAATTCGTCTTCTCTCCCTCCTAACCAATCAAATTTGCCATTTCCAAATCTCATCAAAATTTGCCATCTCCAACTCAACATCAAAATTTGCCATCACCAATTCATCATCAGTCCCTCCTAAGGAGGGAGAGATGGAATCACCCCAATGTCTTATCCACGTCGTGATGCGTCTCACAAATCCACACAGCAATTCTCCTTTCCTGCAACACAGAACAAAGGAACACAGGTGTGGAGTCATCATCATCACCTCAGGTAAGTGGCTGCGTATGGTGCGACAGGTTCATCAATCCTAACTATTTCCTAAATGACTTTAACAACTTTACATTACCCGGGGTCTTTCCCTGCCAATCCATTGGCCAACTTACACTATGGGTTCTAAAAAACCAATTCCCATTGACCAAACTGTGGTGCTTCTCAATTTGGGGTCTCACTCCCCCGATTCATCTCCCGGTGCCCTCGCACAATTTCTGGGCTGTGACGTGTAGCTCTCCCAGCAGGTCTACCCACCTGCACACCTCCACCACTGTAGTTGCCACCCGAGCTTACCTGCTCCTCACCCTAACCTAACTAACTGGGGAAGGCCCTCTCGCACTCTCACCCCCTCAGTGCCCTCTCTGGCACGGGCTGCCCGATCCACACCCGGGATCCTCAGGCACCCACTGACACTAACGGCTCCCAGAGCCCACCTGCGGCCTCACCTGGCCGACATCCTCACAGTGGTGGAGTGCCCAAACCAACTACACACACTAACAGGCTACACGCCCAGCCATTTCCACAACACTAATGCACCCATCCACAATACCATTCTGCAACCGCACCACAAATGCCAATATCCAACCACAATTTACCTATACCCTCTACCTAACACTTACACTACCCGCCCCGGGTACTCGTGAAAGGGGTCCACTCTTCCCCCATCCACACCTTCGCACCATGCACACCACTCCGTACCACTTACTCCAACTCTCTCCACACCACTCATTCTCTGCTCCATATATTCCACACACCTGTACTTGCACACCTGTGCTCTCATACTTGGTGCCGCCTGCACCCTTCTCTCCCCCAAGCGCGTTCGCGCTGATCCACAACACTCACTACTCATACACTGCTCCACACACCTGTCCAGTTCTCACACAGCATCATCTCATCTAACTACTCCCCTCTGAAACTTGCGCTTCCCAGTCGTCCCTTTAAACTATTGCGCTCCCTCGTCATTATCATCCACTCTAATCTACCTGCGTCCCCTCTACAGGTATCCTTGTCACTAACTAACCTTAACGTTACCTAATGTCATCTTCGCTAGATCCCTACACACAATATCCTAACCCACCCGGGCTAGTTTTCACTGCCATCAACCCCATAATCTATAGCGCATTTGCCCCACCATCATGGGAAGGGTGGCAGGGATGCCACCCTTACCCACCGGGCCCATCGCTCATCAATCCCCCAGTCCTCTGGCACTAATAAGCCCCCCTTATTCAGAGGTACTGGGTCCCGCCTCGGCATCTAAAGCCGAGGCAATCCACGGGGGCGCCTGCTCGCCGGTGTAAGGCCTTCTAGTTTCCCGGGGTCTGGCGGGGGGGTGTCTGGGGTCGGCTAACCCGCTCCCCCCTGGGCGGAGTTAAGGACCTCAACCGCCGGGGATCATCCCGGCGCGTGGCTCGACAGTGCCGCGCCAGGTGACCCAGACGGTTGCAAGTATAGCACCTCACCTGATAAGGTGCTTGTCTCCGGAATTCCAAATTCCCCCCCCTGAAGGTCCGAATTGGATTACCCGCTCGTGGTCCACCGCGGGCCACCTCCGGGGCCGCCTGCCATGGTCCAGGTCCCGCCAGGCGCTGGTCCACCAGCCTCCGGACCATGCCCGCCAGGTCAGGACTCACGTCGGGGGCGGGCCCCCTAAGGGGTCCGCCCTCCATCGGGGGTCCCACCTGGCAGACCGCCATTGCGTGACGCTCGCTCCCCCGGGCCAGGGGCCTCGCTGCTTCCCAACGGGCCGCAGCATCAGCCGCCTGGCTCAGAGTCTGCGGGCGCCACATGGCGAGCTGTTGCCGGAGCTCAATATCCGGGAGGGCCTGGATAAAATGGTCCAGCGCCAGGCTTTCCCGGGAATCCGCTGCCATGCTAGCATGTGCGATCCCCACTGCGCGGCGAATGTCGTGGGCAAGTTCCCCGATGGCTTCCTGGGGCTTGCGTTTTCGCAGCGCGTGCTGAGCTTTAACAAGCTCGCTCTGCTGTTCAATGCCGAATCGATTAATTAGGGCGTCGCGGAGGGCTGGCAAGGTGAGAGCACCCGGTGGTAATGCCGTCAGCACCTCCGCCGCCGCGCCGCGCAATGCGGCCACCAGGTGTACTCCACCTTCGTCCTCACCCCAACCGTTGCCCTTACACACACAGTCAAACTGCGCCAGGTACGCACGTAGATCACTCTTGCCGTCATACGGCGCGAGTGGGACCTTGTGGGACCACCTCATATGCGAGTCGTTGCCCGCCTGCCGGACCCCGTGCGTCGCCCCTTGCGGGGTCAGCGCGGGGCCGAACCGGCCGGGCCCCCACAGTACATTACCCCCAAGGGGCTCTCGTGCCTCCCCTGTCCCTCTAAAAACTACCCCTGTTGGTGTCGATGCATGGGTCACACTTCCGCAACCCGCTACCCATTCCATACCACCACAACCTTGCTCACTCACACCTCGCACCTCTCCCATCACCAGACCCTCTCACTCGCACCCTCGTTCCATACCCTCCGGACCAGCCATACACCTCACTCTTGGCCTCTCACGAACATCCGGGTCTATCTCGACCCCCAAGCTTATTAAATCACCTGGCGCATCATACGCACGACCATATTAGTCACCACTTACACCGGGTCCTCTTTCTCTTCGCTTCTCCTCCATCACCTGCGAATCCCTCATCCGGTTAATGAGCACCTCATCACGATCCGAACACAGACTTTGGACCAATTCTTTTACTTCCTCCTTTATCTCTTTCTTATCCTCTCTCCGTCGCTTCTTAATTTCGCTCACCCCGTCTTCCACTTCTTCTAATTTCTGCTTCACCTCCTTCATCTCCTCGTGCGCCCCCTTAAGTTCTTCCTCTAACTCCACCTTATTTTTTTCTATGTGCTCCCGCACCTCCCGCTCTTTAACCTCCATCACCTCTACCACCTTGTTCATTTTCCTCGTCAGGTCCTCATGTACCGTCTGACACTCTTTTTTAATTACCCCTACGTCCTTTTTCATCTCCTTCTGTGTCGATTTTAAACCCTCTATTACCGCTGTGTTCTTCTTTACCTGGTCCCCCAACTCCTTTTGTCCCACTGTCAGTTGTTCTACTCCCAGCGTCAACTCCTCTATACCACCTTGCAATTTTACAGTCCCCTTTCTCACCTCCTTCTCCATGCGCTCCTTACAGTGCCTCACCTCCTCGCGCACTCCTCCAACCTCCTCACTCACCCCTCTTCTGATCTCTTCTCCCATCACTTGCATCTCCTGCCCAGATGCCACCCTCATCTGCTCCATTTCCCCCCTGTGAGCATCCAATTTAGTTTCTACCCCCATTCTGACCCCCTCTATCTGCTGCCCCATTTGTTTAACTTCCCTTTCCGCTTGGTCCCTCATGTCCCTCAATTTGCCTTCCATACTGTTTTCTAACCCCTCTAACCACTTTTTCATCCCTTCCATTTGATTCTCCTGAACGGCCATTCTGTTTTCTACCCCCATTAACCCCTCCTGTATTTCCCCTAATCTATTGTCTAATCCCTCTATTCTACTCCCTAACCCTCCGATCTGGGCCCCCATCCTTTGTTCTAACCGTTGGCTATTGGCCCCCATTTCCTCCCTCAATTTCTCGCTATTGGACCCCATGTCCTCCCTCAATTTCTCGCTATTGGACCCCATTTCGCCCCCCATGACCCCCATTTTGCCCCCCAATTCGTCCCTCATTGCCCCCATACTGTTTTTCAAACCTCCAATTTGGTCTCCCATTTGTCCCATAAGGCCCCCATCATTCTGTTTTCCATTTCTTCATTATTCTTGTCCATAAGGGCCTTCATTTGTATAAAAAAAAAGGTTCAAATCCACCGGTGGCGCTACTACGGTCGCGGGCGCGGTCGCCGTGGCCATGTGCGAGGCGCCATTTTGCGCGCCCGTAACATCGTGCGCGAGGACGCCACCCTGCGAACCTGCCGCCCTCACTGCTTCGCTCTCCTCATGTCCCTCAATTTGGTCCTGGATCGACCCTGCCTCACTCTCCTCTACCGGAACCCAGCCGTCTTGATCTGCCATAGCGCGACTTTCAAAATTCGGGTTTTTATTTTACAACAAAACAAATTTCGGTCACTTGTAATTTTGAGTGCGTTAAGCGCGCTTCGGATCCGATCTCACTCCTCGACACCAATTGTTACGGACACGGCTTAAGATGTTATGATGGGCCGAGCGGAATGGCCGCCGTGTTCGCACAGTTTACCCGATTACCCCCAACTCACCCGATTCCACTCGAACGTTGGCCGAATCGCGCTACGCTAAATCAATGATGGAAAGGACACAACGGCTGGGATAAATGAAACGACACAAGGGGTACAGTTCTCAAGACCTCCGGAGGAGGATATAATTGGTGGTGGAGAAAAGGGGTAGATTACAAGGTAAGAGGTAAAGCACAGAAGAGATAGGCACTTAGACACAATCTTATCTATCCCAGACAGACCACAGACAAACGGAACAAGACTGACTTACACAGGGATTGATGGCAGGGAAGGACAGGCAGTCGATAGCACAAGGTGCACCTTGGCTCAGGGGCAGAATCAAACACGGTCCGGTCCAGAGATGCGGGGAGGTATTGCAGCGCTCGGAGGTGGCGTCCTTCTCTCTCCAAGCTGAGGGCGCATCTGACGTCACCTCCCTCTTCCTGCGCATGCTCAGCGGGGAGTGACACGCCCTCGGCTCGTTGGCTCCGCCCCAGATGGGATCGGTCCGCCGCTTCTATTGGGTGCGGGGGGTTACCGGGCTCCACCCTTGACGAGGAGCTGACAGCGAGCCCCTACTTGGTAACCCCGTCGAGCACATGCTCGATGGCGGCTCGTTGGAAAGGCATGGTGCCCTCCCAACACCCCCCACCAACCAAGCCGGAGTGAGGGCGCACACTCCCCGCGCCGCCGCCGCTGTTGTTGTTGTTGCTGTTGCTGTTGTTGTTGCTGAACCGTGAGGAAGAGCTGCAGGGAGGTATTGGGAGGTCCTAAACTTCCTAACGGTGCCATACAATCACATTCTGGTGCAACGAAGAGTCACAATTAATGGAAACGAGTCCTTAACTGACATAGACTAAGAATAACTAGCAAGATGTCCTATAGTTGTCTACGTGAGATGCGGTGGACCTGGATGCGACATTTAATGGGGGAAATAGGGGAAGGTCGGGTCTACAGAGTGTTGTTTACAGAAAATGGGACTAGGGAATGGGGAATTGGGGATAGTTGGGAAGTACTGAGGAAATAGGGGAATATTTACAAGCGGATATGGATGGATGCCAATCCCATATCCGCAACAATATATAACATATAAATTGTCTGTACCTTGGATACCAAATTGTCTGTACATTGGGAAGAGAACATGGAGTAGGTGCACGAGAGAAAGAGAGGAAAGTACAGTGAGCTGGAGGCAGAGTGTCGGGAGATGGGTTGGCGAGTTTCTTGTCAGCTATTTGAGGTGGGGTGTAGAGGGTATATTGGCAAAATCCTTTTCTGCATTTCTTGCTCGGCTTGGAGTGTGGGACAGAAAGAAGGAGGATGTGTGACAGAGTGGCCCACACTGGCCCAGGTTGCCTTGAAAGGCTCACTTTGGATATGGAGGAAGTTTATGGAGGCATGTTGAACGGTGTAGGTTGAGGTTGTGGGTGGTGGTTCATTTCAGCCTAAAAGGGTAGTGACTGAGCATGGAAGAGAGATGGAGATGTGTGAATGGTGTGTTTGTGTGTGTGTGTGTTTTTTTTTTTTTTGCTGGAGTGGGTGTGTGTGTTGCAGGAGTGGGTGTGGTTTTGCATGAATGTGTTTTTGTTTGAATGGTGCAATGTTGTAAGGGTAGGTGGTCGGCTGGTTTTTTATTTTTTGGTGTGAGTGAGTGGATGAGGGGCTGTTGATTGTAGAAGTGGAGGCGGTTTTGTTGTTGTAGTCTGTGTTCTCAATGGCTGTGGGTGGGGGTATGTACGCATCCAGGTGTAGCTGCTGCATGTGGAGGTGTATGTGCCCCTGCTGGCCCACCTTAGCTGACTGTATCGAGGTTGAAGGGCCGAAACGGGATGATGCTGAGGACCTCGACTGAGGGCCCGGTCAGTGAGGCACACTTGTGACCAGGTGTGTTTTGAAATATATATATATATATATATATATATATATATATATATATATATATATGTATATATATATATATATATATATATATATATATATATGTATATATATATACATATGCATTGTTACGGCCCCACGGGTTTTGGGTGTATTACGATTGGGAATCCCTGGTTCTCCTCAAAGTTACCGGGCCTGAGGCTACCGAGCATAGATAACTTCGTACCACGGCCTAACAGCACAGATAACTTTGTAACCAACCTGCATATTATACGAGAGCAGCACATCTTGTGCCTCGGCCTCATCATGGGAGATTCCAATGATTTTGAGCGCTTTATATTCTACAGAATCCAGGATAGACAGATGTGATGCTGGGGTGCCAGCCCATAATGAAGAGCAGTACTCCATTGAGCTATGGACAAAGGTCTTGTAGACTTTGGGTAGCTCTGATTTTCCATGGAAAGACTTGGATCGACAGAGTAAGCTTAGTCTGTGGCTGGCATTGGAGGCCAGCCAGCTTTGCTATGTGTTCATCCCAGGAAGGGTCATGGCTGAGGATGAGGCCTGGAAGTTCAAGAGACTGAACCCCTTTCTGTGGATGACCAAGGAAATAGATATGTGGGTTCGAGAAAGACTTGGGCCAGAACCGTTTCCTCCGACTGACCCCACAATAAGGTGCGAATTATTGGGTCCATTACGGAGAAGACTAATAATTAGGTGCCATACAGTGTATAAATTTCATGCACAAATTACAAATATGGCAGATATTATGACCTCCTCCTTGAAATCTCCCAAATTAGTGACTTGGTGGTCAAGAGGATAAAGCTTTCTTGAATTTCCCTCATTGATGGGGGTTCGCTTCCAATAGCTATTCAGCAGGAATATCTGCACCCTGTTATGGGATCAGGGATGGCAACCTGTTCCGAACTAATCCAGCCTTTAACCCTTGGATGCAGTGTTTGGGCCTCGGAGGCCCACAAGGTTTTTTTTTGTTGCAAAAACTATGCTGTACAATTTTTTTGGGTAATGAGCCTCATTTTCACCGACTTTCATGTTGTTACACAAAATTTAGTGACATAAATAAATAAAAAATTCATTCAGGCTCATGAGAAAATCTGCAGATTCTACAATTATAACCCTAAAATCCGACACGAATGCAGGCCTGGGGCCTTCAAGGCCCCGCATAAATGTTGTTGTACTACTATGTTATATCATTATTTTCTTGATATGAGCCTCCTTATATGCTCCTATAACTTGGTTACAAATAATTCAGTGACAAAAATATGAAAATTTAAAAACTTTACACGAATACATTTGTGGGGCCTCCGAGGCCCAATGGCTGCATAGGTGTAGGATTTTTGACAGTTGTGGACATATACGCTCTAAATAAAAGGATTAGTGAATCATATTTGTTGAGCAAATACTCCTCCATGAGCCTCAACGTTTTAGAGAAAAAAAAAGTTGAAAAACCAAGAACAAAATTTTTTTTTTTGCATCAACAACAACAAAAAAAGATTCATAACTTGTATGGGATTCTTCCAACTAATAGAATCAATGATTCACATTTTCTGAGCAAATACACATCCATGAGCATCGACTTGGATTGAAAAAGGATATGAAAGAAAGAAAATCTATTTTAAAAAACAAACAAAAAAAACATTACACGAATACATCCGTTGGGCCTCCGAGGCCCAATAGACAGGTCCAGATTTGAGAAAAATTGAATGTTGTAGGCATTTCATGTTAAAAGTGCGCAAACAAGTTTTTTAGGATAATTTGCGGGTGCTGAATTCAAAAAAATTGTTTGCCAGGCTGAATTTTGAGATTTTGACCCTCAAATTTGAAAAAGCAAAATGGCTGCCATTTTTCATCTTTTTTGCCTTATAACTCGGCTTCTAAGCATTATTGAAGTTTTTAAATGATGGCAATACCGATGTTTGTGATACCATGGATTCCAAATATGTTGTCAGCTAAGTTGTATCTAGTTTGGTTTATCTGCCATCTTGAATTCCAAGATGGCCGCCATTATTCACCTAATGCATCAATCAGCCCATAGGCATAAATAACACATGTTTAAAATGATGACAATACCCATGTCTGTAAAACCAAAGTTTAATACCATCCAGAAGACTCCCTGAAGGTGGTCCTCTCTGCCAAGCAGCCAATTGAGTGGCATGGAAAGTGGTTTTGCCATCAAGAGTACCTTCATTAATATCAATATTGTCAGCAGAGAAAAAGACAAAACGGTCTGTGACTAAATTGGGGGGTATCACAGCTCCACTTTCATCCATTCCTTGTAGTGTACTCTCATCTAAGGCTGTATCTAAACGAAGTACATCTCTGTAGCTTATAACATGCTCAGCATTGTGGAATAATTTCACTAGTTTTTTTGAACGAGTTGATTGGTGCAGAGTTTGTTTTGGAGTCATTATATGTTTTGGAGTTATGTTTATATTATGTTTTGGAGTCAAGTGCCTGTCACCACTAACTGTATAGATCAAATCCTGTGCGAGAATAAGTACAGGACAGCTTCTTACGGACTCATCTTCACCATCACTGCTGTCCTCATCACCATCTTGCTCCAGTAGACACTGGCCACCTATCATTAGGTTAAGAAACATGTTCAAACTTTCTGGTACACATTTAATAGCTTCCTCTTCACTGACATTAACTCCTTCGTAAGCTGGGTGTGAAAGGATGTCACTTCTAAGCTTGAGGGCAACGTGGATCATGGACAGGAACTCATCTTCTTCTTGTGGTTGGCAGGTAGGAATGGTGAGTGTAGCTTCTGCTTCTTCATCTGTTTGTGTCATCTATGAAACAGGTATGTGGCCAAACTTCAGCGGAACCAGAACAGAACGTCGCTCACTCGGTGCATTGTCATGGAGTACAATTACCTCGTAGAAATCTGAAATCTGAAGAGCCAACTTATCCTTGAATGTGCCCATTCGACTGGTAAATGAGGGTGGAATATCCAAATTGGATTATTTGGCAATGGTACGATACCGGTTCCACACTTCCCTTAGCTCTAATATATGGCCATGGTCAGCAGAGTACTGCAACTCATTGCATAGCCAAATCATCGCAATGTCTGTATGCTGAGAGTTCTCTTTGGTTTGGGATGTCCTTCTGATAAACTGAACATAGCAGGAGAGATGATACTTTCCTTCTGCTGCAATATTAAGGTCACTGACAGCTGCAACACGAACACTCATTTCTTGGTCGAACTTTGCAGCTTCCAATATTTCTTGGCTCTTGTTAAAGGTTGTTATGGAAATTAACTTCTGCTTGGCCTTTTTCTGTTGGCAGATCAAGCATAATTCCCAATTGTTGGGCTGCGCGCTACTACGTCGATTTGGGCAGGAAAGCTGGGATTCTGCTGGTCTTGATGTCGACAGAAGAAGAGGAAGAAGAAGAAGAAGAGGACCACCCTCAGAGTCAGAAGAAGAATAGGCACCACTCTCTTTCAACGATGCATTTTAAAGTCTACTAAGTCTTTCCTTGCTTGTGTATGTAGCATAGCACGTTTTGTGCCAATGGATCTCCTTTTTGGAGTCTTCATTCAGGACCTTCAAGAGTCTCTCAACCGTATCCTTGTACTTGACATCTCGTAACTTTTGTCGTTCGTGCGGAATCTTCGACAATGTGCCCAGGCCTTTCTCTGACCCATCGTACAGGATGGCTCGTCTCTCTTCTTGACATATTATGCACAGATTGAGGGAAATTTCAGAATCATTGGAATCTCCCGCGATGACGCTAACTCCGAGGGCCTTTCACTTAATCACCGCAGGCAGGTTGGTGGTCTTTCCGTCTTCTACCGACTCCTCTCCGGCCTTGCTCCCCCAGCTCTCTCTGGGCTCTGTCCCCCAAATATTCCTACAGGTCACACAAGATCTGCCTGCAACCCTCTTATGGTTAAACTGCCAAAATCAAGACTCTCTGCTCACCTTCACTCTTTCATTCCTCTTTTCTCCCGCCTCTGGAACAAACTCCCTCACTCTGTTCAATCCCACTCCTCCCTCCAGGTCTTTAAAACAGCTGTTCACCACCATCTCTTATCTTCCCCCATCCAAAACCTTGATCTTTTCTACCCCCGCTAATTTCACCCCAAATCCACTTTTTTTAGGTGACTTTTGACTTCTTTCCTGGAAGTCCTTGGTGTCCTTGCGTTTTATACCTATCCTGCCTCCCCCCAGGCCCTCTCCCTCCCACACATCTCCCGATGTCCCTGCTCTCAAATGTTGTGTTTGTGTGCTTCCTCCCCTTCTCTCCCCATCTTGTCGACCGCTCCCCTTTTTATATACTTTGTTTGCTTGTTTGTTTGATAAATGTTAGCTCTTTCACGAGCCTCGACTCTGTACACAAAAAAAAAAAAAAAAAACTGGGGTGGATCTCTTCAAGTTAACTGCCGCATCCATGATCTCACGGAGGTGTCACATATCTTTAGTGATGAAAAGAAAAATAGTTTGTAGATAAATATTGATTAACATTAAGTTAGACTGCTCTAATTATAATTCTCTTTAAATACTCTTGGAATTTCATATTTCATCTTGTATGTTATTTACAAAGTAACAGTATCATAATTAAAACAAGCATTCTGAGTATTGCGCTGCAATACATGTCCCCTACCGGCAGTCTGTCGTCCGGAAAACTGTTGGGGAAATGACCAAGGGTTATTTATCCACAGGTTCTGAATCGTTCCCAATCGCTAATTACCTCAGGACGGGCTCACCTGTGATTCGCACTCGGGACTTCGATTTATACACCTTGCAGACAGGTCAGCAGAAGCACGAGAAAATAAGTTGTTGATAAAGAACCTTTCGAGTCGCTAAATATCAGTAATTAGTCCCATACCGGTGTACACCGGAGGGGACTATAGGATTGCACGCCGTCCCTCCGTCCGTCAGTCCGTCACGCAAAGAACAGTTTTCCGGACCTTTTTTTCTAAACTCTCAATGTAGTATAGGCTCTGGGGGGGTTGCTTGTGTACATCTCTCTTCTACGGCAAAACTTTTGATTTTCCTGTTCTATATGTTGAGACCCTTGGAAAAAATCTGGGTAACACTCCCAGATCAAGTACGTTTTTTCTGCACACCCCAATACGTGATTATGACTTGAGGCCAATTAGCCGAAATAGCAAAATTCAGTTTTCATGGAATAATTCAAGAGTAGGCAGCTTTAGATTCAAATGTAACATTTATTTATCATGTTTAGACATAACTAACACATTTTTAGCATGGTTCAATACTATAAACTGTCTTTTTTAGGAAAAAAACACGTCATTTAGCTTCTTTTTCTCCAAAAATCACTTTCAGTTTGAAAGGCGCTCAAAATCCGATCACCTCTCATACACCCAATTATGTAGATAAAGCAACCAAAATTTGTCAGAAGCTTCCTTATGAAGCCCTTTAATAATTCCATGCATCATATTTATGATTCATTATATTGTATAGTGACAGTGGGGTCAAATGTTAACAAAGGTTACCCCTACCCCAAAAAGCGGTATAAACCAAAATTGGTTAAATTGGTCTAACTTTAGAAGTAAGTGTGATATTCGGCTGATTTTGGTGTTGTCGTGGAAGTGTAGTGAGACTCAAGACTCCAATGATGTCACAGGTTTACAAAAGATCACAACTTTATTAACTGGTTGTTCACTTCATTCCAATACCAAATAACTACCGTTTAACTCAATGGACCAGGTAACTCTATCCGCATAGTCCCTCTTTCGTGGCTGCAGCGCTGTACTCGTGGTACGCGTTCATTCCGTCGGGCAGGGCTTCTGAGGATGAGTGCTCTTGAGTCAAGGAGATGTTCACTCTTTTATGGGCACCGCAGTATTAATCCTTCCTCCGCTAATCCTAATCCGTTCTCCGCAAACGTTACTCGGTCGCCTCACTGGCACCAGCTCGCTCCCCTCCTGCTGCGAGTTCCATTTACCAAACAATAGGGGGGTGCTCCAGCCTGGGGCTGTGACCAGGTGGACAAGAGATTACCATGTTCGTGCACATTCCTGACATTCATTTACGAAATCGTCTATCTGCTTCGTTACCAGTCCCAATCAATGAGTTACCAGTCCCAATCAATGAGTTACATTTCCACAATTCCCTCATCTTTTTGTTTTTGTTTATATTAACTTTTTTTTTTTTTTTTTTTTTTTTTTTTGTATACAAGGTCGAGGCTCGTGAAAGAGCGAACATTAATCACACAGAAAGACAAACCGACACAAAAAACATATAACATAGGGAGCGGTAGACAAGATGGGGAGAGAGGGGGAAGGACACAAACACAACATTTGAGAGCAGGGACCGAGAGACATGGAGACATCGAGAGATCTGAGAGAGGGCGAGGGCTTTGGGGGGGGGGGGGGGGGCGTGGGAAGGGGGCGGTGGGAGAGGTATAAAACATATGGACACTGCCAGGACTTCCAGGAAAGAAGTTGGAATTTCAAACAAGGTGGATCTGGGGTGAATTAGCGGGGGTAGAAAAGATCAAGGTTTTGGATGGGGGAAGATAAGAGATGGTGGTGAACAGCTGTTTTAAAGACCTGGAGGGAGGAGTGGGATTGAAGGGAGTGAGGGAGTTTGTTCCAGAGGCGGGAGAAAAGAGGAATGAAAGAGTGAAGGTGAGCAGAGAGCCGAGATTTCGGCAGTTTAACCATCAGAGGGTTGCTGGCAGATCTTGTGCGACCTGTAGGAATATTTGGGGGACAGAGCACAGAGAGAGCTGGGGGTGCAAGGCCGGAGAGGAGTCGGTAGAAGACAGAAAGACCACCTACCTGCCTGCGGTGAGTGAGTGAAAGGCCCTCAGAGATAGCTTCATCGCGGGAGATTCCAATAATTCTGAAAGCTTTGGTTTCAACAGCGTGAAGCCGAGCTAGGTGTGAGGCAGGAGCACCGGCCCATAGGGGAGAACAGTATTCCATTGAGCTGCGGATGAAAGCCTTGTATGTGGTGAGGAGCTCAGGTGTGCCGAGGAAGGACTTCGCACGACGGAGGATGCCCAGTCGGCGACTGGCTTTGGAGGCCAGCTTGGAAATGTGGTTTTCCCAAGAAAGATCATGGCAGATAGTGAGACCCAAAATCTTGAGCGACAGAACTTCTTGGAGAGGATTGTTGAGAAAGTAGATGGGAGGGTTGTCCAGTCGATCTTTTCGGAGAGACATAGTAAGAGTGTGAGATTTGTCAGGATTGAAAGACATGTTCCACTTGTTTGACCAGTCTGTGATTTTGTCCAGGTCTTCAGAGAGTGAGGAGGCAGCAGACTGCCGATCTGAGGGAAGAGGAATGGAGCGGCAGAGAGTGGAGTCATCAGCAAAGAGATAGAGAGGATTTTCGAGAGAGTCAGAGAGATCATTGATGAAGACCAGAAAAAGCACGGGGCCCAGAACACTGCCTTGGGGAACTCCAGCCTGAACAGGAAGAGGAGATGAGAGAAACCCATTCAGGGCCACACGTTGACGACGACTAGAGAGGAAGTCCGCCAGCCATGCGTGGAGATTTCCATGGATACCAAAGGAGGAGAGTTTGGTGAGCAGAGCGGGGTGCCAGACCGTGTCGAAGGCACGTGATATGTCGAGGGAGACAGCTCTAATTTCCTGTTTGGCATTGAGGACCTCCATCCATTGTTGAGACAGCAGAAGCAGCATGTCCAGAGTAGAGTGACCTGGTCTGAAACCAAATTGATGATCAGAGATCAAGCCATTGGAGAAGAGGAAAGATTTCATATCCGAAGCAATGATGGATTCCATGACTTTGCTGATAATTGGGAGAAGGCTGATTGGTCTGTAGTTGCTAGGATCTGTTTTTGCACCTTTTTTGTGCAAAGCGGTGATGTTGGCTGATTTCCAAGCAGATGGCAGTTGACCTTGAGCAAAAGAGAGGGTGAAGAGAACAGAGAGAGGGTGAGATAGAGCAGCAGAGCAGGATTTTAGGACCCGTGGGCTGATGCCGTCGGGTCCAGTTGCAGAATCAGAGTCGAGGGTTGACAGAAACTTTTCCACCTTGTCAGGAGGAAAGGACACGGAGTCCAGGAGCAGCAGGGTACGACTGGGTATGGTGGGTACAGAGAGGGATGGGTTTGGGACACAAGATTTAGAGGCAAACACAGAGTTGAGGCATTCAGCTTTTTCACGTGCGGAGTCAGCTGTGTAGCCGTATGAGGTAAGGGAGGGGATGGAGGGGGAACAAACACCAGAAACGGATTTGACCAGACGCCACCAGGATTTGGAAGAGGGAGACAGATAAGAGAGTTCGGTCTTGAGAACGGAGAGATATTGTTTCCTGGCTCTCCTGAGGGTGGACACACACTTGTTTCGGGCTTTGTGAAAGGAAATGAGATTTCCTTCCGTTGGATTTGCTTTCCAGGAGACGAAGGCAAGTTGTTTCTGGGCAACAGCCTCACCACAAGATTCCGTGTACCATGGACGGGAGGAAGGGTATGACAACTGAAGACGAGATGGGATAAATCTGTGCATGAGAGAGAGCAATTTACTTTGGAAGAATTCCCAGGATGAGTTGATGTCAGAGGTGGTAGAGATGGGAGACCAGTCCAGATGATTGATGGCTGCTTGAAGACCGTGCCAGTTGGCCTGAGTGAAATGCCAGACTCGTCGACGCTGAGCAGGCTCCCTGAGGATGGTCAGAGAGATGTCCACTTTAACAAGGACATGATCAGATGATCCGATCGGAGCAGAAGAAGAGCAGCAGACATTTTCAGGGAAGTTAGTCATAACCAAGTCCAGAAGAGAAGATGTTCCGTTGACTGAGATCCGGGTCGGGAAATTGACAGATTGTGTCAGTCCCAGTGAGTCGCAGAAGTCCTTTGCTGAGGAGCCATGGCTGGTGAGAGAGGTACCCACACCCAGCCAACTGGCATGATGACAGTTGAAATCACCACATATGAGGAAGAGAGAGTTGGGATGAGTAGATAGAAGTTGGTCCATATCATCAGACAGCGAGATGTAGATGGAGTCATCACTGTTTGGTGGACGGTACAACACACATATGAACAAGAGGTGGGAGCGAAGGGGAAGCCGTAGCCAGAGGTATTCCTGGGGGTGAGGTGGAGAGAGTGCAGTGCAGGGCGAGTGAGGAAGAGAGTTTTTGATAAAGATAGCAACCCCGCCTCCAGGACGAGGCTCAGGTCTATCATACCGGAGGAGGGAGTAGCCCGGGAGAGATACTATGGAATCAGAGACATCATAAAGGAGGAAAGTTTCTGTTAAGCAGATCACGTCTGGTTTGACAGAAGCAACCTGTATGGAGAGATCAGTTAAGTTTGAACGAAGGCCCCGGATGTTTGAGGTCCATACCGTTAATGAAGAGGAAGGGGGAGCATCAGATACAGAACAGGGGGGAGGAGGGGTAGGGTAAGATGTGGAAGAGGTGGAAGAGGTAGGGAGAGCTGTTGAAGGTGTGTCAGAGATTTCAGAATAGCTCGGAGAAAGGGAAGGATGGGGCGGACAAAAGGTTTGATGGTGATTGGGTGAGCCACAAGAAGGTGTTATTTGAGGAGGGGGAAGAGCGAGGCAGAAGGTTGGGGGAGATGGAGGTGAGAGTTTGAAGGGGGAAGAAGCGGGGAGGACGCTTTGAGGATGGGGAGTGAGAGGGGGGAAATTGAGAAGCAATGAGGGTGGGGAGATTTGAAGGGGAGGGGTGAGGGGGAAGTTTGGGAGGGAAGGGGCAAGGGGAGGGATTTGAAAGGGATGGGATATGGGGGAGATTTGGAGGGGAGGGGTGAGGCAGGAGTCTAGGAGGGGAGGGGCGAGGGGGCGTCTTGGCGGGGAGGGGTGAGGGGGTCGTTTAGGAGGGAGGGGGCAAGGGGGGAGATTTGAAAGGGATGGGTGATGGGGAAGATTTGGAGGGGAGGGGTGATGGGGAAGATTTGGAGGGGAGGGGTTATGGGGAAGATTTGGAGGGGAGGGGTGAGATTGGATTTTTGAAAGTGTACGATTTATGGGAAACGAACATTTATTGCAAAATGAGTTGCTTGTGACCTTCGAGTTAAAAATACGTTTAAGGACGCTGGATGGAGGATGGAGTGCAGGAGAGTTTAGGGAATGTAGAAAAAAGGCACTATAGGAGATGGATATTTTTTTTGGGATGAATTGATTTGGTGAGCAAGTCGAAAGCAGCCTTTTAAAGAAGAAGAAGAAAAAGGTGTTATAAAATATGACGGAATACATAACTTGAGGGGAAAGTGTAAACATTGAAGGTTAATGAGTGAAAACTATCTGGGGAAATGGGGGAGAAACACGTGGTCAAAGAACGAACGAACGAATAAGAATGAATAAACGAATGATAACAGAGAAGGGAAATATTTTTTTTTTTTTTTTTGAGTTGAGATTTACACAAGGAAGTAGGCTATGGGTGAAAAGACTGGGAATACAGAGAACGAAAGTTATTGGATCACAAAAGACGGACCGCTGAGAGAAAAACAAAGCCTCAAGGTTGTACAGTGCACACTGTACAAGGCCTCAAGACACGACACGGCAAACAGACGATCAATTTATGAAAGATAAACACCGAGAAACAACCAAAGTTGCACACAATAACTTCACACACCGAAAGATAAATACAGTTTCGACAAAATACAATTGTGAACAGACTTGACTTCGAAAAACGTGGAGACCGTGTGGAGCTTCGAAAATCCCTGCCGCCGTCTCCAAGATCTCGCGAGATCCTATTTGATTAATCTAGCGGGAGCTATCCCAAATCCCATTAATCTAAACATCAATATAAGTAAACAATCAATCACTGCAAGTAAACATCAATACAAGTATAAGTAAATAATCAATCACTGCAAGTAAACATCATTATAAGTATAAGTAAATAATCAATATCTACAAGTAAATATCAATACAAGTATTCAAACCATAACTTTGGTAATCAAATTCCCTTAGGCATACACCGTCATCCTGCAAGAATCACAAAACATTTCGTTGGTCATTGACTCCTTCCATATTGTTCAATCTATTGCATTTGCATCACAAATATCTTTTCAAAACAACACTTCACCATCACCAAGATACAACAATTTCACTTCATTTTCAAGTTTTGTAAAGCATCTGCACCATCTGGCAAAAACGTTTGCCTCCACACAAATGTTGACTTTGTTTGAAAGGAAGGGCTGATCACTTGTGTTTGAATCCAGGTATGAAACATTTTCTCCTAATGTCTTCATAGCACCTGCACTACTTCGTGTAGGATTTCGCTGTTGTGGTAACATTGCGGAGTCATAGACTGACCCTGCTCTCCATGTAGCATTCTTGCCACTTTTTGCTGTAAACCATAGTAATTCCTGAACAAGGCCTTCACCCAGTTGTAGTCGACTTGCCTCCTCCCTCATTGTGAGTGGGCAGCAAGTATTGGTGTGACGTTGATTGGCCAGCAAGATGTGGAACAGGGATGCCGGATGCATCCACAATGATGTTGGGACCATGGTGTTCAGGTCATCCATGGTCCATACCAGGAGTGGCCCGCAGAATCGTGCACAGCTGTTGTGAAAAGGCACAGCCATTGGTTTGCAGCTCCATGCTGGCTCCCCGGAAGTTGGTGAAGTAATAACATATGTCCCCGCATTTCACAGAGGTTGCAGGTAAGGTGTCGTTGTCCTGCAACTTCTGATGTGATGAATGTTCCAAGCCTTCGAACAAGAGTAAGTGATCGCCTTTCTTTCATATGTTGCAGTGTGATCCAGGCAAATGGTCACATAAATTTCCTTGGTGAAGGTAAGCATCCATCTCCAAGTTACACGGGAGAATGTCTTCATCATTCTTTGAGAAAGAGGGTGTATGCCACGTTTAACTTCATTTTTTTTAGCCACAAATTTTCTTTCTCGAACTTCTTCCCAATTCCGTTAGCACCCCCTTCAAATGTGATCTCGTCTTATCCTTATGCTCAGTCACATCTGAATCTGCTTTCCACACACACTGAATCAGATAGGGTACATCTTACCATGAAATCAGCATAATCATGTATATCTTCCGACAGTTTCACATTCAACAATTTGTTGTTTTTCCTTAACACAAAAAAAGTTATATTCATTTATATGCGTCACACAAATAATATTCAATCAGGTATGTATATTACTACTAAACTAAGAATAGCATCCACAATTGCTTTCAGGTTAATATAGTTCAAAAATTAACTCATGCAGGTATTTTAGCACTACTCTAAGAAAATAAATTGTATATGATTACAATCACAAACGGGAATATCTAATTCCCAACAACAATTTTCCCAAACCAACAAATTAAGCATAATGTATTATTACCATAATTCCTCTCCACTTTTTTTTTTTTCCTTTTTTTTTTAACAGTGTGTCACTCGTGGTGATATGAGTTCACTGATCTTGTAATTGACACAACTCATAACATTGTCGTTATGCCATTATCTTAATTCTACTTTATTCATTTGCAACATCACTTGGTTTAATCTTTTAATCTCAGTATTTATGTCGCCATAAAAGTCTTCCTTTTCTGGTTCCACATTTCTTTCCTCATTTGTCACTTCATGCGTTATCATCGTGTTGTTGGTTACCTTATTCAAACACACCGTCACTAAGGCTTTCAAGCAAGCCACCACTAAAACAATTGCCAATATAACTACTAAACCAACAAACAAATATTGCTACTCCTTGTATATATTCATACCTATGACATAATTATATGTCGATGACATTCAACATTATATACCAAACTAACAAGCTTCCTAAAAGGTAAATAAAGAAAATCCCTTAATATGTAACATAAATCAGATTATTTGTCTTACCCTGATCCCCCTATCTCCCGGGGTTGAACTCAATCCCCTGATCATGAGTGTAGTTGTGATACATTTTTCACTCATGTTGTATTAATATCAGCAGGTAATTGTATGTCACGTAGGCAAATAAATGTCACTATCCCAAGTAGGAATATCACATGTTGAAAATGTAATGTTTATCAATGCAAGGGGTGTTAAAATGTAATTCAAATGACTGTAAATCACGACTATCATTTATCTGCCACTGAATGTTCTGCTGGGCTGCTAGGTGCAGCCTCATTTTCTGTGGGATCGTCCACCTTAGCCCCATGTGCTTGTTTGCAATGAGGGGCATGAATCCAACTTTCTATTTTGGGTCCATATTTTTCTCCCTATTCTTATCAATCTCCTATGGTTTATCATTTCGTTCCAAGATACCGCAACCAAAGGTTTTAACTGAAGCTCTACCAAACTATTTCCAATTTGAACAAAAAATGCCAGTGAAACAATGATTCGAAGAATTAACTTCAAGGGGTCAATAAATTTATTCTATAGCCAGATCTAATTTTCCCATCCAATAGTTTGCCTTGCCACATGTCATATTATAACACTTTAATAAACCTTCGAAAAATGTTTCCCATCTCAACAAATTTCCTTTTTACAAATAGCCATGTGTAACTTACGTATTTAACTACAATTTCCTCTCAATTTGTTTGGCCTAACTGGCCGCAAAAGTGGCTGCCAGCATGCAGTACCGTTTTTTATCTACCAAGGAAGTGCTCGTCCACACAAGACCTCTACCAAAATGTTGTTTGTAAAAACAAATCTGGGATTTCCGATTACATGGATGCACTCTCAGGACATTTTCAGGCTGCTGTTAACAATCCACTATGATAAATTAATTCCTTTACCCACAATCAAATAATTAGTACAAATTGAGGATATTATCCATCTGACATTCATTTATAGATTCATTATGTTGGATCTAATATATATATATTTTTTTTCCCCAATAATTTCGCACTGGTGTAAGGAAGAACAATAGCTCTCATAAGTCTTAGTAATATCGTAGTTAATTTACCCAGCATCGAAGAATTTATTTACTATCCATTCTCATCTGTGAACCAGTGACTTTGTTTGAACTCCAGAACTCAAAACTCACAATAGTTCAAACCAGCAAAATTTCCTTTACTATTTTCCCATATCATCTATGCCTTATACACATCCATACATACAGCCCAATTTATATTCTGATAAAATTCAAGTTTATATATATATAAAATCCGTGAGCAGAGTACTCTGGGAAGTCAGTGTAAGACCTCTCCAAAATTTGGCTAATTTTGTACTCCCACATTTTTTATGAAGCTCATATCCATAAATAGCTTTGATTCTCATATAAATTCTATCACAATGGAATCCCAAGATTACTTCCAATTTTTTTTTTACTATTAATGAATAGCTGCTCATAACTCAGCAAATCAAATCTTTATTCTCCATCTCCCTTGACAAAAGTGATAATTTTCATAATCAAATTATATTTCTATTTTTTATTTTACGAATTCTCTCGATATGCGATCCCATCCCCATGGAACTATCTATTTTTCAGACAAGGCACACTGTCGGTGTCAACAATCTTGTAAGATTGATACACAAAAACAAAAACACTGACACACAAAATACCCACACACACATGCATTATGCGTATTTGTTTGCGTTGGAACCCTTATTTACAGATCCGGATGGGTGTCAACTTTATTTCAATTTCTCAAAATTTGTCCTTCAATTTTATAAGCGCTAATACACAAATGGACCAAAAAGTTTATTCTTAGAAAACCCCTATGACGTCACATTGACATTACCCTTTCAGTTCCCACAATAATTTATCCAAATTTGACTACCCACCCATTTGTATGTCAGTCGACCACTGACCTATCAATCGTGTGGAACAATAGTCCGAAATTCCCACCTGATCATGATGTGACTCTTGTCACTTGGTTTGCCAAAAGAATTGCAAAGCAATTGTTCCAAACTTTGTAAATTAAAATTTTTGTGCCCAACATAAAAGATCCAATTTCGGCATTTGATAAATTAATTATCAATTTGCTTACAAGCAAAAGAAAAATGAATAATTCTTGCTCCGAAAACTTTTCAGACCCAAGAATTATCGACAGTTATTCATGTTTGTCCAGTAATCTAATTTGTTGAGGCCAATCGTCATTTGGGATTTGTCGCAATGAAGGCCTAATCATTGTCTGAGGTATCAGTCAGCACTGGTACCCTTGATCTTGGTTTACCCTATGAACTTGTCTTCCTTTTGGTATACGGACATCCTCTTTTCCAATGTCCCATCCGTCCACACTTGAAACACCGGTTTCTGTCGTTGCCTGGTCTGTGCACCTGTGCACTTGTATTGCTGGGCTGCATCTCTACATCCCTGAGTTGCCACTGCAATCTCTCGTTATCTCCTGAAACACGAAAAAATTCTTTGTACCGTCCTTTTTGGGGAGACAACTGGAAATCAGATGGGACAACTGTCACTTTCATTCCTAATTTCGAGGGCAGTTGTGCATTTGTCTCCTCCACTGTATCCTGTATCCTTTTTATTTTAAGTTCTAGATCCGTTATCCGTTCTTGCTATTCCCGTTGTCTGGATTCACCATCCCAAAGATGGAATGCAAGCCAGTCTACCATTAGATTCTGTCTCTTCCTGGCTTTCAATCTTTGTTCCAATCTTTCCAATCGACTTCGCTCAAATGTACCATCTCTTGGAAACTCCTCATCATGTCCCTTTGTCCACAAATACCAATTCTCGACCTGCCTTATAGCTTCGGCACCATAACGGTCGTACATATGATGTGTACAAGTACCTTTTTGTGGAATCTCTGGTTGTCCTTGTGTATTATTGCAGGCTCCATTTCCCATTTTGCCTTTTATCAAAGTAGCGTTGGATGTGTTGTAGTTTGTTCCTCTAAAGCTTCACTCGTACCTCCAGGAAGGATCTCTCCACCTGTTCAAACGGTGATTTCCAGAGAATCTCTCTCACCTGTGGCTTTTGCACAATCCAATCTCACAGATCACTATTTGCAGATGAGCCAGAGGGTCAGTATGAAATGGGTGAATCCTCAGGTGTCCGCTCTGTTGAAGGGGAAATCACACAATGGTAACCGCACATATATATCTATATATAACTCACCACCTTGCTCAATTTTCCAAGGTTGTCTTCACATTGATAATATCTCACAAAGATATCAAAGCTTCTTTCTTGAGACCGCATTTTCATCAATCAAACAATCAATATATTCAATTCAATTTATTCAGTTCAATTTATTCAGTTAAATTTATTCAATTAAATTTATTCAGTTCAATTCAATTATTCAATTTCAATTAATTTATCAATATTCATCAATAAATCAAATTAATCATTTTGGATGACTCCTTGCATAAGCCCTTTCCCCAATGATGTCAGGACAGGTCCATCTATTGACTGAGATCGAAGCTCATCGGTCGTCACCTCTGGTTCATACCTCATGTCAATTGACGAATCACTGTTCTGTCCTAGGGTCATATCTGACCTATTTTTCCATTTTGCCCGGTCTTCACAAATTTTCTTTGCAACCACTAAAGGCAACTCATCCTTCATTCGTGAGACCGCCAAAATGGATGGCAGATATTAAAGTTCTTTGGGAAAAATATCTCATCATTTTTCTTTTAATAGTACCCAAATCTCTTGGCAATATAAATTTCGTAAAACTCCTGAAATAAGACTGTAAAATTCCTTCAATCATGCTAAATTTTGAAACTCCATCGCTTGTAACACCCAATTTATCCCATAGGGCTTGAAAGTTCTTTCCCAAGTTCATGCAATCATTCTGCATTTGAACCCTATGATATCATTCATAATAATCATCATGATTTTATAGTCATGGTCCTATCATAATCATCTATTTAAAACGAACATTTCCTTTATCACCACAGCTATGTGGTATAATCAACAATAGAATAAAACTGTACATAGCAACAGGCTACCTCATGGCCACTTAGTATACCTATTGACAATAAGTCATAACAATATCGAATAATCATTGAACAATTAAAAATCGCTTCCACTGCTCCAGCCGCAGCATTCGTCATTTTGTCTGCTCATCCGCGTGACCAAAACGAAATAAAGGGAGCTCAACCATTACACAGCGCTTTTAATGGCGCATGCCATAGGAACTCAACGCAATTTCGACTCGGCCAGAAAAACGAGCAAATTTTGCAGGATGTTAACTGGAATTAGCCGTGAAAATATATACAAAATACACAAAAATACACACCCACAAAAATAAACAACAAAACCCAAACAAACCCAAGGTCGACCATCTTACACAGTAAATTACATCATTTCAGCATCGTATTGATTGCTGAAATATTCCAGGGTTTATACACACCTTAAAAGAGGTATGCGTGGTGTTGCCCCCTCCCACGTTTATTCCAGGGTTTATACACACCTTAAAAGAGGTATGCGTGATGTTGCCCCCTCCCACTTTTAATTCCTCATTAAATTCCTCATTAAATTACTCATTAAATTACTCATTAAATTACTCATTAAATTCCTCATTAAATTACTCATTAAATTACTCATTAAATTACTCATTAAATTACTTATTAAATTACTCATTAAATTACTCATTAAATTACTCATTAAATTACTCATTAAATTACTCATTAAATTACTCATTAAATTACTTATTAAATTACTCATTAAATTACTCATTAAATTACTCATTAAATTACTCATTAAATTAACTTACATAGTTTCAATTAAAAACATCGCTTCGTTTCCACCTATGGGTTTTTGATAGCAAGCTATTCATTGGAACCATAATCAACCCCTTTTGAATATACCTAATTTGCATAATTTCAAAATGGCCGCCAAACACCTCCTGGCAATGATGTTGACTAAATTTCGCTCAAAATTCAGCTTAAGCAAAACTATTACACTTACATAGCTTAAGGATTCATGAATTAAAATCATAACATGTCCACAAACCCAATATAACTGTCATAACAAGGAAGCGCGTGCTGTCAATTACCACCATTTACCACCCGTGCAACTTCAATACATGTACTCTTTATCAAGCGACAGGATTCTTGCAGGCATCAGGGGAAGCCTTTTTGCAATGACAAAAATTTACACATTTGACTATGGCGGTCCTACAGGGGCATGTTGACCTGGCACACTTAGTGCATGAACAGACAACTGTCCAATGTGATTTTAGAGTTTTCCACGTTGTCTCAGGTATCAGCTGTTCCTTGTCATGCGTATAACCACAATCCTCTGGCTTAAGTGCGATCACATTTTCAGAATCTTGATGAAGCTCCAAAGCATGCATGATATTGTAGGCATTGAAAAAGCTACGCTTCATATGTGGCAGGAGACCTTGGCTGGTTGGTGGCAGGTTGTGATGAGAACTCCCTTTGACATGATGGAAGATCTCCGCACGCAAGTTCGAAAATTTCTTCGCATCGCTTTTTGGTTTCAGTACTTTGACCAAGTAGGATTCTGCATTCTTGATCAAAGGCTGAGAAAGGGTCGGCAACCCTCCAAAGTGCTTCAATAACTTTTCTGGCTCGGCATTCAAGGCGGCTTTCTTGGTCCCAACTTTGCTAGTGATATCACATCCTGTAAGACTATGTACGGCAGGAAGAATAGCACAGAGTTGACATCCGATGCGCTCGAACAAGGTATGAAGGGGCACATACCGAGTGCTATCTCCAACTCCAGCTTGTACCCACAGCTCCTCTAGGTCATGTTGGAGAAAGACAGGCATGTGGTGGAGCAAGGCAACAACTACATCAGTATCATTGGAGATGACAACACATATTTTGTGTCCTTCTTTGAGCGCGTCCAAAACATGAAGGAGTATGCGAAGATCCGCCTCTTCAAATGTGGATTGAAGGTGTACCAGTGCGCTCTCATCTCCGTTGTGCATTTTCATACATTTCCAATCCTCGTTCTCTCTGGTCACCTGTCTGAGTACAGTTGGGTACTGACCGGTATTTGCAATATTTGAACGAACATGGCTGTAGATCAGTTTTTCAAGGAGAAGTTTGTTGTTGTTGGAAGGCCAGAATGTGTTCATATCCTTAGGTAGTGGTGTTGATGGCTCTATTGAAGTATATTCGATGGGTAGAGTGTCACTTCGCCTTTTCCTCTCGCTGTCCTTCACTGATGGGTCATCAGAATACATGTCAAAGACATAGTCAGTCCGCCCAAACCGATGATATATGGCCGAAAATGACATGAAATTTGATAGAAGGTCATTGAATTTGGAGAGTTTCGTAACATTAACCTTTCGGATTGTGGCCATGATGTCAACTACAAATGATGCGTCTTTCCGATGACTATGTGTAAATTCTTCCGGTTTTAGGTGCGTCTCCAACTCCTTCAGTAGCTGGCTCTTTGCTGGTTTAGTCATCATTCCTGCATCATCAAACAACACTGGCGAGGGAACAACATCGTACTTTAAGAGATCATCAGTGGTGAGGCCACGCTCCCGAGATATTTCTATGTTTCTCTCAGCGATGTTCATCTCCTTCACTGTCGTCTTGGTAGTCTTCTGTGGCTTCTTTCGAAGAGTTTTCATCGTCTTCACGTTTGTGTGGTGAATGGTACTGCTTATTCGTTCAGTCTTGGTGACAAACCTTTCCTTTCTGAATTTCAGGTACTTCTCTTTTCCTTTTGAAAAGGCATTGAGCATGTCAGTTCTTATATCATCGGACATAACCTCTTTTGTCACAAAGTTTTGTTGTGTTTTGGAAGCGTCTAGAGACAGAGGGGACCCCTTCTCTTCAATGAATCTCATCATCTCCTGAATATGTCCTTCTTTGCGGTTCGTTGTGGCTTGAGATGATTCGTGGTGGCTGTAAGTCTCATGTGTCCTGTCAATCACATCACTGTATTGCCGATGTAGGTTCTTCACTGCCATCATTTCATGGTATATTAGGTCCCACTGGGCGACATACTGTTTTTGCTTTGCATGTCCAATGACTCCATCGCTGCACTTAGATGAAAGGTTAATGCTTTGCTCTAATTTCTGGTCTCCTCCAACAGCGGTGAATCGGCCGGGTATCTCTCTGATTGAAAAATTGCCTTTGGCAAATTGTTCATGAACTGATGGTGCAGTCTCAGGTAGACGTCGCATGTCTTCAAGGTAGAGAGAACACCATCGCAAGTAGTTGGTCGAATCGAATGCCGCAAACAGGTTCAATGCACGCTGGACAGCGTCAAGATGCAGTTCCCAAATCCCTTCACGATCAGCTCTCAACAGATCATGGACAATATCCATCATTTGCAAGAACTGAGTCCAGAACTTGAAGTTTTCATTGGTATCAGACCGTGTTTGGATGAATCTGTTCAAATCTTCGACCAACGTTTTTGATGCATCAGCAAACTGAACCATATACTTCTGACTATCTGTGATGCATTTCTCCTTGACACTAGACTGGAGGTTCGTCAGGATGGCAAGCTCATGTGTATATTGGTCGATGCCTTTCTCGGAGAAGAATTCTTTGTACTGGAGGCGTTCAAAGGCTTCAGCAAGGAGCTGCATACCCTCAAGACAGCGGCTGTAGTGACCTCCATGTAGAACAGAATTCTCGATGACAGTTGGACCAAAAACACCAGCCTGCAACCATGTGATGTCCGCGCCACTTCCATCCAGGAGTTTGCCAATACATTTCAAAACAGTTTTCACTAAGTGAAACGTTCCCAGGCATGGAACCAGGGTCCTGAATTCCTCTGGTCTCAGCAGTTGTATATCACGGATGATGCAATAAACACCTTCATCACAATACATTGGTATCTCATTTTGAGTCAGCTGAGAACCAATGTCCATAAAGTTCTTCATAGCCGTATAAACTGTCGCGTACTCTGTAACTGGATGCGGCAGAACAGGCACAAATGCAAGATTCTTTAATGGGATGGCCTCCTCCGTCCAAACAGAGTTGCTAGCACTCCAAGATGGCATTGTTTGTGACTCGGGGTAGATGGACACTTCATCATGCATGACGTTCAAGCGTGCGAGGGACCAAGAAATATCCTTCAGTTTTGCTGCATCGGCTTCGGAGGAAGTGTAAGGCAGTTCGGCCACTTTGTAAGTTGCTGGGATGTCAGCACGGCGTACAGGCTTGTGAAAGTCGGACAGTACCTGGCATTTTAATATTAAACTGAATGACTGTGGACCATGTGTGACCTGCGTGTCAGAAATCTTTGGTTTACTGGTCGACGACAGGGGTTTGTCTTGGTAGAGAACAGTCACAGTGTCATGTTCAGATACATTTGCCCCCTCATGGTCCCAGTTGTCAATTGCACCGGAGGTGAATTGCCCAGGATCAAAGTGTGACGGCAGTGAAACGCGATCGTTGTTGTGCTGTGCTGTAAACGTGGCAAGGTCATGTTGGTACCTACGCAGCTCTGGGTAGCTGATTGCTAGTCCTCCGTGGTTTAGAACTGTAGTTACAATTTTGCCACCACGCCCAAGACCATGAACTGATTCCGCATTCATAATATGCATTGGAGTTCTCTTTCTACCGCAGTGATGGATATAGTACATGACTTGGAAGACAGATTGTATCTTTCTGCAACGCTGTGTGGAGAGGCTGTTACCTGATGGCTTGCTACCGGTATCGTAGTCATCATCATCTTCTTCATCCTCATCAACTGGTTCATC
The DNA here is from genome assembly GCF_964187855.1 of Myxine glutinosa. Lineage (NCBI taxonomy): Eukaryota > Metazoa > Chordata > Myxini > Myxiniformes > Myxinidae > Myxine > Myxine glutinosa. The sequence continues at coordinate 195,580,756 of NC_136261.1, read as the reverse complement.
ACTTTCTGTCATGACAGCTTCGGCTGCTTTTGCATATGTGTCAGGATTGAAATTGTACAAATGACTGAAAAAACGTAGTACAGGTTCAGGGATATTCATCTCGCTCAAGGAATGCTTTAGATCATGCGCATCACAAAAGCTATCGTCAAGGCCAAAATCATACTCATCTAGAGCCTTCCTAATCACACCAGCGCATACCTGAACAGGATCAAGGGAACGAATGCGCTCAGCTAACACTTTCTTTGGAACACTGAATACCATCATTGATTTTTTGAACGAACTGGGATATGTAAAATCAATCTCATTACCAAAAGTGTTCAACAAGAAAACTTTTACATCTCTATTACGAAAGTTACATTTGTCATCAATATTGTTCAAAGAGTCTCTGATAGCACTAAGTTCATAACCCCTCCCTTCTTTTAGGCCTTGCTCTAACTCTTTAACAACCTGATTCCAAGCAAGCTGTTTCTCAGACACTTTTGGTATGGAAGCTTTATCACGAGAGTCATACTTATACAAGTATTTAGTCATGCAGTCCCTGTGGTAGTACAGATCTGCTCCAAACACAGAATGCGCATCTTGAAGGTCGCACGTTCGGGTGAACACATCATCTTGAAAGAAGTTTGTCGCAGCCAGAAAGGCTGAAGCACGGCCTGATTCACTAATGCGATATTTCGTGTACTGTTGTTTGTGTGATTTACTGTCACAGATAATACACTTCACTTGACGTAAGGCTGTTGTGGACATCTCTGTATTCGGTGGATGTCGGACGGCCTTAGAACGAGTACTTCTATCTTCTTCCTGCTCAGAACGGGACAGGTCTTGGCATACAGCGAGACTCTTCCCTTTCCTATTGAGAACTGAAGTCATGGTGTATTTTTTGTAACAGTCATTGGTCACATGATAAACAAACCCATCTCCTTTAACCAGCTTAAGCCGTTTGGAAACTTGATCATTGTGGATGTAACTTGCTTCTCGTATCCTTTTGCAACCATTAGTTGTGCTCACAGTTTTATCCCCTGCGCTTTTCTGGCAGATGATGCAGTTAGTCGCATCAAACGAACTGTCTTCGGGCGGTCCTGAGAGAGTAACAGACTCCATCGTCAGCGGCCACGCCTGAAAAACAAAAAATGGATATTAGTTACGTTTGTACGGCTGTAAAAATCGGCAAGGTCGGACCATATGCTGAAAATATAAAATGTGAAAGACTGATAAGCCACAAAGAAACCCATGTTTATCCCTATTAAAGGGCTTCATAAGGAAGCTTCTGACAAATTTTGGTTGCTTTATCTACATAATTGGGTGTATGAGAGGTGATCGGATTTTGAGCGCCTTTCAAACTGAAAGTGATTTTTGGAGAAAAAAGAAGCTAAATGACGGGTTTTTTTTTCTAAAAAAGACAGTTTATAGTATTGAACCATGCTAAAAATGTGTTAGTTATGTCTAAACATGATAAATAAATGTTACATTTGAATCTAAAGCTGCCTACTCTTGAATTATTCCATGAAAACTGAATTTTGCTATTTCGGCTAATTGGCCTCAAGTCATAATCACGTATTGGGGTGTGCAGAAAAAACGTACTTGATCTGGGAGTGTTACCCAGATTTTTTCCAAGGGTCTCAACATATAGAACAGGAAAATCAAAAGTTTGGCCGTAGAAGAGAGATGTACACAAGCAACCCCCCAGAGCCAGGAGTAATGCTAATGATTTCAAACTTGGCACATGGTTTCCTCATGATAAGTTACAGGTCAAGTTCGAACTTCACGACGTTTCGATCATTTTTGACAAAGTTATGGCACTTTGAACTTTGGGAATTCTGATAATTCTGATGATCCTTAACTCAGTGCCATTTTAAGTTTTAATATCCTTTAAAAACCAATTTCTCTGCAACAATTGGACCGATTGAGATCAAATTTTCACCGTAGGAGGGACTCGTTCTGTAGAATATTTTAATGGTAATTATGACGTCACAGGTCACGTGGTTCGGCCGCCATATTGTTTTTCGTGAAAACACGAAAACCCCTTTTTCTCTGTAACGGCTGAACAGATCGAGGCCAATCTTTGCAGGCAGAATCGCATACCCATGACGAACAAAAAAGTCAGTGAGCATGACGTCATGCGTCACATGGTTTCAGAGTTATGACGTTTTTAAGCATGAACCTTTAAAACCGAGCTCCTCCCTCATTTTTGATCCAATCGAGGGGAAACTTCACAAATCTGTTCAGCATGTCAGTCTACCAAAAATGTCCTTTTGGAATTTGCTATAGGGCACGTGGTTTGGCAGATATCGTTAATTAATCGAAAATATTTTTAAAAATGGATATCTCTTGAATCGCCAGTACCTCAGACCGTGAGTTGGTAATAATTTATATAATTCACAGTGCAATACGTGCAGGCCACTCCACGGAGCGACCTTGCGGGCTTATCAACGAGGCGAGGCATGACACATGTGTCTCAGCATACCTCAGATCAAGTTTGAAAACCAGCATCAACCGTGCATAAATTTGCATATTCGATCATTTTTGACAAAGTTATGGCACTTTGTTTATTCTAGAGTTCTCCTCAAGCCGCAACGCACGCCGTCAGCCTCGTCTCGCGAACGTCAAAAGCGCGACACAGCGTGCTCTTTCAGGAGGGGCGGAGCCAAGCCGAGCAACATATATATATATATACACATCGATCATTGATCTTTGAAAACAACGTATTTTCTCGTGCTTCTGCTGACCTGTCTGCAAGGTGTATAAATCGAAGTCCCGAGTGCGAATCACAGGTGAGCCCGTCCTGAGGTAATTAGTGATTGGGAACGATTCAGAACCTGTAGGTAAATAACCCTTGGTAATTTCCCCAACAGTTTTCCGGACTATAATTTGGAGTGCGGTAAGTCAAAGCTGTTAATATTCCTTGTGTACAATATGCTGTAATCGTGGACTGTTCTTTAAAATGCTTTCCTAGAATAAGCATCAAGTCAAAAACGTTTTCACTGAATTTTGTTTCCATTGACACAATTCTTCATATCAGGCAAGAATACATTGAATTCACATAGTTTACCAATAAATCAACAATACATCTAGGGAGGTTGGAGTGTCACTTTACCATATGCTTTTGTGTGTATAATCTGCGTGAATACTTCTTTAAATATGTATCTGATACTCTGCCCTCTTAGCAGTATGCACAGTACGCGTCAGAAGTAACCTAGCTTCCACGGTCCGCGGATAACCTGGTCAGGATAACCCGGTCAGGATAACCCGGTCTCACATCATCCGCGCCCACATTCAACCGTGCATAAATTTGCATATTTAATGAGGTTCGTCTGTCACACTTTGGTTTCGTGCGATAACTCCACCAAACATAGGCTGATTTCAACAAAATTTTGTACACACACGTGTCTCAGCATAACTCAGATCAGGTTTGAAAACCAGCATCAACCGTGCATAAATTTGCATATTTAATTAGATCAGTCTGTTCGTCTGTCACAGTTTGGTTTCGGTACGATAACTGCACCAAACATTGGCTGATTTCAACAAAATTTTGTACACACATGTGTCTCAGCATAACACAGATCAAGTTTGAAAACCAGCATCAACCGTGCATAAATTTGCATATTCGATCATTTTTGACAAAGTTATGGCACTTTGAACTTTGGTAGGGGACATGTATTGCAGCGCAATACTCAGAATGCTTGTTCATTATATTTTCCGGTTCACGATCAATGATCGATGTGTATATATATATATGTTGCTCGGCTTGGCTCCGCCCCTCCCGAAAGCGCGCGCTGTGTCGCGCTGTTGACGTTCGCAGACGAGGCTGAGGGCGCACGCGATGCAGCTTGAGGAGAACTCTAGAATTAACAAGAGATAGCCATTTTTAAATATTTTCGTTTAATTAACGATATCTGCCAAACCACGTGCCCTATCGCAAATTCCAAAAGGACATTTTAGTAGATTGACATGCTGAACAGATCTGTGAAGTTTCCCCTCGATTGGATCAAAAATGACGGAGGAGCTAGGTTTTAAAGGTTCATGCTTAAAAACGTCATAACTTTGAAACTATGTGACGCATGATGTCATGCTCGCTGACTTTTTTGTTCGTCATGGGTATGCGATTCTGCCTGCAAAGTTTGGCCTCGATCTGTTCAGCCGTTGCAGAGAAAAAGGGGTTTTCGTGTTTTCACGAAAAACAATATGGCGGCCGAACCACGTGACCTGTGACGTCCTAATTACCATTAAAATATTCTCCAGACCGAGTCCCTCATATTATGAAAATTTGATCTCAATCGGTCCTATTATTGCAGAGAAAATCTTTTTTAAAGGAAATTAAAACTTAAAATAGCACCGAGTTGAGGATCATCAGAATTATCAGAATTCCCAAAGTTCAAAGTGCCATAACTTTATCAAAAATGATCGAAACGTTGTGAAGTTCGAACTTGATCTGTAACTTATCATGAGAAAACCATGTGCCAAGTTTGAAAACATTAGCATTAAGCGTTTAGGAAAAAAAGTCCGGAAAACTGTTCTTTGCGTGACGGACTGACGGACGGAGGGACGGCGTGCAAACCTATATTCCCCTCCGGTGTACACCGGTTGGGGACTAATAAAAAATTATCAAACACGTAATTAATAGTCAATTTTTAAACTATTATAATCAATATTAACTTAAGCATAAATTAAGTAATATTTAAAACTTGTGTTTGTGTTGGTATGTTTGTGTGTGTGTGTGTGTGTGTGTGTGTGTGTGTGTGTGTGTGTGTGTGTGTGTGTGTGTGTGTGTGTGTGTGTGTGTGTGTGTGTGTGTGTGTGTGTGGGGGGGGGGGGGGGTCTGTGGGGGCTGGTGATGTGGATGGTGTGTGGTGTGTGGATGTGTTTGGTTGTGTATTCGTGTATGTCAATTATGTATTTACGGTATAGATGTTTGATATAATCTGTCTTTTTGGCCTGATTACATTCAATACGAAGAAGTCGAGAAATGACGGCCATCTTGGAATTCAAAATGGCGAGCAAGCCAAACTGGTTACAACTTAGATTTACGCAACATATTGGAATTCTTGGTATCACAAACCTGTGTATTACCATACACTTTTCAACTTCCTCTATTGCTTATTCCTATAGGCTGGGCTCATTTATTACTGTATTGGGCTAAATTATGGCGGCCATCTTGGAATTCAAGATGGCGCGCAAACCAAACTAGTCGCAACTTAGGTAACAGTATATCTGGAATCCTCAGTATCACAAACATGGGTATTGTCACAATTTTTAACCTCCTGTGATACATATAAGCCGAGCTATAGTGCAAAATATGGTAAAAATGGCGGCCATTTTGTTTTTTTGGAATTTGAGGGACAAACCCACAAAATTCAGCCTGGCACACAATTTTTTTGAATTCAACACCCTCAAATTACCCTAAAAAACTTGTTTGCCGACTTTTAACACGAAATGCCTACAACACTTTTTTTGAAGCACAAATATTGTAATCTGGACCTGTCTACAATGTCTGCATTTATGTAGGATTTGTGACGCCTGCATCTAAGGGTTTAACGTCCACAAGTGGCGATGAGCGACGGTGAAGTTACCCCAAATTAGCAGAGGTCTAAACTACAGCCTCAAGTGATGACCGTGAGCCCACTCGTGAGATATTTTTACCTCCACCACCAAAGGAGGATGGAGGTTGTTTTCACCCCTGTCTGTCTGTCTGTCTGTCTGTCCGTTTGTGAGCAAAATATCTCAAAAAGTTGTGGACGGATTCGGACGAAATTTGGCAGCGATGTAGCGTATGTGACACCGACGAAATGATTAGATTTTGGTGAGGATCCGGATTCGGCTAGTATAATTTTAAAAGTGATTCTTCACCATTGAGTGATATGGCCGGCCAGGTGGAGGTATATGCTCTCTACTAGTTTATATATGGTATTGTAGGAGTTGCGGATGACGAGAGGACGAGACATTTCTTAGCTGTTCAAAGCTCCTTTATTTCCACAGAACTCACTCGCGACCGGAACTCATACAGCTTTTATAACGCAAAATCCCTCTTCGGGGGGCGTGGCTCCAACAACCGCGCGCACGCCACGCCCACACCATCAAAAGCCCCACTGGCCCGTGCCTGTGGATTATGTCCCAATAAGGTAACCGCCACAGTACAGTACAGCACCGCCACAGAAATACCTCGTCAGTGGACTCCCTCCTGTGGAGGAGTGGTCCTCTTGTATGACCATGCATTGTGGCCCTTCGGGGTCAGGATGCATGTGTTTTGAATGACCATGTGCTTCAGCCCTTGGGTTGAGGTGCATGTGTATGCTGTTGGGACAGCCTTGATAGACGGTGTGCCTTGGCCGTGGGGTCAAGGTACACGTCCAAGGCTGTTCAAATGTTTGGTTGTTTTTTTTAACCTATTTTTCTGTAAAAAAAAGGCAGGCCTTAGTGCTGGCCTCATAAGCACCTATCCAACCTTGTTCTGGGATCAAGCTCTCGCATTCGCCGGATGCCGATTCAACCTTTGTCACGAAAGTTTGTCAAAGATTCTTTGGGATCGCCCACCTAACTCCCTTGCCATCATGAAATGCTAGATCCGCCCCTGTGATGGCCATATTGTCGCCGTTTTTAGATTCAACATGACATGGATGTAAAATAGACAAGTCAGGAGACGACGATGGTTCACGAGCGAGCGGTATTCAATGACAAAGGACGGACTATAACCGAAACAGGCCCGGACTGGGGGTCAGGGGCCCACGTGGCAGGTGTTGGGCCCAGACATACGGTGTACATGCCTATTTACAAAGGGCCCCAATGCGCTGCGTGCACAGGCCTTTAAGACACAATACCGAAAATTTGGTTAGATTCCGACAACTTTGAAAATTTGACCTTTGTGACCTTGAAATGTCAAAACGAAGGTTACTGACCTTGAAATAATGTATAATCAGTTATGAGGTTAGTTAGCTACACAATACCAAAAATTCGGTTCGATTTCGACAACTTTGAAACTTTGACCTTTGTGACCTTCAAAGGTCAAAGGTCAAAGATTCTGAAATTTGTTGGAAAACTTGTATTTCATGATGTATGTGATAATATAAGATCATGTACGACATTTCACCCTGTCAGGAAGCGAACAATGTAATAAAACCATCAAAAATCGACTTTTCTAAATTTCGTGACCTTGTGACCTTGACCTTGGGGCGAAAATGAAAAATCGAGCTCCGTGGGGCTAGACACATGACATTGGCCTAACCAAATACCGAAACCCCTGTCAGATTCCACCAACTCCCTCGGAGAAGATGTAGCTTGAAATCGATTACCCCCTAAAAAGATATCTTTTTCGGGCGTGGCTCCGCCCACAATGGGCGCAATACGCCCACTCCAGGCAGGACACAACTCGATCATATCAACCTCCCAACCAAGTTTCATCAAGATCGGATGATATCATCGGGTAGTTATGCTGCGGACAGACAGACACACACAGACCCACACGCAGACAGACGCACACACATGACGAATATAGTGGTCACTTGATAACTCGTGAACCAAATGTGGCTTTTAACTGAGTAGATCGTGGATGTTTATAGCTTAAAAAAAAAGAAGTAAAACACACATTGATAGATCATTCATTCATTCGTCTGCAACACCTGGCTCCTGGTTACATCATTGTTTGGAGCATGCACCATGTAGGTGAGGGCAGGAATTGGTCATTTGTTCAGGGTACCGGCGATAACTCGCCTACTCTTCGCAAATAACTTCAAATGGGATCTTTAACGTCAGCGAACTAATGGCAGCAGACTCCATCCCATGTTATCTCCATGGTTGGTATTTCCATGGTTGGTATCTCCATGGTTGGTATCTCCATGGTTGGTATTTCCATGGTTGGTATTTCCATGGTTGGTATTTCCATGGTTGGTATCTACATGGATGGTATTTCCGTGGTTGGTATCTACATGGTTGGATATCTACATGGTTGGTATTTCCATGGTTGGTATTTCCATGGTTGGTATCTACATGGATGGTATTTCCGTGGTTGTTATCTACATGGTTGGTTATCTACATGGTTGGTATTTCCATGGTTGGTATCTCCATGGTTGGTATTTCCATGGTTGGTTATCTACATGGTTGGTTATCTACATGGTTGTTATCTCCATGGTTGGTATTTCCATGGTTGGTATCTACATGGTTGGTTATCTCCATGGTTGGTATCTCCATGGTTGGTTATCTCCATGGTTGGTATCTCCATGGTTGGTTATCTCCATGGTTGGTATCTCCATGGTTGGTTATCTCCATGGTTGGTTATCTACATGGTTGGTATTTCCATGGTTGGTATCTCCATGGTTGGTTATCTACATGGTTGGTTATCTACATGGTTGGTTATCTCCATGGTTGGTATCTCCATGGTTGGTTATCTCCATGGTTGGTATCTCCATGGTTGGTTATCTCCATGGTTGGTTATCTCCATGGTTGGTATCTCCATGGTTGGTATCTCCATGGTTGGTTATCTACATGGTTGGTATTTCCATGGTTGGTATCTCCATGGTTGGTATTTCCATGGTTGGTTATCTACATGGTTGGTTATCTACATGGTTGTTATCTCCATGGTTGTTATCTCCATGGTTGGTATCTCCATGGTTGTTATCTACATGGTTGGTTATCTCCATGGTTGGTATCTCCATGGTTGGTTATCTCCATGGTTGGTATCTCCATGGTTGGTATCTCCATGGTGGTTATCTCCATGGTTGGTTATCTCCATGGCTGTTTATCTACATGGTTATCTACATGGTTATAGTTATCTCCATGGTTGGTTATCCACATGGTTGGTTATCTCCATTGTTACTGCATGGTTATATCCATGGTTGGTTATTTTTATGGTTGGTATCTCCATGGTCGGTTATCTCCATGGTTGGTTATTGGTTGGTTATTTCCATGGTTATCTCAATGGTTAACTTGTTATCTCCATCCAGCTTTACTTACGTCCATTCGACCTTACGCGCGAATCTCCAATCGGACAGTTTGTAGTCGGGTCGGGGTTTAAACCCAGGCAGACTAGAGACAGCACAGAGGAGACTAATGTGTAGATTAAATTGTGGTGTGAATATGATAAAGACAGGGTGGACCATACGTCCTCTTATCGTGCGTGTCCTTGTAATTCGAACATCCCCAATTAAAGCAGCTCATTGATATATATATATATATATATATATATATATATATATATATATATATATATATATATATATATATATATATATATATATATATATGTATATATATATATATGTATATATATATATATGTATATATATATATATGTATATATATATATATATGTATATATATATATATGTATATATATATATATATATATATATATATATATATATATATATATATATATATTGTTACGGACACGGCTTAGATGTTATGATGGGCCGAGCGGAATGGCCGCCGTGTTCGCACAGTTTACCCGATTCCACCCGACGTTGACCCAAATCGCGCTATGCTAAATCAATGAAGGAAAGGACACAACGGCTGGGATAAATGAAACGACACAAGGGGTACAGTTCTCAAGACCTCCGGAGGAGGATATAATTGGTGGTGGAGAAAAGGGGTAGATTACAAGGTAAGAGGTAAAGCACAGAAGAGATAGGCACTTAGACACAATCTTATCTATCCCAGACAGACCACAGACAAACGGAACAAGACTGACTTACACAGGGATTGATGGCAGGGAAGGGCAGGCAGTCGATAGCACAAGGTGCACCTTGGCTCAGGGACAGGATAAAGCACGGTCCAGTAGATGCAGGGAGGTGTCACGGCGCTCGGAGGTGGCGTCCTTTTCTCTCCAAGCTGAGGGCGCATCTTACCGTCTTACGTCACCTCCCTCTTCCTGCGCATGCTCAACGGGGAGTGACACGCCCTCGGCTGCTTGGCTCCGCCCCAGATGGGACCGGTCCGCCGCTCCCATTGGGTGCGGGGGTTACCGGGCTCTGCCCTTGACGAGGAGCTGACAGCGAGCCCCTACGTGGTAACCCCGTCGAGCACATGCTCGATGGCGGCTAACCAAGCCGGAGTGAGGACGCGCACTCCCCGCGCCGCCGCCGTTGTTGTTGCTGTTGTTGTTGTTGTTGCTGAACCGTGAGGAAGAGCTGCGGGGAGGTATTGGGAGGTCCTAAACTTCCTAACGGTGCCATACAATCACATTCTGGTGCAACGAAGAGTCAGAATTAATGGAAACGAGTCCTTAACTGACATAGACTAAGAATAACTAGCAAGATGTCCTATAGTTGTCTACGTGAGATGCGGTGGACCTGGATGCGACATTTAATGGGGGAAATAGGGGGAGGTCGGGTCTACAGAGTGTTGTTTACAGGAAATGGGACTAGGGAATGGGGGATTGGGGATTGTTGGGAAGTATGGAGGAAATAGGGGAATATTTACAAGCGGATATGGATGGATGCCAATCTCATATCCGCAACAATATATATATATATATATATATATATATATATATATATATATATATATGTATATATATATATATATATATATATATATATATATATATATATATATCTATATATATATATATATATATAGATATGTAAAATTATGTAGCATTCGGCCATGATGCCGCTCACCTGGAGTCATTGTGATGTTGTTTCTTGGTCTCTACACGAAGACTAATGTGTTGGTATCAATGTCCGGATTGTCCGTCAGTTATTCACCCTCGATTACCCTGCCTTTCCGCATTCGTTTCATATGTGGATGTAAATAAGAGACCTTGAAGGGTTAATGGGAAGAGCAACAATGTCACATTATCGCTGGGTTAAAAGCTGCGAAGACCAGGGCACAGAGTCTTGATAAAGTCGTTGATGTTCCATCCAGTTCCGGAGTACCAGCATGGCCGACTCCGAACACCCCACGTGCACGTCGGGCCCACACAGGTGGCGATAAACAGGACCAAGCGACGCGCTCACAATCCTCTTCGTTTATCCTTAACATCCTCGACTCTCCAGTTACGGACAGAATGGCTCCTTGGCAACGTTACTGCAGTGGATGAGGTTGTTTGCTCCAATAATTTGCTTGATCAACTTTGCTAACACGTCATCTTACCCACCCGTTCGTTCCCAACATTCCAGACGTCGTTCTCGTGCCCCGTGGTCGTATCATGATGGTGCGCGGGGGTCGAGCCGATGCCAAAGATTTGGGTGAGGAGTAGGGGAGGTGAGGCACGCAAGGTGGTGTCTGTATGGTACACATGATGGTTTGTATGGCACGTAAGGTGGTTTGTATGGTACACAAGGTGATTTGTATGGTACACAAGGTGGTTTGTATGGTACACAGGATGGTTTGTATGGCACACAAGGTGGTTTGTATGATACACAGGATGGTTTGTATGGTACACAGGATGGTTTGTATGGTACACAGGATGGTTTGTATGGTACACAGGATGATTTGTATGCTACACAGGATGGTTTGTATGGTACACAGGATGGTTTGTATGGTACACAAGGTGGTTTGTATGCTACACAAGGTGGTTTGTATGGTACACAGGATGGTTTGTATGGTACACAGGATGGTTTGTATGGTACACAGGATGGTTTGTATGGTACACAGGATGGTTTGTATGGTACACAGGATGGTTTGTATGGTACACAGGATGGTTTGTATGGTACACAGGATGGTTTGTATGGTACACAGGATGGTTTGTATGGTACACAGGATGATTTGTATGCTACACAGGATGGTTTGTATGGTACACAGGATGGTTTGTATGGTACACAAGGTGGTTTGTATGCTACACAAGGTGGTTTGTATGGTACACAGGATGGTTTGTATGGTACACAGGATGGTTTGTATGGTACACAGGATGGTTTGTATGGTACACAGGATGATTTGTATGCTACACAGGATGATTTGTATGGTACACAAGGTGGTTTGTATGATACACAGGATGGTTTGTATGGTACACAGGATGGTTTGTATGGTACACTGGATGGTTTGTATGGTACACAGGATGATTTGTATGCTACACAGGATGGTTTGTATGGTACACAGGATGGTTTGTATGGTACACAGAATGGTTTGTATGGTACACAAGGTGGTTTGTATGCTACACAAGGTGGTTTGTATGGCACACAGGATGGTTTGTATGGCACACAAGGTGATTTGCATGGTACACAGGATGGTTTGTATGGGACATAGGATGGTTTGTATGGTACACAAGATGGTTTGTATGGTACTCAAGGTGGTTTGCATGGCACCCAGGATGATTTGTATGGTACACAAGGTGATTTGTATGGTACACAAGGTGGTTTGTATGGTACACAAGGTGGTTTGTATGGTACACAGGATTTGTATGGTATACAAGGTGGTTTGTATGGTACACAGGATGATTTGTATGGTATACAAGGTGGTTTGTATGGTATACAAGGTGGTTTGTATGGTACACAAGGTGGTGTGTATGGCACACAGGATGGTTTGTATGGCACACAAGGTGATTTGCATGGTACACAGGATGGTGTGTATGGCACACAGGATGGTTTGTATGGTACACAAGGTGGTTTGTATGGTACACAGGATGGTGTGTATGGCACACAGGATGGTTTGTATGGCACACAAGGTGATTTGCATGGTACACAGGATGGTTTGTATGGGACACAGGATGGTTTGTATAGTACACAGGATGGTTTGTATGGTACACAAGGTGGTTTGTATGGTACACAAGGTGGTTTGTATGGCACCCAGGATGATTTGTATGGTACACAAGGTGATTTGTATGGTACACAAGGTGGTTTTATGGTACACAAGGTGGTTTGTATGGTACACAAGGTGGTTTGTATGGTACACAAGGTGGTTTGTATGGTACACAAGGTGGTTTGTATGGTACACAAGGTGGTTTGTATGGTACACAGGATGATTTGTATGGTACACAAGGTGGTTTGTATGGTATACAAGGTGGTTTGTATGGTACACAGGATGGTTTGCATGGTACACAGGATGGTTTGCATGGTACACAGGATGGTTTGTATGGTACACAGGATGGTTTGTATGGTATAAAAGGTGGTTTGTATGGTATAAAAGGTGGTTTGTATGGTATGCAAGGTGGTTTGTATGGTATGTAAGGTGGTTTGTATGGTACGCAACGTGGTTTGTATGGTATACAAGGTGGTTTGTATGGTACACAGGGGGTGATGTTTGTATGGTACACAGGGGGCTGGGAGGTACATAGGGGGTGGTGTTTGTATGGTACACAGGGGTTTTTGGAGTTTGGTGGTACACGATGTGGTGTTTGTATGCTGCACGGTGGGACAGAGACAGTATGCAAGTGGTTTGAGAGGTATATAAAGTGGTGTTCATATGGTACGAGGTGGCACACAAGCGCGCTGTGGAGGTATGCAAGGTATACTTGTGGGGGGTGGGGGGAGGCGGGGCGATAGGAAGGGCCGTTGGAAATACGCAAGGTGATGCGCAAAGGTACCATTGCGTTGCGGTATCAGAACGCGATCCGACGAGTCGACCAGGGTTCAGAGCGATGTGCCTGGTGGGGCCGGAAGAAGAAGAAAAACAGTGGTGCGCATGCTGAGGGCGTGGCCTCCAGCAAAACAAAGGACAGCTCTTTGAGCCCGAAGTACCAAACTCGAGCTTCCACGTGGAGCGATGCCCGATCGTCTGCGGGCGCAAGCGGGGCCACAAAGCAGAGACCTTCTCGCTGGTTGGAGAGGATTTCGGTCGCTGCGCTTGTTTGGCCGCCGATGTTTAAATGAGCGTAACGTACGCGTGACTCGAACAGCGGAAGCGCGTTTCATTCATTCATTCATCGCGCGCGCCTTTATGAGCGCGTGCGTACGTGTACCTGTTTGTGATGCTCCGAATAAATCAATCAAACCTGCCTTGGGTGAAGCACCTGTGCGTTTGTGTTGCGCGTGACGCACGTACGCGAAGTCATGTGTTTTGAGCGCAGACAAATTGTAAGAAGAAGAAGAAGTAGCGGAGGCGCGTAGTGAAGTCCCTGTGACATGGTGTCTCGTGCGCGGTGCCTCTTCCGTTCGCCGACTCGTTTGCACATAACACGAGTAAACGCTACGTCGCAAGTAAACAAGTAGCTGCTGCAATCACGATGGAGAAACGAGAACGGAAGCCATGGCCGGACCTTCCAACAGTTTTCGGTGACCTTGGGATCCGTGTCGGGTTCGGAATCACGGACTTTCTTTCCCTCCCGGTAGAACGTGCCGCGCTATTGTCTCGCGAGCGACGCCCACGGGATGGAAAGCCGCGTGAGCGCGGTCCAAGCAAGGGGGCGGGGCGTTGGGGAGCTCCGCCCCTCCCTCCCCGCTTCACCGCAGCCTTTGGGATTATAATTGCGCACGTTTGTTGGGAACCAGCACGAAATGCCTGCTGTTCGGAGGATGGCGGAAAAGTGGCACACCATACGTCGCTCCCCTCCTCGTATACTACTACTTCCTCTTCTTCTTCCCACAAAATCCCTTTCCCCAGTATTGGCCTTTATTGTCAAATCGAATCTTACAATCACCGTGTCCACGTCTGCCGATCGAATCGCAGTGACGATGTAGAGTCGCAGACAGATGCGATATGTGTGTCTATCAAACTGTCTACATACTGTGTCTTGTATGGAACCGTTAATCGACACTAATAGAAGCCATGCATGGACATCTTGTCTGCGGGTCTCCTTGACCGTCTTACGGTCGTTCAGGTTGAGTCTGTGACCCAGACTCTGGGTGTCCTTGGTCTTGTCCCGCGGAGATACCTGTCGCCGCCACACCGTGTCACCAAGAGCGGGCGTCGTGCTGCTCGTGCCCACTAAAGCACGTTCCGCATGCCGTGCCTCCGGGCATCTGTTTATGGCGGTTATAATCTCCAAACCGTGTATAACCGTCTGTCCAGACCCGTGCTTCGCGTGTCCTGTGTTGCTGTGCTTCGTTAGCCACGCCCCGACACGGTCACGTCTCCAGCCGTGCACCTCTCTGCCGTGCACCCTTTAATTGTTGTGCCTCGTCTTGCGAACGGTTCCGAAAACGCCTCGCCTATGTGAAGCGTCTGGTGTCGTGCTTTTCGAGTCACGTGTCGTGCTTCGCCGCGACCCCAAAGCCGTGCGTACGAATCGAGAAAAGCGCGTCGGGCCGTTGGCGCATGCGCAGTGCGGCGTAGCGAGTGGAGTTGCGAGCCGTGCGCAGCGCGAGCCCAGACGCGGACTTTCTCGGCCGGAGGCACGGGCGGCGCGAGCGGAAAAATCGAACGATCGTGGCGCGAAGCTCTCGGAGCCGAGGCCGTGGGACGCCATGGCGGAGAGCAGCTATCGGGACTGGATCCTCGAGTCGATCGACTCGCTGCGCTCGCGGAAGGCGCGCCCGGACCGACAGCGCATCTGCCGCATGGTGGAGCGGAGGCACGGACTGGCGGCACCGCGGGCTGAGGCCGCGCTCGACCAGCTCGTGGCCGCTTCGCTCGTTATCAAAGTAGCGTACAAGGGCTCGCACAGCTACCGGAACGCGGCCAAGTGCCGGAGGGGACGCACTCACGGACGGGTGCTGCCCGTGCACGGACCCGAGGCTGCGGACGCGGAGCGAGACGTCGGGGAGGCGGTTGTCGGTGGGAAGCGAGGCCGACCCCGCTGCGCCGACGTCGCGAGCCTCAAACCGCCGGCGGAGGGGGCGGCTGGCGGGCGGGCCCGGGAGAGCGTCGGCTGCGAGGCCGCGACCGGGACCGGGACCGGCACCGGGACCGTGCCGAGGAGCGGGCCGAGCCCCGCCAAAGAGCGCCCGGCGGGGACACGGAGGCTCGGCAAGAGGAAGGTGAATACCGCCGCCGTGCGTCTGTACGTACGTGTACACGGTGTACGTACTCCAAAAATCGTGCCGACTCGCGTTCGACGTACAACACGTGCACCGCGACCCCCTCCCCCCGGCGTGTCCGCACGTTCGTACCCTTGTTTGTCCGTGTCCCTTATCGCGCGATCCGCGCTCCCTCGCTGCGGTTTTACTTTCGGACGCGCTTTTCGTGCACAGCAGCAGCAGCTTCCCGGACACACGCGCGTTTAGCGCCGCGATCGCTATGTCCGCTCTTGGTGTCGTTCTTGTGTCTGCGTGCGTGACCCAGGGTTCGCCTGAAACCGCCGTGCGGGGTGAGGCTGCGTGTTGGTGGAAGCTTCTGTGAAGCTACGTGACCACTCGGGTGCAGGTGGGTGCTTCGGGAGACCGACCCGTGCGGAAACTACCCGCCCTACCCCCCTCCCCGCCGCCATCCTGCCACAGCAGCGTGAGGCGGCGCTCGGGCTGCGTTCCCCCCTCTCCTCTTCGTGCTGCCCCTCCGAGCATCCGGCCGAGCCGCGTCTCCCCGGCCCGTGCCGTTCCCTCCCGCCCCTGTGCCGCAGCCGCTCTGCCCGGCCATGACGTCTCGCACTCCGCGGGTTCCCGTCGCCAGGAAAACGCGGATCCGTCCGCCGGTTCGCGCCGACAGCCGCAGTGATTATCAACACGGTCGTTTTCGATCCCTAAACTACACGGACGCGTCGTCCGTCGCGTAAATCCGGCACTTTTGTGCGCGAACCCGTGGACTTGGAGACGAGGCGGGTTTGTTCGCCACGTAACAACAACCGCCCAGAAAAGCGCTGTTTGTGTGACTGGAAGCGCGAGGCGGACGCGCGTGCTACACCGTCC
The DNA here is from genome assembly GCF_964187855.1 of Myxine glutinosa. NCBI lineage: Eukaryota > Metazoa > Chordata > Myxini > Myxiniformes > Myxinidae > Myxine > Myxine glutinosa. The sequence goes on along the minus strand of NC_136261.1, from coordinate 195,564,110 downwards.
CTCGTTGTTGAGCGCGCGCCTTCTTTGTCCGCGGCGAGCGCGCGCCGCGCCTCCTCCCTTTCTCGTTCCTCCTCCCCTCCTTCTCTTCACGACCCTTAGTCTTTCCCCTCGATCCTTCGCTAATCGTTCCCGCATTCGTTCTTTCGACTCCCCTCACCCTTGTCCTACAAACCACATACGGTTCCACACTCCGTGAGCCCCTACCGTCCACCTTGTCTCTCCCCCTCTCCTCCCTTCGGCGAGCGCCGCGTCCCGCCACGTGACGTCACACAGCCCGTACCCGCCCCCCCCCCTCGAGCGCGCGCCTCGTTGCGCGCGCCACCTTCTCTTCCCCTCCCCCATTCTCCGCGAGGGCCCCCACCGCCATCTCGTGTCCGCTGCGGTTCTGTAATGACCTTTTGCAAACCTCTTGGAATACAAACCACGTGACGTTTTATAGAATTTTGAAAACGCCTTTTTCACTCCGCTGAAATGAACGATTTGAGCGTTTCCCTGCGAACAAAAAGAGGAGGAGGAGGAGGGGCCGCTCGTGCGATCTGATCGCCTCGCCGTGTCACGCGCGGCCCCTCCTCGCGCTCGCAGTCCGCGCGCTACACGCGGCGAGCAGTTGGCGGTTCGAGCGGTGCGTTACACTTTTATTGTCCGTAATAAATTACCGCCCTTTTCGCCATTAGTACTCTTGGACTACGAAATCATTCACGTAACCAGTGAAATAGTAACTTGTAAACGAAGAAGCCCTTGATGTTGCTGTTGCTTGTTCGTTTGTTTATTTTTATTTTCCGTTTGCCACCACCAAATAAGCGATCGTTCGTTCTTTTCAACCCCCTGAGCATTTAGACCACATCGCGCACCGTTGTGCATGGATGGAGTCGTCGGATCAGGGCTGTTGCCTGGCAATACCTGATGGCGACTTTACGCGGCGTTTCACTCCAACTTTCAAATTACTCCTTTAATAAACATGTTGGAAGCACTTTTTGTTTATTTATTACAATACTAGCCTTGTCTTCTCTCTACTTGCATTCCACCTTGATCTTGCTTTAACATCAGTTTTGTTTTTGGCAATTGCACCACTGTTGTGCTGAGTAGTCACCCTGGACCATATGTCTTGTTACCCCACCTTCCCTTTATTTAAATTTACATCATTCATATATGGCAATGATTTTATATATATATATATCTTCGTCGATTAACAAAAACTGACAAGAGAATCTTATTTTGTTTGGAGGGATTGCAAGTCTTATGGACCACCATATGCAAAAGCCCCTAATGTTGGCTTGAGATATTTTAGGGTCCTGAGTTCGTGCCCCTGTTGTGCTATTGAATTAACACCAGGTGGGTTGACTCAGCCTGTCATCCTTCTGAAGTCGACCCAATGCAAGTTGTTGTGTGTGTGTGTGTGTGTGTGTGTGTGTGTGTGTATATGTATGTGTGTGTGTGTGTGTGTGTGTGTGTGTGTGTGTGTGTGTGTGTGTGTGTGTGTGTGTGTGTGTGTGTGTGTGTGTGTGTGTGTGTCTGTGAATGAAAGAGAGGGATAGAATTGTGAGGAACAGAAATGAAAAAACGAGATTGTGTGTGTGTGTGTGTATGTGGATTGGATGATGACGGTGGATTTTTTTTTTTTGTACACAAGATCGAGGCTCGTGAAAGAGCGAACATTAATCACACAGAAAGAGAAACCGACACATAAAACATCGGGAGCGGTAGACAAGATGGGGAGAGAGGGGGCAGGACACAAACACAACATTTGAGAGCAGGGACCGAGAGACATGGAGACATCGAGAGATCTGTGAGAGGGAGAGGGCTTTTGGGGGGGGGGCATGGGAAGAGGGGGGAATGGGAAGGGGGGGATTGATGGATTGATGATTGAGGATGATGGGGAGGATGATGAGAATGATGAGAGGGAGAATGATGATGGGGGGGGGGGGGGGGAGGATGGGGAGGATGATGAGGATGATGGGGGGGAGGATGGGGAGGCTGATGAGAGGAGGATTTGGAATGGGATGGGGAGGATGATGAGAGGAGGATTTGGAATGGGATGGGAGTTAATGTATGGAGCATAATAATAATAATCTTACTATAATTCACCAAATGTCTGTCCGTTCGAAGGTACCGTAAAAACTGCTGAACCGATCGCAAAGATATTTTGGGTGGGTAATCCTGGGATCCCCAGGAGTAAAATAGGCTATTTAGTTTTCCCAATATCAGCTTTAGTCTCCAGCATTCTCAGGTTTGGACTCCCGCATAACATTCGCGTTCGTGGGACGTTCATTGTGACGACTTCTTACGTCGAGCAACGGTACCCACCCTATGGGCGGGGCTTCAATTGGGAGGCACAAATGAAAAGGCAAAATATCGGAAATTGAAGGCTTTTTTTTTCTTTTAAACGATTTATATAAACATCCGTTAAATCTCGATCGGTGCAGCTGTTTGTGCGGCACCCGGGAAAATAACGTCATGCGCGAGCAAGTATCAGCAGGATGTGGCAGTGTGGGAGTCCACGTTTGCACCGATCGCTGCACCGTGTGCCACACAAACGACTGCACCGATCGCTGCACGGCTGCATCGATCGTATGTGGCATGGAGGATCTGCACTTCGGCATGAAGGAGGATCAGATCTAACAGATCGCTGTCTCCATCGATCTTGCCAAGGCCGTAACACCTATCGGCTCAAAATCCTTTGAACTGTTGATTTGGTACAGTTACACGTTTCGGGAATTTGGTACACGCGTTACGGATTCGTCACTTCCGTCTTTGTGGTTTTCATCCTCTTGAAGCATTTTTAATTTCATGTATTATTATTGTTGTTACAGTTTGAGTGTGAAATGGAGATAACTGTCTTCAAAGGTAAAAATTAGTGTTTCAAATGAAAAACGAAATGGATCGGGAGAAACAGGAAGAGGAGGAAGAAGAGGCTTGAGTGGATAGTGAGATCGGAAAAGAAAGGCCGATCTGCTTCGAGGTGTCGAGTGGACTCTGGTGGACATTGGTCACGAGTGAATATTGGTTTCCCCGGGAAAGGGATTCCTGTGACAGTGTCGTTATTACTGTGGCAGATAAACCTGCGTGATGGGTTTTGCTGTTGGTTCCGAAAGTGAATCATTGTCGGAGAGCAGGTACGCCTCCATTACGGGCCTGTCCGCCATTTCGCCTCGCACCAGCCATTTCACCTCGCACCAGCCGTTAGCCTGGTTCGCGTGTGTGTCGTGGATTTCGCTTGGGAATTCGTGGTTCTCCGCTTGGGAGCCGCTGCTCGTTCATATCAGCGTCATTGTCTGGTGAACCGAAGGTGTGAATTCTCAGTCGCCTTTTGGTTGAACTTTTACCTGACCGTTGGCCCGACCCCACCCAGTGGCTCTTCGGCAGCGTCGACTATCGGCCGTCATGGGTTCAGGTCTCAGTAAGACCTGTTTTCTTGTGATCACCAGAGCGTGGATCGACTTTGGCCTGGTGTCGTGACAATGACTTTGGGGGTGTTACATTTTGCTCATGTGGAGTACCGTGAGTTATTGAGTTAAGAAACTGGTGGTACCATCATCAGAGTTATATGGTGTTTGTTGTACAATTGAGGTTTTATTGTACTTGTGCAAGTTGTTATTATTGTGTGATATTAATACAATACATTGGTTTTGTAACAATTGATTGGTGTGGTTTCACCATTGGTCATTGGCACACATAATAGCACATCTTTTTTGCGGTGACTCCTTTCGGGGCTCGGAGGTACACCGTGACCGTGGTTTGGGGAGGAGCACGTAACAGAATTTGGGGTTTCGTCCAGAATTGAATTCCCTAACATTCCCAAAATTCCCAAATTTGGAATTTTCTAACATTCCCAAATTTTTCTGAAAATTTGGAATTTTTTGTGTGAAGGTTAACAGGTGCTAACTAATAGTCACCATGGTGTTTGACGTAGAAAAGTTTGCGACGTCCCCTGACGAGGCACAGTTCCAGGCATTAAAAAGATCGGAACTCATGATATTGGCCAAATATTGCAACTTGGAGTTCCGAGTTAGTATGAAGAAAGCCGAGATTCAGACATTGGTGGTAGAATCTCTAGTGGGACAAGGAACATGGGAAGCGGTAGCCTTGGATTGGTTACCAGAGGAAAAAGGAAATATGGAGGTCTGGAAAATGGAGATTCAACTGCAGAGCCAGGAAAGGTTAAAAGAGTTGGAATGGAAAGCAGAAAAGGAAAGAGCAGAACAGGAACGAGAACTCGAGGAGAGAAGAGCAGAGGAAAGAGCAGAGGAAAGGAGAGCCGAAAGGGAGTTAAAGGAACGGGACATGGAGTATCAGAGGGAACTTAAACCCAAGGAGCTTGAATTACTGGGGGAACGGAGAGAAGTGGTATCCATGCCGGCTAGTTCGACAACCAGTCAGAACTCTTGGGATGGTGGTAGGCATGTGAGGCTGGTTCCACCCTTCAATTAAAAGGAGGTAGCCAAGTTCTTTTTACATTTTGAGAAGGTGGCTCAAATGTTAAAATGGCCTGTGGGTTCATGGACTATGTTAGTACAAAGTGTTCTGGTGGGTAAAGCTCAAGATATCTATTCGGCTTTACCGATTGACCAATGTGCAGATTATGAGATAGTGAAGAAAGCCATTCTCAAAGCCTATGAATTTGTCCCTGAAGCTTACCGACAAAAATTTAGGAATGCCAGGAAGAGGGAGAGTGAGACCCATGTGGAGTTTGCCAGAATGAAGGAAACTATGTTTGATAGGTGGTGTGACTCGAAGGAGATTGGGAAAGACTTCAACCATTTACGATAATTGATATTGGTGGAGGAATTTAAACAGTGTGTCCACGTGGACATTAAAATGCATCTGGACGAAAAAAAGGTACCGGAGTTGTATGAGGCAGCAACAGTGGCAGATGACTATGCCTTGACACACCGGATGGGGTTCGACAAACCTAACCTCCCGCCTCGAGTTAGCCAGGGGAGTTATGGTAAATCAGGTTCGGAGAACAAATTTTCATGGAGGCGGCCTAGAGAGGACTATGGGGAAAAATCTGATACCACGACTTTTAGGGATCAGAAGACTGCAGTTCCAAGGCAGACCTATCTTCCAGGTGGCCCGAGGCAGACCACGAGTTTTTCCTCCGGGCCTACTTGCGCTTTTTGCAAGAAACCTGGACATCTGATGTCCCAATGTTATGCCCTGAAAAGGAAAAATCAGGAATCGGAGTCAGGCTAGTGCAACTCCGAATGCGTTGGCCAATGTGAGAAATCGTCCTTGGAGGACAGTGCCTTGTGAAGGTTCCTGTGCCAAAGTTACGGCATCACAGAACGACCTTGTCCAAGAGGGTTACAAACCTTTTATTTCCGAGGGGTTTGTGTCACTGGATGGGGACTTAACGAACCAGAGACCTGTTAGGGTATTGAGGGACACAGGAGCACATCAATCTTTGATGCTTGAGAGCATTTTGCCATTGTCGGAGAAGATGGCAACGGGGGTTAGTGTTCTCTTACAGGGGGTTGGTGGCTTTGTGAAAGCTCCTCTTCATGTCATCCATTTAAAGTCTGAGTTGGTGTCAGGACCGGTCACTGTGGGGTTACCAGCCACTCTGTCTGTAGAGGGAATTTCCTTTATTATCGGGAATGATTTGGCCAGGGGTCGAGTTTCTGGTAATCCGATGTTGGTTGAAAAGCCCAGTATGGAAAATAACACAGCACAGTTAGAGCAGGAGATTCCGGGTATCTTTCCATCCTGTGCAGTGACTCGTGCTTTGGGTAGGAAGTGCTCTGAAGAGAAGGAGAAGGAAGTTGATGTGGATTTGGGTTCCATAGAGATATTGGAGGACAAGTCGGGAAGAGATAATAGGAAAGGGAGTGACATCAAGGAACCTAAGGAGAAGGTGGCATCTGGACCAAAAGAGAAAATGGAGTGTCCGTCGGAGACATCTGGGAACGAAGGTGAACAGACGGTGCTTGTCCGAAAGAGGCTTGTTGAAGAACAACACAGAGATTCGGAGCTCCAGAGTTTGATTGGTAAAGCCATTACAGAGGAATAGGCTATGAAGGTACCTGTTGGCTACTTCATGAAAGGGGAAATTTTCTTTTTTTATTTTCTTTCTTTCTTTCTTTGAAATTTTCTTTCTACTTCATGAAAAAAAAAGGGGGAAAAAGGGAGATCACGGCGAGGTCACGTCTTTTCGAAGCTGCTCCATGCGGTCACGCTCTCGAAGCTAAGTGATCTATCACAATCGTGTTTTTGTCGAGACTGTATCTATCTTTCGGTGTGTGTACCTATAGCGTATCTTTTGGAAAATTTTCGGTGCTAATTTTTCGTACATGTATACACAATCGTCGGTTAATGGTATCGAGTATTCTGCGGCCTAGTACTCGTAGGCTTAGACTACCGTACCGTCTCTGACCTTGTGGTTTTTTCTCTCAGCGATTCGTCGAATGCGCTGAAATTATTTTCGTTCTCTGTTTCGTACCAGTCGTTCACCCCGTACCTCCTTGTTTAATATCTGTACTCACAACAAAAAAAAAAAACCCCCAAAAAAATATTTCCTTCCCAGGTCTGATTCGTTTATTTGTTGTTCTTTTTGTTCGTTCGTTCTTCGTTCGCGATCACGCGGCTAGAAATGTATAATCTCTCCCCTGAACAACTATTTTCTCTCATATATTATAACACCCTTTTCTTCTTTTCCTACAAAAGGATGCTTTCGTCTTGCTCACCAAATCTATTCATTCCAAAAAATACATATATAATACCATCTCTTACAGTTCCTCCTTTCTACATTCCCTAAACTATCCAGAACTCCACCCCTCCTCCAGTGTTCTCAAACGTATTTTTGACTCGAAGGTCTCAAACTCATTTTGCAAAAAATGTTCGTTTCCCATGAATCGTACACTTTTCAAAATCCAATCTCACCCCTCCCCTCCAAATCCTCCCCATCACCCATCCCTTTCAAATCTCCCCCCTTGCCCCTTCCCTCCCCTCCCTCCTAAACTCCCCCCACATCCCTCCCCTCCGAGACTCTCCCTCGCTCCTCCCCTCCTAGACTCCCCTCTCACCCCTCCTCCTCAAAGCATCCTCCCTGCTTCTTTCCCCTTCCAACTTTCACCTTCATCTCCCCAAACCTTCTGCCTCGCTCTTCCCCCTCCTCAAATAACACCTCACTGTGCCTCACCCAATCTCCATCAAACCTTTTGTCCGCCCCATTCTTCCCTTTCTCCAAGCTATTCTGAAATCTCTGAAATCTCTGACACACCTTCAACAGCTCTCCCTACCTCTTCCTCCTCTTCCACATCTAACCCTACCCCTCCCCCCCCCTGTTCTGGACCCGATGCTCCCCCTTCCTCTTCATTAACGGTATGGACCTCAAACATCCGGGGCCTTCGCTCAAACTTGACTGACCTCTCCATACAGGTTGCTTCTGACAAACCAGATGTGATCTGCTTAACAGAAACTTTCCTCCTTCATGATGTCTCTGATGCCTTGGTATCTCTCCCAGGTTACTCCCTCCTCCGGTATGATAGACCTGAGCCTCGTCCTGGAGGTGGGGTTGCTATCTTTATAAAAAAAACTCTCTTCCTCACTCGCCCTCCACTGCCCTCTCTCCACCTCACCCCCAGGAATACCTTTGGCTACGGCTTCCCCTTCGCTCCCACCTTTTGTTCATATGTGTGTTGTACCGTCCACCAAACAGCGATGACTCCATCTACATCTCACTGTCTGATAATATGGACCAACTTCTATCTACCCATCCCAACTCTCTCTTCCTCATATGTGGTGATTTCAATTGTCACCATGCCAGTTGGCTGGGTGTGGGTACCTCTCTCACCAGTCATGGCTCTTCAGCAAAGGACTTCTGCGACTCACTGGGACTGACACAATCTGTCAATTTCCCGACTCGGATCTCAGTCAACGGAGCATCTTCTCTTCTGGATTTGGTTATGACAAACTTCCCTGAAAATGTCTGCTGCTCTTCTTCTGCTCCAATCGGCTCATCTGATCATGTGCTTGTCAAAGTGGACATCTCTCTGACCATTCTCAGAGAGCCTCCTCAGCGTCGACAAGTCTGGCATTTCACTCAGGCCAACTGGCACGGTCTTCAAGCAGCCATCAATCATCTGGACTGGTCTCCCATCTCTACCGCCTCTGACATCAACTCATCCTGGGAATTCTTTCAAAGTAAATTGCTCTCTCTCATGCACAGATTTATACCATCTCGTCTTCAGTTGTCATACCCTTCCTCCCGTCCATGGTACACGGAATCTTGTGGTAAGGCTGTTGCCCTGAAACAACTTGCTTTCGTCTCCTGGAAAGCAAATCCAACGGAAGGAAATCTCATTTCCTTTCACAAAGCCCGAAACAAGTGTGTGTCCACCCTCAGGAGAGCCAGGAAACAATATCTCACCATTCTCAAGACCGAACTCTCTTATCTGTCTCCCTCTTCCAAATCCTGGTGGTGTCTGGTCAAATCTGTTTCTGGTGTTTGTTCCCCCTCCATCCCCTCCCTCACCTCAAACGGCTTAACGGCTGACTCCGCACGTGAAAAAGCTGAATGCCTCAACTCTGTGTTTGCCTCTAAATCTTGTGTCCCAAACCCATCCCTCTCTGTACCCACCGTACCCAGTCGTACCCAGCTGCTCCTGGACTCTGTGTCCTTTCCTCCTGAGAAGGTGGAAAAGTTTCTGTCAACCCTCGACTCTGATTCTGCAACTGGTCCTGATGGCATCAGCCCACGGGTCCTAAAATCATGTTCTTCTGCTCTTTCACTCCCTCTTTCTGTTCTCTTCACCCTCTCTTTTGCTCAAGGTCATCTGCCATCTGCTTGGAAATCAGCCAACATCACCGGTTTGCACAAAAAAGGTGCAAAAACAGATCCCAGCAACTACAGACCAATCAGCCTTCTCCCAATTATCAGCAAAGTCATGGAATCCATCATTGCTTCAGATATTAAATCTTTCCTCTTCTCCAATGGCTTGATCTCTGATCATCAATTTGGTTTCAGACCTGGTCACTCTACTCTGGACATGCTGCTTCTGCTTTCTCAACAATGGATGGAGGTCCTCAACGCCAAACAGGAAATTAGAGCTGTCTCCCTTGACATTTCACGTGCCTTCGATACGGTCTGGCACCCTGCTCTGCTCACCAAACTCTCCTCCTTTGGTATCCATGGAAATCTCCACGCATGGCTGGCGGACTTCCTCTCTGGTCGTAGTCAACGTGTGGCCCTGAATGAGTTTCTCTCATCTCCTCTTCCTGTTCAGGCTGGAGTTCCCCAAGGTAGTGTTCTGGGCCCTGTGCTTTTTCTGGTCTTCATCAATGATCTCTCTGACTCTCTTGAAAATCCTCTCTATCTCTTTGCTGACGACTCTACTCTCTGTCGCTCCATTCCTCATCCCTCAGATCGGCAGTCTGCAGCCTCCTCACTCTCTGCAGACCTGGACAAAATCACAGACTGGTCAAACAAGTGGAACATGTCTTTCAATCCTGACAAATCTCACACTCTTACAATGTCTCTCCAAAAGGACCGACTGGACAACCCTCCCATCTACTTTCTCAACAATCCTCTCCAAGAAGTTCTGTCGCTCAAGCTTTTGGGTCTCACTATCTGCCATGATCTTTCTTGGGAAAACCACATTTCCAAGCTGGCCTCCAAAGCCAGTCGCCGACTGGGCATCCTCCGTCGTGCGAAGTCCTTCCTTGGCACACCTGAGCTCCTCACCACATACAAGGCTTTCATCCGCAGCTCAATGGAATACTGTTCCCCCCTCTGGGCTGGTGCTCCTGCCTCACACCTTGCTCGGCTTCACGCTGTTGAGGCCAAAGCTTTCAGAATCATTGGAATCTCCTGCGATGTAGTCAACACCGAGGGCCTTTCACTCACTCACCGCAGGCAGGTTGGTGGTCTTTCTGTCTTCTACCGACTCCTCTCCGGCCTTGCTCCCCCAGCTCTCTCTGTGCTCTGTCCCCCCAATATTCCTTCAGGTCGCACAAGATCTGCCTGCAACCCTCTTATGGTTAAACTGCCAAAGTCTAGGCTCTCTGCTCACCTTCACTCTTTCATTCCCCTTTTCTCCCGCCTCTGGAACAAACTCCCCCACTCCCTTCAATCCCACTCCTCCCTCCAGGTCTTTAAAACAGCTGTTCACCACCATCTCTTATCTTCCTCCATTGAAAACCTTAATCTTTTCTACCCCCGGTAATTCACCCCAGAGTCCTTGCAGTGTTCATATGTTTTATTCCTCTCCCACCTCCCCCCAAGTTCTCCCGATGTCCCTGCTCTCAAATGTTGTGTTTGTGTCCTTCCCCCTCTTCCCCCTCTCTTTTGTGTCCTTCCCCCTCTCTCCCCATCTTGTCTGCCGCTCCCCTTGTTTTTTGTGTTTTGTGTGTCGGTTTGTCTTTTTGTGTGATTAATGTTAGCTCTTTCACGAGCCTCGATCTTGTATACAAAAAAACAAAAAAACAAAAAAAAAATACTCAGGAGAAAATGGAGACCACCGGAGGTGCCAGCAAATGACGAGTAGAAAGTTCATCACCAAATTGTGGTGCCACAGCCATACTGGAAGGAGATATTGAGTTTGGCACATGAGACACCTTTGGCCGGACACCTTGGAGTGAACAAGACATGTGACAGAATTTTGGTACATTTTTTCTGGCCAGGATTGCGATGTGATGTGGCGGAGTTCTGTAAATCTTGCCATTCTTGCCAGCTGGTGGGAAAACCTAATCAGAAAGTCCCATCCGCACCTTTAAAACCAATTCCAGCATTTTGAAGAGCCATTCAGCCGAGTCATTATTGACTGTGTAGGCCCTTTACTTAAAACTAAGGCTGGACATCAGTATTTGCTGACCATCATGTGCACTTCCACGAGGTTCCCAGAAGCAGTGCCTCTTAGAAAAATTACTGCAGCAGTTATTGCGAAGGCCTTGATTAAATTTTTCACTTTGGTTGGCCTACCTAAGGTCACCCAGTCTGATCAGGGTTCCAATTTCATGTCAACGCTTTTTCAGCAAGTGGTGCACCTGTTGGGAGTGGAGCAAGTAAGATCAAGTACTTACCATCCCGAGAGTCAAGGGGCCTTGGAAAGGTTTCACCAGACATTGAAGAATATGATCAGAACGTATTGTTTTGAATGTGACAAGGATTGGAATGAGGGAATACCCTTATTGTTGTTTGCTTCGAGGGAATCTGTTCAGGAGTCATTGGGATTCAGTCCTTTTGAACTTGTGTTTGGACACGTAGTGCGAAGACCATTGAAATTGGTGAAAGAACAGTGGCTACAGGAGGAGTCGCAGTCAACAGTGGTGGAGTATGTGTCAACGGTTAGGCACAGATTGGCAAAGGCTTGTGAAGTTGCGAGAGGAAACTTGAAAGTGACACAGGATAAAATGAAAGTGAGACATGACAAGAAATCTCAGATAATAAATTTCAGCCTTGAGGACCGGGTGTTCGTGTTGCTTCCTGTTCCAGGTCAGCCACTACAGGCTAGGTATTTTGTTCCCTATGCAATCGAAAGGAGGGTTAATGAAACAGATTACGTGGTGACAACTCCCGACCGACGGAAAAAGCGGCAGCTGTGTCATGTCAACCGACTGAAGAAATATTATGAGAGGAAGCCTGTGGAAAAAATGGTTCCTGTCTCACTTGTCGTGCCTGTAGTCGGGGTGCAAGATAATCCAGAGGTTGAGGCCGGGGTGAAGTTTGATAACGTTGATGACCAGGCTTGTCCCAGATTGACGAACACGGAAGTGTTGAGTAATTTAGATGAGAAATTAGGTCATTTGACGAGGGAACAACAAGGACAACTATCCAGCCTAATTTTTGAGTTTGCACATTTGTTCACAGATGTACCTGGTCGTACTGACTTGGTATATCATGATATTGAGGTGGGGGAAGCCACTCTGGTGAAACAACACCCCTATCGGATGAACCCTGTGAAGATGGAGTATCTTCGGAAGGAGGTTCAGTATATGTTGGAGAATGACATCATCGAACCAAGCAGCAGTGAATAGAGCTCACCATGTGTGTTGGTTCCAAAACCCGATGGCAGTGTTCGCTGTTGTATGGATTTAAAACGGGTTAATGCAGTGACCAAGACCGACTCATATCCCATCCCGAGGATTGATGACTGTATTGATAGAATAGGCCCAGCTAAATTTGTAACTAAATTTGACTTGCTGAAAGGGTATTGGCAGATTCCTCTTACTGATAGAGCCAAGGAAATCTCGGCTTTAGTCACACCAAATGGGTTGTATCAGTACAAGGTTCTTCCCTTTGGATTGAAAAACTGGCCTGCTACATTTCAACGGCTGATTAATAAGCTTATTGCAGACCTTGAGGGGGTGGAGGCTTATCTGGATGATGTAATCATCCACACCATGACCATGGAAGATCATATTAAACAAATTCATGCCTTTTTCAAGAAACTGACCAAGGCAGGGTTGACCATCAACTTATCTAAGAGTGAGTTTGTAAAAGCACAGGTGGTGTTCCTAGGCCATGTAGTAGGTCATGGTCAGGTGCAACCGGTGACAGCCAAGATAGAAGCCATTGATCGCTTCCAAGTTCCAAAAGGGAAGGAAGGAGCTTATGAGATTCTTGGGTATGGCTGGTTGGTACCGGCAGTTCTGCAGGAATTTTTCTGATGTGGTAGCCCCTTTAACGAATTTGCTGAGGAAAGAAACCAAGTTTGTTTGGGATGACAAATGCCAGGCTGCCTTTGCCCACGTCAAAGCGATAATAATGAGCTCTCCTGTCCTAGCAGTGCCAGATTTTCAAGAACCTTTCTCAAGTTGGCCATTGATGCAAGTGATGTGGGGGCTGTGGCAGTTCTATTACAGGAAGATGATGATGGCGTGGATCACCCGGTGTGCTACTATTCGAAAAAGTTTAACAAACATCAGGCAAATTATGCCACTGTGGAAAAAGAGACCCTTGCTCTCCTGCTAGCGCTTCAGCATTATGAGGTGTTTCTGGGAACTACTACCTTTCCTATAAAAGTCTTCACTGATCACAACCCCTTAACCTTCATTCAAAAAAATGAAAAATAAAAATCAGAGGTTGATGAGATGGAGTTTGTCTTTGCAGGAGTTCAACTTGGAAATTGAGCATGTAAAGGGCAGGGACAATGTCGTTGCCGATGCTTTATCCAGAGTGAACTAACTTTGAAAATTCCTGGAGGTTGTTTGGAATTTTTGTTGCTTTCTTCTGGGGAATATTAGTTATTGTTGCTCACGTGAGTTGATCAGCCATAGGTTGATTGGTAGTTTTGGGTGAGAGTTTTACTTTTGTTTGTTAAGGAGGGTTTTTGCATGAAAAGAAAGTTTTCACTCTGTTCAAACTTTCTTTCTTGAGGGTGGGGAGTGTTACGGATTCGTCACTTCCGTCTTTGTGGTTTTCATCCACTTGAAGCATTTTTAATTTCATGTATTATTATTGTTGTTACAGTTTGAGTGTGAAATGGAGATAACTGTCTTCAAAGGTAAAAATTAGTGTTTCAAAAGAAAAACGAAATGGATCGGGAGAAACTGGAAGAGGAGGAAGAAGAGGCTGGAGCGGAAAGTGAGATCGGAAAAGAAAGGCCGATCTGCTTCGAGGTGTCGAGTGGACTCTGGTGGACATTGGTCACGAGTGAATATTGGTTTCCCCGGGAAAGGGATTCCTGTGACAGTGTCGTTATTACTGTGGCAGATAAACCTGCGTGACGGGTTTTGCTGTTGGTTCCGAAAGTGAATCATTGTTGGAGAGCAGGTACGCCTCCATTACGGGCCGTCCGCCATTTCACCAGCCATTTCACCTCGCACCAGCCGTTAGCCTGGTTCGTGTGTGTGTCTTGGATTTTGTTGGGGAATTTGTGGGTCTCCGCTTGGGAGCCGCTGCTCGTTCATATCAGCGTCATTGTCTGGTGAACCGAAGGTGTGAATTCCCAGTCGCCTTTTGGGTGAACTTTTACCTGACCGTCGGCCCGACCCCACCCACCCACCCAGCGGCTCTTCGGCAGCGTCGACTGTCGGCCGTCCTGGGTTCAGGTCTCAGTGCGACCTGTTTTCTTGTGATCACCGGAGCGTGGATCGACTTTGGCCTGGTGTCGTGACGATGACTTTGGGGGTGTTACATTTCGCTCACGTGGAGTACCGTGAGTTATTGAGTGAAGAAACTGGTGGTACCATCATAGGAGTTATATGGTGTTTGTTGTGCAATTGAGGTTTTATTGTACTTGTGCAAGTTGTTATTATTGTGTGATATTAATACCATACTGAAGGAGCTGCGCTCCAACGCGAGTCGAAAGAATTGACGTGACCAAAGACGGAATTCGTCCGAGTTGCTTTATTGAAACAAAACAGCTCAGGTATTCTCAAAAGACCGTTTATCGGGCAGCAATATATATACACATTTATGCCGGGGCGTTTGCCCGGGAAAACCGAGACTGGGCATGCCCGGGTGTCAAGGGCGAGTCCTGGAAAGGCGAGTCTGGACATGCCCGGGCGTCCTGGACGCGGCCTGGCAAGTCGAGGCTGGGCGTGCCCGAGCGCTCTGGGCGAGCCCTGGAAAGGCGAGAGCGGGCATGCCCGGGAAAGACGAGACCGGGCGTGCCCGGGAGGTTCGGGCGTGCCCGGGAACAGCGAGTCCGGGCATGCCCAGGAGAGGCGTGTCTGGGCCCGTCCGGACGAGCCCGGCATGGCGATCGCGCCCTGGCCGCCTCCTGGCAGGTGCAAGGCGATTGTGTACATTCAGCGGGAACCGCTACAATACTTTGGTTTTGTAACAATTGATTGGTGTGGTTTCACCATTGGTCATTGGCACACAGAATAGCACATCTTTCTGCCGTGACTCCTTTCGGGGCTCGGAGGTACACCGTGACCGGGGTTTGGGGTGGAGCGCGTAACACACGTATCGGGAGTACATACGACATAGCGATAGTGAACACGATTATTCACACGTTCACGAGTGAACACGTGATTCACGATCACGATTATCACGATCATAGTGTATCGATCATGATTTGATACACAATGGAATAATATTTACCGATATGAACAGTGATGTGGCTTTTATTGAAATTCTAAAGATACTGTTTAGATTTTAATGATTTGCGTGTGATATGATTCAACGGATGTTTATATGAATCGTTTAAAATAAAAAAAGCCTTCAATTTCTGATATTTTGCCATCGCCATATGCAGATTCGCAACGGACTCACGATCGATGTTTCTCGACATGAACGTACCCGTTTGTTTGCGAACGGGTACGTTTTTCATGGAAGTCCTTCACGAACATGCTGTCCATGTCTGACGTGCGACTGAACGTGCTACAGGAATGTGGAATTTATTGGTTTCATGCTTTAGCATTCACCGTATCTGCATTGCCTGTTTGCTTCTGGCCTCCCACCCGTGCGTAGCACGGGTATTTCTCTAGTAATTGATAATATGAGCATATTGTATCAATGTGAAAGGTTATTTGTATTTGTGAAATATCTTCATAAAACAGAACTGTTGTACATCTCGTAATACATTTTTACAACTGTATATTTCACTGCATTTCGGTGAAAATAAACTATAAATGTTGCTTTATTATCGAACTTTAAATTGATCAATTAATTACCAGTTTTTGTTGATATTTCACAACGTATATAATGATACTCCTCGATTGCAGAGTGCTTGTCACACTCAAACACTTTAAGTAGGTACGCATCAGGTTCTTTGTGTAACAACTTGGCATCAGACTGGCATGCAATTTATCAGTCACTTCAGCTACTTAAGTGGTAATTCCTGGTTCCACTCCCTCATTATGGTCTTATGAAGTTTGATCTATGGTTCTGGGTTTATTTTCATCAACTTTTTACTCATTACATGTCAAGGAGTTTCTATCGTTTGTAAATTTGAGCTGTGTGTGTGTGTGTGTGTGTGTGTGTGTGTGTGTGTGTGTGTGTGTGTGTGTGTGCCGTTGATTGTTATCTTCATAATTTGGGTTTAAAAGGTAGAACGGAGTCCTCCCAGGACTCGAAGTATCCACCCCTGCTTCAGTGAAGGATTGCGATTCATGGGCTAAGTTGTGATGTTCTTTATCATTCCCGTTGCTCTAACTATCATTGGTACCATTTCGTTGCTCTTCAGCTTCCAAGATCTTTTCACTTCCATAGGTAGATCCAAGGCGG
Source organism: Myxine glutinosa (assembly GCF_964187855.1). Taxonomy (NCBI): domain Eukaryota; kingdom Metazoa; phylum Chordata; class Myxini; order Myxiniformes; family Myxinidae; genus Myxine; species Myxine glutinosa. The sequence continues at coordinate 195,547,996 of NC_136261.1, read as the reverse complement.
CGCTCCCCCCCCCCCCCCCCCTTCACCGAGAAATCCCCACTCACATAAAAAACGATCGTGTTTCACATGTAATGAGGTGTTTATAACCTAAGATGTGGTCTCGCAATGTGGGAAAGGAAACTCTCGTGCAATGAATTTTTCTAAAGATTTCCACTGTAAAGACAATATATAATGAGGTAGATAGGTCTACCTAATATTGCATAGCGTTTCAAAAAATTTAGATGTAAAATGTGCAACAATTACTTTTAAGAAAATGCTTAAAGTGTTTAATTATGTTTACGTTTTTGAAGTTTATCAACACATGTCAAAAATCCGGATCTGTTAGTTACTAAACCTTGTTGAAAAAGATGGATATCAATTCGGAACATTATTTTTGGTATACTTTCTATTATGGTCATTTTAATTACTCAATTAAACAACAATAATAACACAACAACAACAACAACAATGGCGGAAGTGGAACAATGTAGTTCGTCAAAAAGGGTGAAAATTTAAAAGAGGATTCACAGTTTTTTCAAAAAAAGACATTTAAAGGACCATGGTAAGAAATAGTTAAAGCTTTCAAAGCTTTCATCCACAGCTCAATGGAACACTGCTCTCCTCTCTGGGCTGGTGCTCCTGCCTCACACCTAGCTCGGCTTCACGCTGTTGAAACCAAAGCATTCAGAATCATTGGAATCTCCCGCGATGAAGCTAACTCCGAGGGCCTTTCACTCACTCACCGCAGGCAGGTTGGTGATCTTTCTGTCTTCTACCGAATCCTCTCCGGCCTTGCCCCCCCCAGCTCTCTCTGTTCTCTGTCCCCCAAATATTCCTACAGGTTGCAAAAGATCTGCCAGCAACCCTCTTATGGTTAAACTGCCAAAATCTAGGCTCTCTTCTCACCTTCAATCTTTCATTCCTCTTTTCTCCTGCCTCTGGAACAAACTCCTCCACTCCCTTCAATCCCACTCCTCCCTCCAGGTCTTTAAAACAGCTGTTCACCACCATCTCTTATCTTCCCCCATCCAAAACCTTGATCTTTTCTACCCCCGCTAATTCACCCCAGATCCACATTTTTTGAAATTCCAACTTCTTTCCTGGAAGTCCTTGCAGTGTCCCTATGTTTTATACCTCTCCCACCTCCCCCCAAGCCCTCTCCCTCCCACAGATCTCTCGATGTCCCTGCTCTCAAATGTTGTGTTTGTGTCCTTCCCCCTCTCTCCCCATCTTTTCTACCGCTCCCATTATTTTGCGTTTTTTGTGTCGGTTTGACTTTTTGTGTGATTAATGTTAGCTCTTTCACGAGCCTCGATCTTGTATCCAAAAAAATAAAATAATGCATTGGTGTGTGTATCACACCAGGTGTTTGTGTTTGTGTGTTATCAGATGGATGGGTGAAAATATATTCATAATTCATTTTCCCCTCTGTAAGAGCAATAGCTGGGCAGATAAGTAAACAATCGTTCAAATGGTAATACAAGCAACAAAATTGGCATGAATAGTCTCCTTGGGTTAATTGTTAAGGAAAACGTATTGGTCACTTGAAAATCCAAGATGGCCACCATTCTTTCATGATGGCCACCAATGATGGAATGCATTCATGTTTTATTTATAAAAATTGATACAGTTATCCGACTTTAAAGATGCAAGTGTGGATTTATATCTTTTTCCGTATGTAGACACTGATTTTGCAAATGCTTTCTCTCTAAGATATCTCATTCAATAAATTTTTGTCGCTTTCATGAAAACATGTCATGGGGTTTTGATCGTTTTATCTAGACTACGGTTATGCAATCACCAACATCTTGCATGTATAATACTCTTGTGTCAATTGTTATGTTATGTGAGTTCGGGCATGTACACCTGCATGGTGATGTGCAGCTGAGACCAAAGCGATAGTACTTGCATCTTCCCCGGCATTCAGTGTTGCATCCACATTTCGTCAGTTCTTGGCAACTTTTCGCAATTTGTGAAAGTATTCCAACACGTATGCCATCTTTCTTCCTGTTGCACCCATTCCCAGTCTGCAGGACTCTCAATTTCTGGCTGGCACACTTTGAACTGACTCCAAATGCATCATGCCTGGTAGGCAGCATGCTTGGAATGTTGCAGAAGTGCAGCTTTCGTCGGTCGAATTGATTCATATGATCGCTGCTTTCAGGCAAAGAGTTCCAGTCAGGTGTCATTAACGCATGTAGCAGTGCTTGATCTGCTATACATTGTCACCACAAAATGTTCCAATTTTCTCAAGATCATCATCTCCCACCATTGAGTTTTTGGAAGACATTTGAGACCTTTACAAACACATTTCATGTTTGCCATGCTGATTTATTTATTTTACCTCGTAAATCAGACACAATGTCGCAACCACTGAAGGCATGGAAAAAGAGGATTTGGCTTGTCTTGTCAGGGCCAATTGTTTAATTGACGTCATGTATTCGTATCCATCTCGAACTAGATCCTCGACCAAAGGAGATCCACAGCTTTTGAAGACCGACCTCCTGCAGGGATGGAGAAGTAGATATTAAAATGACTCGGACATCTGTATACTTTGCCTTGATCATGAGTACCTTGATACCCTCCTATAATGTATGCCTGGCATGTACAAATATGTGAGTATCTGCTTCTTCATGTGTACAGGGAGCCATACCATTCAAGCTGATCATTTGATTGCTGAGGGCATCTTCTTCACTTGTCATGATGGTGCTTTCTGAATGCATCTCAGCTATTTTATCGGCAAGGAAATGGAAGAGTTCGGTCTTGTTTTAGTCATCTCGCAGCTGCCAGTTGTTCAGTGTCTTGTTGGTCCTTGTCCCTTTCTTCTGACTCTCTGCCCTTGCTTTGATCTCATTTCAGGCTGCATGGCAGGTACACATCAAAAACAATGTCTGTTTTGTTGAACTTGGCAGAGTATGCTTATCTCGTGGGCAGGATGTCGTGACTGACATAATCATCAAATGTATTTGATGTACGGGGTGGTAAAGTATGCACCAATACTGGACCATCAATGACGATTCCATCTGCCTCTGGCTTAGTGGCTGGTGTCATCACCAGGGCTTGGATGTCATCACAGAGTTGAGATTTCTGACATGTGTAAAGCTTCCCATTGTCACTCAAAGAGGGAGTAACTGGCTGGTTCTCATGTGAAATAATTCACTTAAAATCACACTGTCTGCTCTGACATGAAATGAAAAGCTGAGAGAAGAGACGGCTCAGTCTTCCTTCAGTTCCATTTGCTTGAGGTCTACGCTGGAAATGGGTTCTTGTTTATAGAAGACAATCTTCTTCTTCATGGGCTGATAAAAGAGGCAATCATTTTCACTTTCCTGTCCCTTTATGAATTCCTGAAACTGACCTTTGCCTCTCTCGTAGTGTGTGCCAGTCATATTAGCAACACTAGGATGGGCAATATCCTTGGTGTCTAATGTGTGCAGGTCATGTGACTCTTCTTGGAAAGGATTACCCATATCCTTCATTACTCTTGTCAGCTTGCCTACTCAAAGAATAATCTTTGACTTCGCTCTGTTTGGTCATGGTGGCTGATACTTCCTGTTGGAACTTTAGCTCTTGATGCTATCTCGTACTCTGCAACCAGGTGACTCACTTCAGGGCCAGCCATCATCCACTTTCTCTAAGTGCTGATGGATTGTCAGTCACTCTGATTGCTCCACCGTCACCTTTGATGTGCGCATTTGCTTGTTTGTGAGCTTGATCGATGGCCATTGGTGAAAACTCTCAGCCTGATTTATGCACAGAGAATTTTCTATCCTGAAACTCCCTAGCCAGCTGTGAATGGTGTTGCTCAAGGGACTTCATATCTCTGAGGTGAATGGGAAGCCACCGTGCATAGTTCGCATTGTTGTTGGTGAAAATGTAAGGTATCTGTACAGATATTGTCTCACAGTAAAGTGCGAAGTTGGAAGCTCTGAATTACCTGATCAGTGTGAGAATGGCCAGCTTCATTGCCAGTATAAGGTACCAGAAATGAAATTCTGGACCTTGAAGTTTGCATCTGTTTCACCAATCTTCAAAATGTATCACTGGATAAGACTTCAGTGTCCTCACTACAGTAATCGGTGTGTGTGACGATTTCTGAGCTTGTAGAGACTGCATGCTGCTATCTGGTGAGCTTGGCGTGTCTTATAGTAACACTTGAAGTGGACAAGAATGGTTCTGCGGTTCCAGATGAGGCCACTCCTGCTTCAGCGATTGCACTTGGCCATCCACTGTTTTGGAGCAAGGTTCTAATCGAACTCAGTGCAACAATCTCGATGTGCAAATTCTGGATTTCTCTTCTGTGATGCATGATGACTATGTTCGGCTGACAGTGTCATCGATTTCTTCAGTAAGGCACTCTTTCTCCAGCCATTCAATCTCTGGTGTTAGATGAGGTGTCAGAAAGCCATGACCTGGCAAAGAGACTGGGAACTTTGATTTCTTCAGCGAGGCACTCTTTCTCCAACCATTCAAACTCTGGTGTTAGATGAGGTGTCAGAAAGCCAGGACCTAGCAAAGACAGACTTGGAACTTGAGCAGGTGGGGGATTGGGGTTCCTCTTTGCGAAATATGCTGGTGGAATGTTGGTGAAGGAGTCAGGAAGTTCTGGAACTGTCTTCACCTTACCATACTGTTATTTGGAATGGTTCCAGCATTTCACCTTCATTGTCATAGCTCGGGTGCTGGAATATCGAAATGCTGGTGCCATGAAATGATATGCTGGCTGTTGTTTCTGTTGGGTTGTGGTCAATGTTGTCCATTGTATATGTCGTGAACAACCCTTTTCTCAAAGTTGGTGAGCATACCACTCCATTTTCGCCATATTTGGTGATCACGGAATCTCCAAACTGCACAGAGATTTCTAGAAACTCTGTCATAGGAAATGCTAACACCGTTGTCATTCAGCATTTCTACCAGATATCTGGTTTTTGTAAAGATGGATAAACCCATGTATACAGGGAAAACTGGGTCTCACGATTCTTGGAATGCCTGTTGGTTACTGCTCCTTCTTTGGATTTTGCATAGCAGTTGTACTGCAGCAAATGTGCCATAGCTAAATCCGTTTTTGATGCACGAAATGTTAGCTGTGATTTTAATGTCAGCTCCATGTTCAATCATGCACACAAACTGAAGTGCTGGTGGAATGGCTTCTTCAACACGTCCTTCATAGAAGCTTCCATCAAACTTGGACTTGTGGTCAGGCATGTGGTTGTGCAAGATTTTGGCAGCTTTGGTGTAATCTGAAGCTTTGGAAAGAACAAGTGATGCAAAGAACTGGAAGAAGCTTTGGAAAGAACAAAGCCTACAACTTTGCGGAAGGCAAGAAGTACATCCCGTCCTTTTTGCTGAGCTTCTAGCTCAGGCATTTATGCCATAAGCTGGTCATTCGGCCTCATTGAATTGACATCTGGCGATTCTACTTCCAGTTGTTCAAGTCACTGCAACCAGGTGAATCTGGTTGCATCTTCCCCCGACATCTTCCCCAACCTCCGTACAGTTTAACCAGATCCGTAAGTCTGAATATTCCAGGAGTGGTATCGTCACTAATATGTGTTGTCTCAGCAATATTGGTGACAACCCCAGAAAATACAAGCGTGTAGATTTCTTTGCCAGGCAATAATTGAGTTTGCTGCTCGTGGCTTGGGATCTTAAGATGAACCCTTTCTCAATTATACAATCCTACCAGGCAAGCAGGATGGTACTTCAGCTCCTGTGCCACAGCATCCCCACCACTCAGTTTTGTGAGGAGTCTTCCATCGCTGAGATTACTCGCGCATTCCTTTATTACATGATTGAGTTGCATGGCCATGGCTTTTCTCAATGAAGATACTGGAGCTGCTTTCTCACAAAAGCATTCAGATGGTTGTTAACTACTTCCTTGTACTTTACTGCTGCTCTCATGTGAGCTACTTTCACTGGAAGACTCTTTTCCTTGCTCTTTGCAGCTTGGTATTGTTTAACATCAGTCTACAGCTTTTGTGATATTTTGCCTCATTTCTTCTCAATGTTTCTTCCATACCACCACCATCATCGAGTCTAGCTGGATCAAGCATGATTGGTAGAGCGTTTGACAGCATTAAATAGTGGAATGTTTGTTGCAATCTTGCTAAAGGTAGCCATCCTGCTCTGTACTGTTTGAGGTTGGAGGTGATGGAAGACTTTCAGTCTTATTCATTTGACAAAGGAAACATTTACCCCAATTGTTTTGCCATTCATTTGGGATGCAACTCAGTTCAAGCATCTTCTCTACACCTATCCCAATCGTTCATCCAGTGTCATTGAAGTCCCGTGCGATCATCATCTGTACACCATCCGGATAATGAAAGGCCCGACATCCTTGGCTCGGCTCTGCTTCGCTGGCACATCCTATCGCATGAGGTGCGGCTATCTAACCGAATGGGGTGGATTATATAGCATATGGGACACTAAATAATTGCTAAATGTTAAGTACAACTTAATTAGTTGATATTGAATGCCATGCTGAGTTACACAGCAGTGATGTTAGCAGTGTACACTGGTAGTGCATTAACATTCACTCTTTTTCATCTTTGACGTCTTGCTACAACTTCTGGTTTGTTGACTTTATTCCCTGTTAAGCATTGCTAAACGAAAACCATATATCATTCCGATGACTTTGTGCTATTGATTTGCATGAAGACCACACACTTTGCATGTCTGGAAGTATAAACAGTAAATTCCTGATCACTGATGACACATATTTTCATCGAAAAAACTCCATAAATAATGGAAAAGTGTGTTTTAAATAATGAAAACATCCTCTGTCCACCTTTTCGCGGAGGTAGCTACAAAACTACTCTTTTTGCATCACTTGCCATCTATTGATGACATAGGCTGTAACAGCCAGGGCCAATTAATACATTTGGAATTTAGTGTTGTGATACCAGCCTGAAGGCCTGTCTTTACTTGCTTGAAATATGTCATGAAATGTTTGTCCAAAACTGAGTGCAAGCGTAGATATTGCCAGCTTAACATCTCTAAAGAGTAGTGTGCTTTGATGCAATGTCCTGCCTGAACAGTACCATGGTGACAGTTTGTAGTCTGATCTCATTTGCATGGGAATCAAAACCAGACTTTGCCCTCTTCCACAGAGATACCCTGATAGTCCAATGTTAACTGCAGTCTTTAAAGATAGGTTAAAATGAATTGTACATTTTGTTATTCTGTACTGAAAATAGTACTGGAATAAGCAAAAAGAAAAGGTTTATCTTAACCCTTTATATTTTGAGCAAATAAATTAACTGACGGAATGCTTCTATCGCTGCCAGCACATGTGCAACTTTCCGCAAAGAGATCATTGACATCGCAGGCTTCCCCTTACCACTTCAATTCTGTAGCATGCCACTGATGTATTTTTAGTGGTTGTGGGCTGTTCTACTTTCTTTATAACATTTGGAGGATGGTATTGCATTACTTGACCATTATGATACTCGATTAAATGTATCTTGATTAAAATGAATTCAATACATGGAACCACATCATCAATGAGGAAACCTAACATCTTCATTTTTTCTGCAAAGTGTATATTTACAGGCCAGCCGCTTTTCAGCAATTCAACATCTTATTTCAACCATTCACATGAGTCACACAGTTTGGCTTTATAGTTTGGGGGGGGGGGGGGGAGTGAGGGAGACGGTGAGGGAGGGAGGGAGGCGGGAAAATGAGGAATGTTTCACTTCTAATCAGTAAAACACTAAATAGGGTCAGTATTAAACTATATATAACTAGAAGGGACTTGCAGAACATCGGCAGAATGTAAAATGTGACTTCATGTCCTCAACTCTCCCCTCCACCCCCCTCCACTATCACAAACCGCAAGTCATCAGCCCACCCCATCTCTCTGCCTCCCAACCCCAAGTCCTCAACCTCTGTCTCCCAACCCCAAGCCCTCAACCTCTGTCTCCAAACCCCAAGTCCTCAACCTCTGTCTCCAAACCCCAAGTCCTCAACCTCCGTCTCCAAACCCCAAATCCTCAACCTCCATCTCCAAACCCCAAGTCCTCAACCTTCGTCTCCCAACCCCAAGTCCTCAACCTCCGTCTCCGAACCCCAAGCCCTCAACCTCTGTCTCCAAACCCCAAGTCCTCAACCTCTGTCTCCAAACCCCAAGTCCTCAACCTCTGCCTCCAAAACCCCGAGTCCTCAACCTCCGTCTCCAAACCCCAAGTCCTCAACCTCTGTCTCCAAGCCCCAAGTCCTCAACTTTGTCTCCAAACCCCAAGTCCTCAACTTTGTCTCCAAACCCCAAGTCCTCAACCTCTGTCTCCAAACCCCAAGTCCTCAACCTCCGTCTCCAAACCCCAAGTCCTCAACCTCCGTCTCCAAACCCCAAGTCCTCAACCTCCGTCTCCAAACCCCAAGTCCTCAACCTCCATCTCCAAACCCCAAGTCCTCAACCTCTGTCTCCAAACCCCAAGTCCTCAACCTCTGTCTCCAAACCCCAAGTCCTCAACCTCTGCCTCCGAAACCCCAAGTCCTCAACCTCCGTCTCCAAACCCCAAGTCCTCAACCTCTGTCTCCAAACCCCAAGTCCTCAACCTCTGTCTCCAAACCCCAAGTCCTCAACTTTGTCTCCAAACCCCAAGTCCTCAACTTTGTCTCCAAACCCCAAGTCCTCAACCACCGTCTCCAAACCCCAAGTCCTCAACCTCCGTCTCCAAGCCCCAAGTCCTCAACCTCCGTCTCCAAACACCAAGTCCTCAACCTCCGTCTCCAAACCCCAAGTCATCAACCTCCGTCTCCAAACCCCAAGTCGTCAACCTCCGTCTCCAAACCCCAAGTCCTCAACCTCCGTCTCCAAACCCCAAGTCCTCAACCTCCATCTCCAAACCCCAAGTCCTCAACCTCCGTCTCCAAACCCCAAGTCCTCAACCTCCGTCTCCAAACCCCAAGTCCTCAACCTCCGTCTCCAAACCCCAAGTCCTCAACCTCCGTCTCCAAACCCCACGTCATCAACCTCCGTCTCCAAACCCCAAGTCCTCAACCTCCGTCTCCCAACCCCAAGTCCTCAATCTCTGGAAAAGAATAACCCGAGTTTGAAGCAAAAACATTTCCACTGCCTATGTGCATCTGTTATATACACAAAGAATTAAGTTAAGCACCCCCCCGTTTTTTTACAACCTCGCACATTACAAGTTTGTTGTCGTCAAAACAGTGTAATATACCCATGATATTGCTATATTTTCTGGAGAAGTGATATTATGGTCACATAAAAACATAACAATCATGCCGTTTTCAATATTTTATTCTGAATAATTTTAAGGTGAAATTTTTTGGGAATTTTAGGCATATTTTCACCTCAATTTAAGTATGGAGCTATAGGTCCATCACGGACAGTGTGGATGACGTTTATGTTTTCTAACGTACAGTCATTGTTCTGAGAAGACCTCTAGCGATCTTTGCGTCAATAACGTGTGTAGGACCCACGTGATCGGATCACTGACTCAACCCTACGTCTCATAGACCCTGTAAGCCGTCGTATGCGTTGCTGTGGCAGGTTGTTCCATTCCCGATGTAATGCACGTTCCAATTCATCCAGATTGGCTATTGGAGGGACCATCTTCGCAATTTGTCGTCCCAACATGTCCCAAACGTGCTCGAGGGGGTTCAGGTCAGGACTGTACGCAGGCCAGGGGATGGTTGTCACAGCACCTTGCTCCATCCGATCACGTGGGTCCTACACACGTTATTGACGCAAAGATCGCTAGAGGTCTTCTCAGAACAATGACTGTACGTTAGAAAACATAAACGTCATCCACACTGTCCGTGATGGACCTATAGCTCCATACTTAAATTGAGGTGAAAATATGCCTAAAATTCCCAAAAAATTTCACCTTAAATTATTCAGAATAAAATATTGAAAACGGCATGATTGTTATGTTTTTATGTGACCATAATATCACTTCTCCAGAAAATATAGCAATATCATGGGTATATTACACTGTTTTGACGACAACAAACTTGTAATGTGCGAGGTTGTAAAAAAACGGGGGGGGTGCTTAACTTAATTCTTTGTGTATATAATGCGAGCCGTATTGTCTGTCCATGTATTTGTCTGTCTCCCGTTTATGGCGGCTGATTCCTGCACTGCTTTTGAAAATCTGCGCATGCAAAACTCAACATTCAACAAGAAGAAAAGCATGGTGTCAAACAAGATACATTTTACATTTGTAAATACAACATGGAATCACAGTTTGTTTAACAGTGTGTTAAGATACGACTTGAGGATTACCACAAAGTTGAACAAACCATGTAAGCATTGTTGATAACAGTATTCCGATACTGATAGTCCTTGAAAAGAGAATGCAATACAGTACAGGGCTATCCTTTAATTAAAGAAAAACCTCCATTTAGCATTGTGACATAAAACTAACATTTTTTTTTTTTTTTTTTTGTATACAAGATCGAGGCTCGTGAAAGAGCGAACATTAATCACACAGAAAGACAAACAGACACATAAAACAAATAACATCGGGAGCGGTAGACAAGATGGGGAGAGAGGGGGAAGGACACAAACACAACATTTGAGAGCAGGGACCGAGAGACATGGAGACATCGAGAGATCTGTGGGAGGGAGAGGGCTTTGGGGGGGAAGCATGTGAAGGGGGGGAGGCATGTGAAGGTTAATAATACTTCAAGGATGTGCAAAATAAACTTTAATTTAATACTCGGTGGACTTGATGATGTAGTTAGTTACAGCGTCCGATGATGTTTCTGGGGAACCGAGTGACGGCTGCACAACGGATGTTAATTGGCTGAGCAAACCAATGTTACACGACGTACCCTATTGTCGAGCATATACCAATCGAATCTTGGGCTAATTACCCCATAGACACAGGGCCATAGGGTGGATATCTATTTTTTATTTTGATTTCATGACCTGAACCTAGGGATTTGGCAAGAAGGGTGTGGGATGAAGCCTTATGACCTCCAAAACATCTTGTTTTTTTTCACAAGCGATATCGTGGTACATTACTGAGAACCGCTGCCCCAAAACACCAGTATACACCAATTGTATGTTACATTTGAAATACCCATTTACACAGTAAAAAAACAACACAAACTATATGATGTCATGTTCACATTGGTCTTGGCAGCAATATTTATTAATTCAGACCCCCAAAAGTAGTAAAAATGTTGTTTTAACGACTTGGTAAAATAACATGCTGTTGATGCATTTATCAGAAAGTCATGTTTTTGGACCTTAAAACCTGCATAATTTAAAATTTTTGTGCAATATTTGTGATTGGTGTTGCTACTACGATCCATGGTGGTTTACCAATGCTATTTTGAAACTGTTAATAGGTCCAATAAGTGTGTAAGGGGTGATATTTTAACCCATCAAAGACAATTACGCGGCATACAAGCGAACCAGTGCGCATTGACGTCATGATAAACTCGAGATGGGCTAGAGAAGCTCCACCGTCTCAATGTATGAACTCCAGAAGCGAAATGTTGGTTTGGTGTCACTTGCTTCTAAGAATTTGTCAAAGGAGGTTTTGAAGTCTTTGAACTTGTCACTGTTGAGAATGACATGGTAGTTTGGATGTGGGAAAGCTTCAGCTAAGTTTGACAAAAGTTCCTTCACTCTACCCGCTTCATGTTCTGGAATAGATTCAAAATATGCATCCAGGAGCATCTGCTGCATCGCGTCTGACATCAGCTTATGGGCTCAAACTGCCCTGTTGTAATGCTTGCCGCTGAACACTCCATTCACAGACCCCACTGCAACAATCTCTGACTCAACCAGGATGTCTTGGAGACCACCATCTCGAAATCTCTTTCCAATACAGCCAAGAAAGGACATTGCAGTGTGGAATGCCCCAAGTCGAATTACCAGTCTCTTCATGAACTGTGCATTCTTCCATCTAATGAGCTGTGCCTTGCAATAGATGGCTTGGTCAACGACAATGACGACTGCTTCCAACTGTAACTTGTCGGCGATCTGAACACTTCTCTGCAGTATTGTTAGTACCGTATTCATTTCAGTCGGAGTGGCATCAATGACAGGGAGATACCCTATCACGCTCTTTGGTGGAACTTCAACACAAGACAGTAGTTGGTTGAATCCTGTCCAAGATGGCAGAGTCCCGTCAATGTTGTACTTGGTGATGTGGTATGCTAGGTCTATCGTCTTAGGGTGCTGGAGTAATGGGAAGTACGTTGCTCGATCCAATGGAACGCTGGTTGCGAATGGAGCGGGTCCTTCGTTTTTCCCTCCATAATCTGTGGCAAGGTTCACTGCAGGTGGCTGCATCGATCTCTCCCGCGTCCTCTTAACTGTAGTGACTGGTGCTGGTTGTACTACTTCATGGGATTGACTTGGTCGCTGTATTATAATCCCATTGGTATTGTGCGTTGTTCCGCGCCCAGACAATGTCTCCTCCCCGAAGTCATTATTGTCCCATACGAGTGTGACATGCTTGCCCACCTGAATGATTGATGGAAGAGCATCCTCTCCACGATGTAGTTCTTGGTTAGCCAGTGCAGTGTCATGATTTAAGACGACAGAGTTTGAGACGCAGTAACCAAACCCGTTCAGTAGGCTGATTAATTGGGCTGAATCTGAGAGATGACGTACTGTCATTGCAAGTGACAAATGTTTGGGCATCTGTTTCCTTCCCTTTGATTGGAGGTATATGATGTCCTGTGCAATTGTGAGAATTCTTCTATGTATTGTAGATTCTATCTTTACAAACTCATCAGAATCAGGTTCGTCTGACACTCCCACCATCCATGCAATAAAGTTATAGAGACAGGCAGGTACAATTGCTTCTGCGGCATTTGTTGTCAGGTGCTCAGAGGTTGGGGGCCATGGCATATTTGGCTTGATCTCATCTATTGCATTTCTCAATTGTAGCGCAGTGAAGTAGTGTTCTCTAAGGTTATTCTCAGTATACCCAGGTTGCTTTGGTGGGGTTGGTTCAGAGTCGGATGTTTGTTCTGTCCCTGTTGTGTCATCACCTGAACCATGCATGGTTTCTTGCAACACTTTCTTTTCTTCAACCAGCACTTCAGTGGAGATGTCATTAACATACACAAGGTGTCCTTGGCAGCGCATATACGGGGTTAGAAAGCATAGTTGTGGAAATGTTTTCATCAGTCTTGTCTTGAGAAAGCCACTTTTGTAGTTTGATTCTATTCCGTGTGTTGCTTTGATTTGTTTCATGAACATGTCATTAAGTCGTTTCAGTCTGTAGATTTCCTTGTTGTCTATTATAAGATCCTTGACTGTTGCACAAAATAATGTGTATGCTTCTGAGTAGTTGGAGTCTCCTTGTTGCTCTGCATTAGGTGTTGTTGCTAGCTTGCCTAAATATTGGGTATACTCCTTGTAGCAGCGACCATGGTATTTTACCTCTATCGCAACACAATCGCGGTCTTGAATTTGAAGCAGCCGGTTTGTATTGTTGTTGTCTTTAGCGGCTTGCTGCAGTCTTGGTGCCTCAATTGTTGAGCACCTTGTTAGAGGCTCTTTTCTTCGGCCCCTTTTGCCTGTATTGATTGTTCTCTCTTTCTGACAAAGGATGCATATATTAGGTAACACATATTGGGATCTGGCTGAACATTTGGGCTTGCCTAAGCTGGAGCGTAGAGCACGTTTCTTGACTGGTTGTGGGCCTTTATGCACCTTGTCAATGTTGACGTTGATGTCATTGCACGTTGAAGCTGCAATAAATACACATAAAAGAAAACAATTAAAATTATGTGAGTTAAAAATGTCTAGACCTCAAGTCATGGTTAGCCCGACTAGATTCCCTCCCCCCCACCCCCCCCCCCCTTCCTCAGACTTCCTTTTAAAAATTTATTTGTTTCACCTCGGCCCTACCTCCTTGCATAAATATTGGACAGTTCCTTCAATTCAAAATCGTTCGACTACACACAAAATCATTTTACATATACCTCACAAAAAAAAAATCAAACTAAGTTTTGAAGCATTGTCATGATTTATTATTCAAGTTATTCAACCTACCAGTATTGGCTGCATTTTCTTCTCTCTTTTTCATGCTGCTTTGCACCCTGCTCACTCGTTGTTTATCGGTAAATCGTGAATAACACACTTGATGAAACGCTGCATCATGCGGTATAGCTATAGCAGGTATTGTTACCATACTGTTGCCACGTTCGCCGAATTCGTCAGCGTGGTTCTTCACGAAATTTCTCGCAATTTCAGCTTGATCACCTTCTAAATTCTGCCACGTAAGAACAAATTGCAAATATCGCGGCCATGTTATATCACTAAAAGGTATTAAACTTGATCTTTTGGCCGGAGAAATGCACATATAACAGCGTTTCTCGCTCCCACCCTCGTCACCGTCGCTGCTACTGGAGGCCGCCATTTTGTTTACTCGCAGCCGGAAGCCCAGACATCGTTCGTAGCGCGAATAAGCGCGATCCTCATTGGTCAATACATCGAAATGCGTTCGAGGCTAAACGGAGATTTTGGAAATAAAATTATAAATTTCAACATTATATTACAGACTAACGTACCAGAATCTGACTTGTGAAAAGTCATGAACATTATTTCTTAATTTTTTCTATATTATCATGCCAATTTGATGCCCACCCGATTTTCAGGTCACGAAATGAAATGAAAAATTGGAACACCTGGCAGTCTACCAGGAGCGCTATATCGTGACCAAAAGCAAACAGGACGAGTTACGACGCAATTAGAATCTTTATACCACACTGGTTTAATAAAGCTGAGCAAGGCAAGAAATGGCGGGAAAACAAGCAATTGCAATACAGGCAAGTACAGTGTGGAAATATTGCAGGCAGCATACATTCTCCAAATTACCCCAAACATGGCATCGTGCACTCGGATCTTAATCGGTCACTTATCACCTGTACACTTGTATGGCGCCAAACATTCACCCGAAAGAAGTGAGAGATGGGAGAAGGGCAAGAGGGATGCGTGGGGAGAAAGAAATGGAGGGGTCTTTTGCCCTGCCACGCTTTGCAACAACCCAGTTGAGTTGCCGCTGCCCAATGATCTGGCCTCGTGGTAATTGTATCGTTCTCCTCTCACGCCCTCCTGGATTCTTCCCTCCTTTCTGCTTGCGCTCTGGATCCTGGAGACCCATTGGCAGATGGCTGTATGCCCGATGGCTTGCAAAGCTTTGGCGGGAAACGGCTGGTGGTGAGGTGAACTGTTGGAGGTGGAACGATGTGCCCGCGTCAGACTTTCCGGGAAGAGGGATATGGTACCATCAAGGGGTGAGGGTTTGGCACGCCCCTGTTATCTTGGTTGATCGATTACTTCCTGCCGAGAGGAATGGTTAGGAGCAACTTAGGTTGGCCCTTTGAGCCGGCTGGCCCAATCGGGATCGGGAAGGCGCGGTGATGGCATTGATCGTGTCCTGTGCATGGAATGGTTAGAGCCCAGAGTGTAGAAAGGAAAGAACACTTATTAAAGCTGACTAACATACACAATGCATATCTGCCCACATGAATACAGTAGATACTCAAAAGCTAAACAGAATTCTAAGAAATAACGAGGTTCTCTTTGGTTTAAAAAACAAAATGGTGGTCGTGGCTGGTGGAAGAGCTAGCACACAGAACAGATCAGGACACAACATAACAAAGGGAGCAGTGGGAGAAAGGGGAAACACCAATGGCAGGGTGGATGGAGAAGGGAGATGGACAAACGAGGGATGCATGTAAAGATGAGGGGTAGGGACGAACACAAGGGGTGGACAAGATGGATACATAAGCAAAATATTTTGAGGGGTGGAGGTGCTTTAACGGGTGTAGAAAAGATCATGGCTTTGGATGGGGTTAACCTGAGATGGTGGTGAACAGCTGTCGTGAATACCATGAGAGAAGTCGGTTTGAAGAGACTGTGGTTTATGTTTGTGTATGTCCATACTGGAATACAAAACCCATCACTTTGCTGACTGGAATACCAATTTTTATGAAATTGCAAAAAAAACAACCCCAAAAACCAGTTGCTAATGGAAAAAAAATAATTAGGCAGTGTATAGATAATGGCCTAGCTATAAACTCAGGGAGTGAAGGGGGGAGATTGTTGATGAGATATTCATGACCTTTTTTTAGATGCTCAATTGTGAATACTATACAACACACTAAAATTAAGATCAAAATCAAAAATAATTTATTGCCCTCCGCCTCCCTTCTTTCTTGTGATCAAACTGTCTGGGGTACGTATTAGGCACAAGCCATGGCAGGAAACACACGCTGAGGTCTCCTCGTCCCTGCTTTTGCGTAAATGCTTTCCGTTTCTTCGGCATCGTTGTGATGGCTAATATATGGAGCAAGAACAAAAAAGGTTTCCTGGGAGATCCTACCCTCCATGCAGGGATAACCATTGTCGCAAGTTGGCATTTGCAGTTTCGCAACGTGTGCCAATGTACTCAATTTTTACCCTCGCCTGAGGAGAGGGTATTGCATTTGAGTCAGTTTGTTACTTGCCGGAAAAGATTCCGGCAAGTATGTTGGTTGGTTGGTTTGTTACTTGCCGGAAAAGATTCCGGCCAGTATGTTGGTTGGTTGTTTGGTCTGTGTCTGTCTGTCTGTCTGTCTGTTTGTCTGTTTGTTACTTGCCGGAAAGGATTCCGGCAAGTATGTTGATCTGTTCGTTTGTCTGTTTGTCTGTCTGTCTGTTTGTCTGTCTGTTTGCAGCACTACGTTTACACCGCTGCACGGTCTTTGAACTTTGCACACATATTGGTCTTGCACGGGAATAGACTGTGCCCAATTGATGACGTCATCGGTCACGTGGTTCGGCCGCCATCTTGGAAAAACTTTGCACCTCTATATCTCTGAAAGTGCTGAACAGAAAAAATTGAGACATTGCTCATTGTAAAGAACTCTCCATGCGAAATAAAATATGTTAATGATGACGTCATCAGTCACGTGGTTCGGCCGCCATCTTGGAAAAACCGAAAAAATTTGCACCTCCATATCTCCGAAAGTGCTGAATAGAAAAAATTGAGACATGGCTCATTGTAAAGAACTCTCCATGGGGAATAAAATATGTTAATGATGACTTCATAGGTCATGTGGTTTGGCCGCCATCTTGGAAAAACCGAAAAACTTTGCACCTCTATATCTCCGAAAGTGCTGAACAGAAAAAATTGAGATGGCTCATTGTAAAGAACTCTCCATGGGGAATAAAATATGTTAATGATGACGTCATCGGTCACGTGGTTCGGCCGCCATCTTGGAAAAAACGAAAAACTTAGCACCTCTATATCTCCAAAAGTGCTGAATAGAAAAAATTGAGACAAGGCTCATTGTAAAGAACTCTCCATGGGGAATACAATAAGTTAATGACGTCATCGTTCACGTGGTTCAACCGCCATATTTTTTCTAAATGGCCGATAAATAAGTAAATTCCGGCAGGTCCTCGGTCTCTGACCGATTTTTCATCTGTCTGTCTGTCTGTTTGTGCGCAGTACTATGTCGACATAGCATCGCCATACTTTACACACATATTTGTGTTGCCCTGGAATAGACTGTGCCCAATTTTTAACTCTCTCGGCCCAAGGCCTCCATTATGACGTCATAATTTGATAATTCGACAAGTACAAAACTTCATCCAATCAAGATGCAATTTCTTGAGCGCCATGTCGGCATAAACTGGAGGAGAAAAAAAAAATGATGATGTCATCGGTCACATGGTTCGGCCGCCATCTCGGAAACACCGAAAAACTTTGCACCTCTATATCTCCGAAAATGCTGATTAGAAAAAATTGAGACATGGCTCATTGTAAAGAACTCTCCATGAGGAATAAAATATGTTAATGATGATGTCATAGGTGCCTCCATTATGACGTCATAATTCGACAAGTACAAAACTTCATCTGATCAAGATGAAATTTATTGAGCATAATCTAGGAATAAATTAGTTTAGAAAACAAATAATGATGTCATCGGTCACGTGGTTCGGCCGCCATATTTGTCCAAAATGGCCGATAAAAAAAATGTACATTCTGGCAGGTCCTCGGTCTCTGACCGATATTTTTCATCTGTCTGTCTGTCTGTCTTTGTCTGTCTGTTTGTGCGCAGTACTACATCTACACCGTTGCACATAGAATCACCATACTTTACACACATATTTGTCTTGCCCTGGAATAGAGTGTGCTCAGTTTTTAACTCTCTCGGCCCAAGGCCTCCATAATGACGTCATAATTCGATAATTCGACAAGCACAAAACATCATCCGATCAAGATGAAATTTCTTGAGCATAATCTAGTTGCCCTGGAATAGACTGTGCCCAATTGTTAACTCTCTCGGCCCAAGGCCTCCATTTTGACATCATAATTCGACAAGTACAAAACTTCATCTGATAAAGATGAAATTTATTGAGCATAATCTAGGAATAAATTATTTTACAAAACAAATAATGATGACGTCATCGGTCACGTGGTTCGGCCGCCATATTTGTCCAAAATGGCCGATAAAAAAAATGGACATTCTGGCAGGTCCTCGGTCTCTGACCGATTTTTTTCATCTGTCTGTCTGTCTGTATGCCTTTGTATGTTTGTGCGCAGTACTACGTCTACACCATTGCACATAGAATCACCATACTTTACACACATATTTGTCCTGCCCTGGAATAGACTATACCCAATTTTTAACTCTCTCAGCCCAAGGCCTCCATAATGACGTCATAATTCTATAATTCGACAAGCACAAAACATCATCCGATCAAGATGAAATTTCTTGAGCATAATCTAGTTGCCCTGGAATAGACTGTGCCCAATTTTTAACTCTCTCGGCCAAAGGCCTCCATTATGACATCATAATTCGAGAAGTACAAAACTTCATCCAATCTAGATGCAATTTCTTGAGCGCCATGTCGGCATAAACTGGTGGAGAAAAAAAAAAATGATGACTTCATAGGTCATGTGGTTTGGCCGCCATCTTGGAAAAACCGAAAAACTTTGCACCTCTATATCTCCGAAAGTGCTGAACAGAAAAAATTGAGATGGCTCATTGGAAAGAACTCTCCATGGGGAATAAAATATGTTAATGATGACGTCATCGGTCACGTGGTTCGGCCGCCATCTTGGAAAAAACGAAAAACTTGGCACCTCCATATCTCCAAAAATGCTGAACAGAAAAAATTGAGACATGGCTCATTGTAAAGAACTCTCCATGGGGAATAAAATATGTTAATGATGTCATAGGTGCCTCCATTATGACGTCATAATTCGACAAGTACAAATCTTCATCTGATCAAGATGAAATTTCTTGAGCAAAATCTCGGAATTAATTCGTTTAGAAAACAAATAATGATGACGATGACGTATATATATAAAGCAGTAAAGTATGTTTGTTTGTTTGTTTGTCCTCTTATAACTCAAGAACTACTCATCGCAGAGAAAAACCAAAGGCATATTCGGAATCAGTACGTCTCAGAGCAACTACAGCACCACCTTAAAATTAAAAAAAAATTCGGGTTTTAAATTAGCGTATTACGCATAATTAGCGCTAGCAGAAGAGAAAGGGATTCGAAGGGAGGGAGCGCAGCGCTCCTAGCGCTTCTGACTACAGCACACCTTAAAATTTAAAAAACTTCGGGTTTTAAAATTAGCGTGTTACGCGTAATTAACGCTAGCAGAAGAGGGAGGGAATCTAAGGGAGGGAGCGCAGTGCTCCCTCTAGCGCTTCGCAGCACCAGCGCTTCTGTTAGCGTAATTAGCGTATTTCGGAGTGTTAATTTTTCAACTTCATTATTCGGAATCAGTACGTCCCAGAGAACCTTCGTAACGTTAATTTTTCAACTTCATCCGATTGACATGGGACCAACGGCATGTGACAAAGAGTGAAACATACAGGCTACATTTATTTGACGAGAATGAGTTCCGACTTCCGGGTTCGGAATGCGGGACCAATGCCATTTGACAGGGAATAAAAAATAAATGCGACATTCAATTGATGACAATGACTTCCGACTTGACTCCCCCCTCCCCCTCCCCCTCCCCTCCCCCCTCCCCCCTCCCCCTCCCCCCTCCCCCTCCCCCTCCCCCTCCCCCCTCCCCCTCCCCCTCCCCTCCCCCTCCCCCCCTCCCCCTCCCCCTCCCCCTCCCCTCCCCCCTCCCCCCTTCCCCCTCCCCTCCCCCCTCCCCCTCCCCCTCCCCTCCCCCCTCCCCCTCCCCCTCCCCCTCCCCCTCCCCCTCCCCCTCCCCCCCTCCCCCTCCCCCTCCCCCTCCCCCCTCTCCCCCTCCCCCCTCCCTCCTCCCCCTCCCCCCCTCCCTCTTCCCCCTCCCCCTCCCCTCTACCCCTCCCCTCTCCCCCTCCCCCCTCCCCTCTCTCCCTCCCCCCCTCTCTCCCTCCCCCCTCCCCTCTCCCCCTCCCCCCTCCCCTCCCCCTCCTCTCCCCCCCTCCCCCTCAAATCCGACATTCAATTGACGACAATGACTTCCGACTTGACTCCCCCCTCCCCCTCCCCCTCCCCTCCTCCCCCTCCCCCTCCCCCTCCCCCTCCCCCCCCTCCCCCCTCCCCCTCCCCCTCCCCCCTCCCCCCTCCCCTCCCCCCCTCTCTCCTCCCCCCATCCCCCTCCCCCCCATCCCCCTCCCCCATCCCCTCTCCCCCCTCCCCTCTCCCCCCTCCCACCCTCCCCTCCTCTCCCCTCCCCCCCTCTTCTCCCCTCCCCCCCGTTCCCCTCCACCTCCCCTCCCGCCACCCCTCCTCTCCCCCGCCCGGCAATGCCGGGTACTTCTGCTAGTTATATATATATATATACACAGTGCCTATAGAAAGCCTACACCCCCTTTCAAACTTCACACCTTTTGTTGCCTTATAGCCTGGAATTAAATTGCATTAAATCAGACTTTTTCCACCTTCATTTACACATCGTAACTCACAAATTCTACAAATTTCATAAACTAGCAATGGGGGCGGGGCTTCCCTGTGGGACCCTATGGGTGGGGCTTCAATTGGGAAGCCGAAATGAAAAGGCTAAATATCAGAAATTGAAGGCAGAAATTTTTTATTTTAAACGATTCATGTAAACATCCGTCAAATCATATCACACGTAAATCATAAAAATCAAAACAGTATCTTTAGAATTTCAATAAAAGCCACATCAGTGTTCATATCGGTAAATATTATTCCATCGTGTTTCAAATCGTGATATCAACTGTACGCTTTTCTTTAGGGAAATTAATTTAAAAGCTTAGAACTTCAGGATAGACGACATTGCTGATAAAAGTTCCTTTTTGTCCCCCGTCGCACCGCGGAGCGAAAGGGGGACGATGGTTTTCCCCTCCGTCCGTGTGTCCGTCCGTCCATCCGTGCGTGTGGGCGTGCGTACATGCGGGCGTGCGTGCGAAAGCGAAGGACCGCATTGGAATTTGGTGTGTGGGTGCAACCCACGTCAAAATCCAAGATGGCCGCCGCCATGTATGTCTGACTGAACTGACTGTATGGCTGAACCTTGTGAGCGGAATATCTTGAAAAATAAGCGAAGTACCAACTTCTTATCTGGTGTGTGGGTGTATCTAGGCATAAGGAAGAAGGCTTTTGAAAATTGGGTCGCTACGTCAAAATACAAGATGGCCGCCACCATATATATGTCTGAACATTGTGAGCGAAATATCTTGCAAAATTAAGCGATGTACCAACGTCTAATCTGGTGTGTGGGTGTATCTAGGCATAAGGAAGAACCCTATTGAAAATTGGGTCGACACGTCAAAATCCAAGATGGCCGCCGCCATGTATGTCTGAACATTGTGAGCGAAATATCTTGAAAAATAAGCGAAGTACCAACTTATAATCTGGTGTGTGGGTGTATCTAGGCATAAGGAAGAACGCTATTGAAAAGTGGGTCGCCACGTCAAAATCCAAGATGGCCACCACCATATATATGTCTGAACCTTGTGAGTGAAATATCTTGAAAAATAAACGAACTACTAACTTCTAATCTGGTGTGTGGGTGTATCTACGCATAAGGAAGAACGCTATTGAAAATTGGTTCGCCATGTCAAAATCCAAGATGGCCGCCTTGCATCTTTCACTTTGTCAACTCACATCACTTCACCAACGGGGGACTTAGGCGTAACGCTTGTCTCTCTTTGAAGTTCTTGGAAAACATTTTAATATTGTCACTGCTGCCAATGCAACTCATGGCGACATAAAGCTGTCCATGTCTGAAGAAATCTGTCTTTAGGTGGATGCCTACCTTTTCTAATGTCTGACCTTGAGCCTTGTTGCTGGTCATTGCAAAGCAGAGTCAGACAGGGAATTGTTTTCGCTGCATCTGGAAGGGGAACAGGTTTTCGGACCACAAAGTCCAACCAGAACTTTGTTTTGTCCAACCAGAAGATTCGAATATTCGAATTAGAATTTATTTATTCGTATTTATTCGAATTGCACGAATATGTGAATTGTGATTGTGTTTCATTGTGATGTTTGTGCGGCAACGGGCGGTGTGTACAAAGGGCATGGACTTAATCAACACGAGCTGATGACTTGCGCTTACTGGGAATTCCTCGTTCGTGGGACACTGTCTTAAGCCCCAGTCCCCATCGGATGGGGCTCAGCGGTTTACCCGAGCATGACGGTGAAGGGCAAGGTACACGCTGGCCCGTCCAGTGTAGCACGTGTGAGGCCCCGGACATCAAAGGGCATTAAACGTTCATTAAACATTAAACGTTCATTAAAGGATTACGAAACGAAAAACATTACGAAATTACGTTCACACCGTCACATCAAACACTACCGTGAACACAAACATCGTCACAACATCGTCACAATGAGAACATCGTCACAATGAACGTTATGCGAACGCGAATGTTATGCGGGAGTCCAAACCTGAGAATGCTGGAGACCAAAGCTGAAATTGGGAAAACTAAATAGCCTATTTTACTCCTGGAGATCCCAGGATTACCACCCACAATATCTTTGCGATCGGTTCAGCAGTTTTAACGGTACCTTCAAACAGACAGACAGACATTTGGTGAATTATAGTAAGATTAATTAAAAATACAAAACTAGAATATCTTCGTTGGATAAGTGATAACCTTCGGTGGTGAAGGTATTTGTTGCTTTCAGATGCACCTTTTATAGTTTATGTTTGTATGTATGCATGATTTATTTATTTTTCTTATAGACGACATTTGAAGTAAAAATGTGGTATTTGGTATGCTTTGTAGCTTTTATAATCCAAGGACGTGTTACATTTCAGAATTGAGATGTTATTTCTTGTAATCATTTTTCATTTATTGCTATCTAATTTGTGTGGTGCCCCCATAGCCCCATCTCCCAATGGTCCTTTGAATCCATGTTAAAGCTTCTCCATGTGGAAATGCTGTGTTAGTCTTGGGTTATTGTATGGAAATGGTCCTTTGTCATTCATCATTTTCGATGCAACAGCCTTTTCCTTAAAATTCAATCTGATTGAAAATATCCCTTGGTATGTAGATCTTGTGGTATGTTTTGTTCTTGGCCTCGGGCAGTCTTTGGCCACAGGTTTCTCTCCTGTTGCCCTAAGGTGGCAATAGGACACGGTCCTCTGTTTGAGTTTGCATGTTTTACTTCCTCTTTTATGGTGGTCTACCCCAGTGTCAAACCCTATTTGCTGCATTGATTGTTTATTGCTTTCTAATTTCCACATTATTTGTGTGATGCATGTACAAATTGCCCCTTGAATTTATAACTTGGATATAATTACAAAAAGAGGGACTTTTAATGTCTGCAAGCAAATGAGACCTGATGTAATTGACATCTCTTGTGAATAATGATAAATCTGTTTCTGGATGTGCTGTTCGTGAACCAAACTCTACTATGACCGATAAATATATGATTGACCCACACTTGACTTGGACACTGGACTGCTGGTGAGTTAGGAAGCACTTAATAGACCAGGAGCCCAGAAGGTTTATTCAAGTGAAAAGCGCCGAAGCAACTGACCACGTGCGTTGAAAGGGTTCTACCCCCACATCACAAAAATGCATTGCTGCGGGTCAGGGCCGGTGCCTTCCCGCCCAAATCGCCCAAAATAGGGACGCCATTACCGAAAATCCTATTTTCATCAATATCTGGAAAACTATACATGGCAGTATCACAAATCTGCTGTCTACCCCCACGTTTCATATCTACGCCCATGTCACATGGTGATCTGACTCTGATAGGAACATTTCAGGATGAAATACATAGTTTATAAGCACTACAATAATTTTCTCAATGTAATGATTATCCATGAAAACTTAGGTTGTGATCCCAATTTGTGATCGGCTGTGATCCCCACAAATACCCAATTTGTGATCGGCTGTGATCCCCACAAATACCCAATTTGTGATCTTATCACGCATTAGTTCTTAATTCACATCGGATGTCCTCTATGGCTTTCCGTAGTTTTGAAAAAAGTCATAGCAACTGCTTTGCAATGGTCACAGCAACAGCTAATACACCAGATTTTATTGAATTTTTGGTCAGTAATATTGACCATAAAATATTTTATACCATAAAATAATGGCTGACCAACTTTTGGGAAATAAGAGCATTGTTGAAATGTTCTCATATGACTACTTTTGAAAGCTATGACTTTTTCTTGGGTTTTGAACAGCATGGTGATCAATTTTGCCATGAAGGGTATAAGCTTACAAATAAAAATTGTAACTAGAATGTTTCTTTGTTAAATACTTTTTAGCGAGCTTTTTTTTCAATCAAGTCCCAACAGTGAGCTACAAAAGATGATATTGTTACAGACACGACTTTGATGTTAAAGTGGGCCGAGCGGAATGGCCGTCGTGTCCGCACAAATTACCCGACTATACTCGACGTTGACGAAGCCGCGCCACGCTGGCT
Source organism: Myxine glutinosa (assembly GCF_964187855.1). Classification (NCBI taxonomy): domain Eukaryota; kingdom Metazoa; phylum Chordata; class Myxini; order Myxiniformes; family Myxinidae; genus Myxine; species Myxine glutinosa. Next base: position 195,523,221 of record NC_136261.1, on the reverse strand, counting down.
CAATAAGAAAAAGAAGACACCCGGCTGGATTACAATAACACAATACGACACCAATGTTTCGATTCTCAAGTATATTCGTACGGAAAAGGTTAGATTACAGGGGCTAGAGGTATATTACAGGAAGACAGGCACTTAGACACACTCTTATATTAACCCCGGACAGACGACAGACACACGGGACAACGGCTGACTCACACGGGGGTTTGATGGCTAGGAAAGGCAGGCAGTCGATGGCTCAAGGTGCACTCTTGGCTCAAGGCAGAATCGACTCGGTCCGGTCCAGAGATGCGGGGAGGTATCGTCGCGCTGGGGGTGGCGGTGGCTTCTCTCTCCAGTCTGGGGGCGCATCTCACGTCACATCCGGCGCGGGGCCGCGTATATCCGGCGGGGAGTGACACGCCCTCGGCTCGTTAGCTCCGCCTCGTGGAATCGGCACGTTGCTTCTCATTGGGTGCGTGCGGGGGGGGTTACTGGCTCCGCCCCTGACGAGGAGCTGACAGCCAGCCCCTTCGGGGTAACGCCGTGGAGCGTATGGTCTGGAGCTAATCGAGCCGGTGTGAGGACGCATCCTCCCCCGCTCCACCGCCATCTCCCCTGTTGTTGTTGTAATTGTTGTTGTAGTTGTTGTTATTGTTGTTGTTTGGGGAAGAAGATGGGAGGAGGTATGGGAAAGGTCCTAAACTCACTACTGATGCCATATAATCACATTCTGGTGCAACGAAGAGTCATAATTAATGGAAACGAGGCCTTAACTGACATAGATTAAGAATAACTAGGAAGATGTCCGAAAGTTGTCTACGTGTGGTGCGGTGGACCTGGGCACGACATTTAATGGGGGAATAAGGGGAAGGTCGGCTCTACTGATTGTTATTTACATGCAATGGGACTAGGGAATGGGGGACTGGGGAAAGTTGGGGAGTATTGGAGAAAATAGGGGAATATTTACAAGCGGATATGGAGGCCAAATTCCATATTCGCAACATTGCACCCTTCTCTACCCTCGGGGCGTCCCGACCCGATAAATTTTTACCTACTTTAGTGTGGCACGCAATGTAGTTCCCTCTACTATTAACTCTACCCTGAGTGCGACAGTTTTACAGATATTCACAAATGAGTAAATATGTCCCCCTGCGACGTTGCACCCTTCTCCTCACAGAAACACACCCACAGGATAACCGAATCCAGAAAGAATTCTCAAACTAAACATACAGCCGGTAGGGAGCATTATTTACAAGACTACGCTGCTATTTACACTACGATCCAGGACCTGTTTTTGGAGGAACACATGCAGATGTTATGCATAGAGAGAGCGCGCTTGCCAACATCGATACACCAACCCACGAGTGCTCTGTGGCCGACGGCCTTTAATAACGTGCAGAGCACCCTTCCCGAGCATCAACAGCACCACCCCACCACCAATCGGTGCAGTCACCATTGTTCATTGGAATAAAAATAAATTCGACAACCCCTAACCCTGCAGGTGTCTCTTGCTCTTCTTGTGGTGCACTTGGTGGTGTTAACTATTAGTGGTTCACCTGTATGGCATAGGTGCCACGTTGATCCATAGGTCCATCCCCGGGTGGTGCTTGGCCGCAAACGAACTGCGGTCCATTGTGGGTGGCCACAAACATTGCGGTCCATATGGTGTATCGATCCCGGCAGCAAACAGCGAAAGTGCAGGCCCACAACTGCGCAGCCAGCACCTCTCTCTCCTCTCTCTCTACCCCAAAGCCAGATCCTCGGAGGTGGGAGACAAAAGAAGAAACAAGTGAGTAAGGTGGTAAGGGCGCAAAAGTGCACGCAATGTAAGGTGATGCACACTGGGGGCACATGGGAACCAGGTGAGACAGGTACGTTCCTATCGTACGCCCCCCCCCCCCACCAGGTAACCTACATGGCCCCTCCCTTACCCCTTACTGTATCCACAAAACACAACACTACCCATAAACATCTACTTTACAAATCAACAAACATCCCTACTGTCTTCCCCGTTCCTCCCATAAACCAAATTCGTCTTCTCTCCCTCCTAACCAATCAAATTTGCCATTTTCAACTCTCATCAAAATTTGCCATCTCCAACTCAACATCATAATTTGCCATTACCAATTCATCATCAGTCCCTCCTAGGGAGGGAGAGATGGAATCACCCCAATGTCTCATCCACGTCGTGATGCGTCTCACAAATCCACACAGCGATTCATCTCCTGCAACAAAACAAAGAAAACACAGGTGTGGAGTCATCATCATCACCACAGGTAAGTGGCTGCGTATGGTGCGACAGGTTCATCAATCCTAACTATCTCCTAAATGACTTTAACAACTTTACACTACCCGGGGTCTCTCTCCGGCCAAACCATTGGCCCTCTTACACTATGGGTTCTAAAAACCAATTCCCATTGGCCAAACTGTGGTGCTCTTCAATTTGGGGTCTCACTCCCCCGATTCATCTCCCGGTGCCCTCGCACAATTTCTGGGCTGCGGCGTGTACCTCTCCCAGTGGGTCTACCCACCTGCACACCTCCACCACTGCAGTTGCCTCCGAGCTTACCTGCTCCTTGCCCTAACCTAACTACCTGGGGAAGGCCCTCTGGCACTCTCCCCACTCGGTGCCCTCTCTGGCACTGGGCTACCCGGGTCCATCCTCCGGATCCTCGGGCCCCATCCACAACTCTACCGGCTCCCAGAGCCCACCTGCGGCCTCACCTGGCCGACATCCTCACAGTGGTGGAGTGCCCAACCAACTACACACACTAACAGGCTACACGCCCAGCCATTTCCACAACACTAATGCACCCATCCACAACACCATTCTGCAACCGCACCACAAATGCCAATATCCAACCACAATTTACCTGTACCCTCTACCTAACACTTACACTACCCGCCCCGGGTACTCGTGAAAGGGGTCCACTCTTCCCCCATCCACACCTTCGCACCACGCACACCACTCCATACCACTTACTCCAACTCTCTCCACACACCTGTACTTGCACCCTGTGCTCTCACACCTGGTGCCACCTGCACCCTTCTCTCCCCAAGCGCATTCGCGCTGATCCACACACTCACTACTCATACACGGCTCCACACACCTGTCCAGTTGCACACCTGTGCAATCACACCTGTTCAATTCTCACACACACGGCATCATCTCAGCTAACTACTCCCTTCTGAAACTTGCGCTTCCCAGTCGTCCCTTTAACTATTGCGCTCCCTCGTCATTATAATCCACACTAATCTACCTGCGTCCCCACTACAGGTATCAGTCACTAACTAAACTTAACGTTACCTAAGGTCATCTTCTCTAGATCCCTATCAATATAACCTAACCCACCCGGGCTAGTTTTCACTGCCATACACCCCATAAACTATTGCTCCTTTGCCCCCCATGGGAAGGATGGTGGATTTGCCATCCCACCACATCGGGGGTCTCTCACTACCAATTTTGCACATCTAATTTCAACAAATTAAAAATTTGCCAATCACTGCCCATCATCTGCCAATCACTACTGCCAATCCCTTGCCAATCATCAAATTTTGTTTTTCTCTAATTTTGGGTCCAAAACACTAACCTCATCACCCAGTCGACTCACTAATACCTCTCGGTGCGCCAATTCCTGTCCAAAGCCCGGCTTCGTAAAGCCAAGCAATGGATGCTGGTTGTTTTGTGCCAGCGGCTGAATGCGTCCGGCACTCGGTGCAGGGACGGGGGCTTACCCGGGCCGAGATCCCACGCATCACCTCGGCGTGGAGCCATCCAATGTCCCGATCTCGACCTGCCGGCACGTCTCAACAAAAAGTGGTCGCCATAACGACCCTTCCTATCCAGCTGCCCGCTCCGCCTAGTGGAGCACGGACGCGGCCGTCCCACGCGAGGCCCAGCGTGGATCGCGCACGGCGGTCCTTTCGAACCCGCCGTGGCTCGGATCCCCGCTGGTTCTCGCGGCACGCGAAGCCCGGCACGCACCGAGGGCCCGATTCGGCTATAAGTCGTTCTAAACTCGACCCCGTCTAACGTCGATGCTTCACCTGGACGCTTACACCCCGCAGCCCGTTCCTTGCTCACACATCCAGCCGTGCCCATGCTCCTCGTACCTTTCCTTACACACCCAGGTACACCCATTCCACTCACAGCCTTGGTCACACACCTGACCACCGAACACTTTGGCACACATTCGTTGCTCGCACACCTCACCAATACACCGCTTCGCGCCCCCTCCTCGGTCACCTCCTCTGTGACAATCACAGGTGTGCCCTCATTCGCACACCCAACCACGTGCCTCACCACCAACTCCAGCGTGCATTCCCACTCACGCTCTACCATTCCAGGTGTGCATCCTTCCATCCCAGGTGTACATCCTCGCTCACCTGTCACAACTAACTCACGCTCCTTGTCACTCTCACTACTTTCACCTCCATTCTTGACAGCGCACTCACCCTTACTCTTGACAGCGCAGTCTTTCCCCATGCACCTGTCCGTCACACACCTTTCTCGCGCACACTCTCCCGTTACACCCTCTGTAACACTCACCACAGGTGGACACTCTTCCTTACTTCTGACAGCGCACTCTTTCCTCATGCACCTGTCCGTCACACACCTTCCTCGCGCACACTCTCCCGTTACACCCTCTGTAACACTCACCACAGGTGGACACTCTTCCTTACTTCTGACAGCGCACTCTTTCCTCATGCACCTGTCCGTCACACACCTTTCTCGCGCACACTCCTGCGCACACTCTCCCGTCACACCCTCTGTAACACTCACCACACCACGCTTCCATGTGCTCCCTCGCACACGCGCTACGACCGACTCACTCTCGCCAGCACACTCACTCCTTGGCACGCACTTTTTCCTCACACACCCCAGAGTCGGACTTTCTTGCACACCTCCTTTTTCGCACACCAGACCTGTCGCACACCTCACCAACGGCCTTTCACGAACACCCGGGTCCATCTCGACCCCCAAGCTTCTTAAATCCCCTGGCGCATCATACGCACGACCATATTGGTCACCACTTACACCGGGTCCTCTTCCTCTTCGCTTCTCCTCCATCACCTGCGAATCCCTCATCCGGTTAATGAGCACATCACGATCCAAACACAGACTTTGGACCAATTCTTTTATCTCCTCTTTTATCTCCTTGTTATCTCCTCTCCGTCGCTTCTTAATTTCGCTCACCCCTTCTTCCACTTCTTCTAATTTGTGCCTCACCTCTTTTATTCCCCGGTACGTCTCCTCAAGCTCGTCCTCCAAGGCTACCTTGACCGTTTCCATGTGCGTCCTCACCTGCCGGTCCTTCGTCTCCATTACCTCTATCACCTCGTCCAACCTCGTTGTCAGTCCCTCACGTACCATCTGACATTCCCTCTTTGTCGCTATCAAGTCGTTTTTTATGTCGTTTTGTGTCGCTTTCAACCCTCCTAATACCGCAGTGTTCCTTTGAACCTGCTCCACTAACTCCGTCTGTCCCACCGTCAGCTGCTCCACCTCCTGCGTCAGGTCCTCTATGCCCCCTTGTAACTTTACAGTCCCCTTTCTCACCTCCTTTTCCATGTGCTCCTCACAGTGCCTCACCTCCTCGCGCACTCCTCCGACCTCCTCACTCACTCCTCTTCTGATCTCCTCTCCCATCACTTGCATCTCCTGCCCAGATGCCACCCTCATCTGCTCCATTTCCTCCCTGTGAGCATCCAGTTTGGTTTCTACCCCCATTCTGACCCCCTCTATCTGCTGCTCCATTTGTTTAACTTCCCTTTCCGCTTGGTCCCTCATGTCCCTCAATTTGCCTTCCATACTGTTTTCTAACCCCTCTAACCCATTTTTCACTCCCTCTATCTGATTCTCCTGGGCAGCCATTCTATTTTCTACCCCCATTAACCCATTTTTCACTTCTTTTATCCCGTTGTCTAACCCCTCAAAATTATTGTCTAACTTCCCAATTTTCTTGTCTAACTCCTCAAAGTTATTGTCTAACTTCTCACCGGTACCCCTCGCTTCGTCCCTCATTACCCCCATTTGGTTTCCCAAGTCATTCCTCAGGTCTTCACTTGTCTGGACCATGAGCGCCTTTATTTGTTCCATAAATAGGCCCCAATCCATCGGCGGCGCTGCTACGGTCGCGGGCGCGGTGACCAGCGAGGCGCCATTTTGTGCGTTTGCTACCCTCGCTGCTTCGCTCTCCTCATGTCCCTCATGTCCCTCAATTTGGTCCTGGACCGACCCTGCTTCACTCTCCCCTACCGGACCCCAGCCGTCTTGATCCGCCATAGCGCGACTTGCAAAATTCGAGTTTCGTAAAACAAAACAAATTTCGGCCGCTCCAAATTTTGACCAAATTTTTTTTTTTTTCCTCTATTCGTTTTTTTTTTTTTCTTCAAAATTTGGTCGGGCCTCGAATCTCACTCCCGACACCAATTGTTACAGACACGACTTTGATGTTAAAGTGGGCCGAGCGGAATGGCCGTCGTGTCCGCACAAATTACCCGACTATACTCGACGTTGACGAAGCCGCGCCACGCTGGCTCAATAAGAAAAAGAAGACACCCGGCTGGATTACAATAACACAATACGACACCAATGTTTCGATTCTCAAGTATATTCGTACGGAAAAGGTTAGATTACAGGGGCTAGAGGTATATTACAGGAAGACAGGCACTTAGACACACTCTTATATTAACCCCGGACAGACGACAGACACACGGGACAACGGCTGACTCACACGGGGGTTTGATGGCTAGGAAAGGCAGGCAGTCGATGGCTCAAGGTGCACTCTTGGCTCAAGGCAGAATCGACTCGGTCCGGTCCAGAGATGCGGGGAGGTATCGTCGCGCTGGGGGTGGCGGTGGCTTCTCTCTCCAGTCTGGGGGCGCATCTCACGTCACATCCGGCGCGGGGCCGCGTATATCCGGCGGGGAGTGACACGCCCTCGGCTCGTTAGCTCCGCCTCGTGGAATCGGCACGTTGCTTCTCATTGGGTGCGTGCGGGGGGGGTTACTGGCTCCGCCCCTGACGAGGAGCTGACAGCCAGCCCCTTCGGGGTAACGCCGTGGAGCGTATGGTCTGGAGCTAATCGAGCCGGTGTGAGGACGCATCCTCCCCCGCTCCACCGCCATCTCCCCTGTTGTTGTTGTAATTGTTGTTGTAGTTGTTGTTATTGTTGTTGTTTGGGGAAGAAGATGGGAGGAGGTATGGGAAAGGTCCTAAACTCACTACTGATGCCATATAATCACATTCTGGTGCAACGAAGAGTCATAATTAATGGAAACGAGGCCTTAACTGACATAGATTAAGAATAACTAGGAAGATGTCCGAAAGTTGTCTACGTGTGGTGCGGTGGACCTGGGCACGACATTTAATGGGGGAATAAGGGGAAGGTCGGCTCTACTGATTGTTATTTACATGCAATGGGACTAGGGAATGGGGGACTGGGGAAAGTTGGGGAGTATTGGAGAAAATAGGGGAATATTTACAAGCGGATATGGAGGCCAAATTCCATATTCGCAACAATATGTACAAAATATGCAGACTTACCATAAAATAGGTAGTTTCTTAACCTTTTGATACAAACAATGGCATGCAGAACCTCCACCCAATTAGATGAGCTGATGGTTGTAGTAAACAAAGGCTGGAGTCACTGTGCTGCCCTCTAAAGCTGTTTTTTTTTTTACTACGGATACCCAGATGTGTCCAATTTAATTTAATAATTTCGTATTATCACCATCTTCCGTGATCATGGTCACGTTTTTTTTTCCACAGAGTCATTAAGCTGGCAGAATTTTTGTTTCTGCTGTGGCGTCCATTTTGGAAGCCATTTTGGCCACGATTTTGAAATTTGGCAGATGGATACTCAGCAACATTGGAAATAATGGTAGATTTGAATTATTTGACCCCATAAACCTACCCATTGGCACCAAAATAACTGTACTAGATGCTGTACTAGAATCTGAGATATAGTTATTTTTATGTCAAAATGGTGGACATTGTGAAATTCAAAATGGCCAACATTGGAATAATAGAAAAAAAAATGACACCAACCCAGCTGTGTTCCTTCGGGTTTAAGGAAATCAAAAACATTGGTGCAACTAGTATAGCAAATTTTGCAATAAAATCAAGACATGTTACATAACACCATGTACGGTACAATATAATACACCATTGTTTCGATAATACATGGTGAATTTAGTCATTTTTAAAGCACTGCAATTGTTGGCAATGTAATAATTGACCATGAAAACATGGGTGTAGACGCATCATTTGTGATATTCTCATGTATAGTTTTCCAGATATTGATGAAAGTAGGATTTCAGCAATTGTTTCCTTACTTTGGGTGCTTTTTGGCGGGAGAAATATGACCCTTACTAAGGAGAAAACTGCATTTTTGTAATGTTTGACCATGAAAACATGGGTGTAGACAGCAGATTTGTGTTACTCCCATGTATAGTTGTCCAGATATTGAGGGAAATAGGATTTTCAGCAATGGTTTCCTTACTTTGGGCACTTTGGGTGCTTTTGGGCGGGAAAGACACAACCCTGGCTAAGGAGAAATGAATTTTTATAATGATTGACCATGAAAACATGGGTGTACACACCAGATTTGTGATACTGCCATGTATAGTTTTTCAGATATTGAATAAAATAGGATTTTCGGTAATGGTGTCCCTATTTTGGGCGATTTGGGTGGGAAGGCACCGGCCCTGACCCGGCAGCAATGCATTTTTGTGATGTGGGGGTAGAACCCTTTCAACCCACGTGGTCAGTTGCTTCAGCGCTTTTCACTTGAATAAACCTTCTGGGCTCCTGGTCTATAAGTCACTTATTAGTCCCTTACCGGTGTACACCGGAGGGGACTATAGGTTTGCACGCCGTCCCTCCGTCCGTCAGTCCGTCAGTCCGTCACGCAAAGAACAGTTTTCCGGACTTTTTTTTCTAAACGCGTAATGCTAATGATTTCAAACTTGGCACATCGTTTCCTCATGATAAGTTACAGGTCAAGTTCGAACTTCACGACGTTTCGATCATTTTTGACAAAGTTATGGCACTTTGAACTTTGGTAATTCTGATAATTCTGATGATCCTTAACTCAGTGCCATTTTAAGTTTTAATTTCCTTTAAAAAAGATTTTCTCTGCAATAATTGGACCAATTGAGATAAAATTTATTTTCACCGTAGGGGGGACGCGGTCTGTAGAATATTTTAATGGTAATTATGACGTCATAGGTCACGTGGTTCGGCCGCCATATTGTTTTTTGTGAAAACACGAAAACCCCTTTTTCTCTGCAACGGCTGAACAGATTGAGGCCAATCTTTGCAGGCAGAATCGCATACCCATGACGAACAAAAAAGTCAACGAGCATGACATCATGCGTCACATGGTTTCAGAGTTATGACGTTTTTAAGCATGAACCTTTAAAACCAAGCTCCTCCATCATTTTTGATCCAATCAAGGGGAAACTTCACAGATCTGTTCAGATGTCAGTCTACTAAAATGTCCTTTTGGAATTTGCGATAGGGCACGTGGTTTGGCAGATATCGTTAATTAAACGAAAATATTTTAAAAAGGGATATCTTGTTTATTCTGGAGTTCTCCTCATGCCGCACCGCGCGCCCTCAGCCTCGTCTCGCGAACATCAACAGCGCGACACAGCGTGCGCTTTCGGGATGGGTGGAGCCAAGCCGAGCAACATATATATATATACACATCGATCATTGATCGTGAACCGGAAAGTATAATAAATTACTGATATTTAGCGACTCGAAAGGTTCTTTATCAACAACGTATTTTCTCGTGCTTCTGCTGACCCGTCTGCAAGGTGTATAAATCGAAGTCCCGAGTGCGAATCACAAGTGAGCCTGTCCTGAGGTAATTAGCGATTGGGAACGATTCAGAACCTGTGGATAAATAACCCTTGGTAATTTCCCCAACAGTTTTCCGGACGACAGACTGCCGGTAGGGGACATGTATTGCAGCGCAATACTCAGAATGCTTTTTTTATTAATATTAACAACCATGTATTAAATACCCTTTTTAACAGGAGTGAGGCTCATGGAAGAGCAAGGTAGAACTGGCAGTGGCATACACTTCAAGGTAAGGAAGAACCAGGAAAAGAGGAGGGAAATAATCACCGAAACGATCAAGTAAGATAGTTGTGTTAGGAAAAGTTAATGGGGGTAATAAAGATTATAATGAGTCAAAATTGGGGATGACAAGAAATGGCAGTGCACTGCTTGTTTCAAGTGCGAGAGGGAAGAGTAAGACAAAACAGCCTCTGAAAGGTGTTTCCAAGGGCGGCAGGAATGAGGAATAAAAGAGTTGAGATGTGCAGTCGACCTGGATTTTGGTAGTTTAACCAGGAGAGGGCCACTGGAAATACAGTACATGTGCATTCAGGAGGAAATGAATTGACAGAGGTTGCCAAGACTGCGACTGGCTTTGGAGGCCAGCTCTGCTATGTGGCCAGGCCAGGAAAGGTCCTTGTTGATGGTGAGACCTAGAATTTTGGGACTAAACCTCTTGTAAATGACCAAGGAAATAGATAAGTGGGTTTTGTGGAAAAATAAATAAATAAGATAGCCCAAACACAACACAATGCAGTATTAACACGTCATTAGACCTGCGTGATATTGCCCTGATGATGCATCCTGAAACGCTAATTGTTTTTATTGTTTGGTTTCCCTGCTCTTCTTTTCAAAATGATCAAATGATCATTATTTTGCTGGTTAATACCATTTTTGTTATGGTGCATTGATTTGATAAAAGTGGTTTATGAAGGTAACTGTGGATTTGTAAAGGAGGAGGTGGGAGGTGAAGGTCTGTTAGAGATGAAAGCTGATAGGAGGGTATGGCAGGAGGAAGGGGGAAGGATAGATTGTTAACTCATTAACTTGGGAGTTTTGTAGATTAATATCAGTAGCTGAAAAACTGAGAAGCAAAACGCTGTTGCTGTAGCTGTGAGAGCAGTTCTCAAAATGCAGCACCGTGTGGAGGCACAAGAGCGTTTCTCTTGCTTGTTTGACATTCCGCAGTGTGCGTTATGTGAGGCGCCACGCACGGCTTGGCGAGTGCGCATGTACCCTGGATCTCATGTCGCTCCTTCTTCCACGATCTCAGGTCATGTTCTTTTGACTTGACAGATTTCTGTGAAATGGATGAACTTTTGTGTAATTCATGACGGAAAAATATAACCGATTCTTTAAATGTGCAGGCCTTTCAAAAAAATTTTAAACTATGATCTAAGGCTCATGGAGGAGCTTGTACATACGTCATATGTAAGGCAAATGCATTTGTAGACAACAATGTATGTTTATGTTAATTACAATGAAATTAGTTGAAGATGGATAAGCACATGTGGTAGATAAGATGTGAACATTGGTTCCAAGCTTTTACCATTTTTGTTTCAGATAGGAATGCTAAATGGTCCAGCCTTTTTGATGTTTATATCATTTATTATACAAACATAATACATTGCCAACCTTGGTAGCCTGAAACGAGTAGTTAGAGTGTCTGCTCTGTTTGGGAGGTCAGCTGTTCGACTCCTGGCAAAGTCATACCAAAGACTGATAAATGATACATCCTGCGTCCTTGCTTGACACTCTGTATTTAAAAGGACTAGAAACACTGGGATGACTGGGATAGTTTATAGCTAGGCCAAGATTTGAACACAGACTAGACAGCTTAGAGTGAGTGTGCTTACCTCTAGGCCATCCGACTGGCCAATTACCAAGGTAATTACTAGCCCCTGTGTTATTATTACTAGTGAGATACCCGTGCTGCGCATGGGTGGGAAGCCGGAAGCAAACAGGCAATGCAGATACGGCGAATGCTAAAGCATGGAACCAATAAATTCCACATTCCTGTAGCACCCTCAATCGCACGTCAGACATGGACAGCAAGTTCGTGAAGGACTTCCATGAAAAACGTACCCGTTCGCAAACAAACGGGTACGTTCACGTATAGAAACATCGACCGTGGGTCCGTGGCGAATCTGCATATGGCGATCCGTGAAGTTCACGTTTAGAAAGTAGAAACCATCACTGCACGTCGTCATTTACTTGAACTCGATATCTCTTTTTTTCATTCCAAACAACATAACTCCAATCACAAATTAATCACAAAATAAACATTTAACAACATTGTTAATGTTTCCTTCATTGTAAAAACGACCAAAATCAACAGTTAAAAGGATTTTGAGCCGATAGGTGTTACGGCCTTGGCAAGATCGATGGAGACAGCGATCTTTTTGCTTATACACCGTCCATATAGCTATGTGGAATTCACTCATGTAGAGATTAAACTCACGTCATTTGAACTTTGGCCGAGGTCATTATTTACTTTTAATGATGTTTATATATGAATCAAAAAGAAAATAATTGGTTTTGGGTCGTCCTTTCCGCATATATCGTGGGATTGTGATTTGGAGAGACGACCGTGATGGCGGGGAGATGGTTGGCATTCTCTCAAGCAGGGATTCAACCCATGTCCTTATAAAAGGTCTTTGTCCGAGGTCTCCGAGTCCGATCGGTGCAGCTGTGCAGCGATCGGTGCAGCCGTTTGTGCGGCACCCAGGAAAATAACGTTATGCGGGAGTCCAAACCTGAAAATGCTGGAGGCCAAAGCTGAAATTGGAAAAACAATATACCCTATTTTACTCCAGGAGATCCCAGGAATACCCACCCAAAATATTGTTGCGATCGGTTCAGCCGTTTTTGCGGTACCTTCGAACGAACGAACGGACAGACAGACAGACAGACAGACGGAAGGACATTTGGTGAATTATATTAAGATTATTATTTTTCCATTATCATTATACCATTACCATCGGATGGAATTGACTGATTAATTTCTGGTTATAATAATTTTAAATAAAAATCTCAGTTTGATGACATGGAAGCTGGAGTCAAGATTGGAGATAGATGAATCGGCACGGCAACATAAGGTAAACTGATAATAGCACTCTGTTGGCAGAAAGTAAAGAGGGCTTCACAAAACTGCGGCAGACAGTGATGAAGGAGAGTGAAAAACCTGGTCTTTATTTAAACCTAAAAAGACTAAAATCTTGTCAACTGAGAAAATCGATGTGTTCATATTGGGAGACGATCAAGTTGAAATATTGGAAACTTTCATTTTCCTGGGTTCTAAGATTGAAGTGAGTGGAAAATGTTGAGGAGAAATTAATAGATGAGAGCAGCAATTCAGCAATTTCAGGATTGACAAAGATCTGGAAAAACAAAGATGTGACAACACAAAGCAAGAGGAGACTGATGAATGCTTTTGTTGCCTTGTATATCAGAAATGAATTAGAACGGCACTTTGTAGATCGCATACCTCTGCCAGGCTGAACATTTATGTTTTGCATCCCACTGATAGGGCTGATCTGGATTCGGACCTGAATCAAAATCCAATCGGCTTGTTCTTGTCACCGAACAAATGTGTCCACCAAGTTTAGTCATACTCGTCCATAACTTTTTGAGATATCATGCTATATATCGGTTTTAGTCCTATCACTCAATGGTGAAGAGTTGGAATATCAACCAACCAAGAGTTGTAGGGACAATGACAGGGAGATCAGGAGAAGTGGTGGAAGTATTGGTCAGAAGAAGAGTGGACATATGTTGTGTGCAACAGACGAGATGGAAGGGAAGTGGTGTGAGAATGGTGAAGGGTAGGCAGGGACAGAAATACAAGTTTGTGTGGCAAGGGTGCCCGGAGGGCGTGAATGGTGTTGGTGTCCTGTTTTCTGAGGAGTTTGTAGACAGTGTGGTGAGTGTGACTAGAGTGAGTGATAGGTTGATGATGATGAAAATGATGATTGGAAAGCTCTTGGTGAACGTCATCTCGGGATATGCTCCGCAGGTTGGTCGGAGCGATGAAGAGAAGGACAAGTTCTGGCGTGCGATAGAGAAGCTGATGGAAAACGTGAAAGATGAGGAAGTTGTTGTGGTGGGAGGAGACCTGAATGGGCGTGTGGGAAGGAGTATGGATGGTTTTGAGGGAGTTCATGGGGGTTACGGATATGGTGTGAGAAATGGAGAAGGTGAAAGGATTTTGGAGTTTGCTGATGGAGCTGATTTGTTAATTTGTAATACTCAGTTCCAGAAAGAGGATAATATGCTTGTTACATACACGTCAGGTGGGTCGACGACAACCGTTGACTACCTGATGGTGCATAGGCGAGATAGGGGGCACCGCCAGGACACAAAGGTGATCCCGGGGGAGGAGGCTGTTTCACAGCATCACTTGGTTGTCTGCGACATAAGGGTGAAAGGTGCGAGGAGAGCGCGGCGGGTGAAGTACCAACCAAGAATGAAGGTGTGGAGGTTGAAAGAGGTGACAGTAAGGGAGGCATTAAAAGAGAGGCTGAGTAGGGTAGAGGATGATGTGGTTGAGCTTGAAAGTGGTTGGATGTCAATGAAAGCTAGTCTGTTGGGAGCCGTTGGTGAGGTATGTGGAATGTGGATGGACAAAAGGACCACCGAGGCACTCGGAAACATGGTGGTGGGATGATGAAGTTGGAAAGAGGATTGACGAGAAGAGGAAGAAGTTCAAGGAGTGGCAGAAGGCGAAGGGTACAGGAGCAGAAACAGCAGAGCATGAAAGTTATAAGGCAGCCAGGAAGGCTGCAAATAAAGAGGTAGCAAAGGCGCAGGAGGCATGTAGGAAAATGTTCGGAGAACGCTTGGATTTGGAAGAGGGTCAGAAAGCAGTATTCAGGATTGCAAAGCACATAGCGAAAGAGAGGTGTGATGTGATGGGGGTGAGTTGCTTGAAGGATGAAGTGGGACAAATCGTTGTCGACCCAGATGGAATTAAAGGAAGATGGAAAAGATATATGGAAATGCTGTTGAATACAGAGAATGAATGGGATGGCAACATAGAGAGTAACCCAGTTTTAGGACCGGCAGATAAGATAACTGAGAAGGAAGTTGAGGAAGCAATAAAAGCAATGAAGAGTGGAAAAGCGGGAGGGCCGACGGGAGTTGTGGGAGATATGTTGAAGGCAGCAGGAAGTTGGGGTGTGAAGAGAATGACAGAGATCTGTAATCTGGTGGTGAAAGAAGGCCGCATTCCAGTGGATTGGGAACTGAGTACCCTCGTCCCTCCATACAAGGGGAAAGGTGACCCTCTGGAGTGTGGCTCGTACCGAGCGATAAAGTTATTGGAGCATGGAATGAAGGTATTGGAAAGGGTGTTGGAGAGGAGGATAAGGAAGAAAGTGAAGATCGACGAAATGCAGTTTGGATTTATGCCAGGAAGAGGAACGACAGATGCGCTTTTCATTGTGAGGCAGTTGCAGGAGAAGTACATGGAGAAGAGGAAGAAATTGTTTTTTGGGTTTGTTGATCTGGAGAAAGCATTCGATAGGGTTCCACGCAAAGTATTGACATGGGCATTGAGGAAGTTAGGAGTGGAGGAATGGTTCATCAGAGTAGTGATGGCAATGTACAAAAGAGCGCGCACAGCTGTAAGGACGAAGGACGGGAACAGTGGTGAGTTTGAGGTGAAGGTGGGAGTGCATCAGGGGTCGGTACTAAGTCAACTACTATTTGTAGCTGTGATGGAGGTGCTGGCTCAGAATGTAAAGGAGGGTTTACCGTGGGAGTTGTTGTATGCAGATGATCTGGTGTTGATTGCGGAAAGTATGGATGGACTGAAGGAAAAGATGAACAAGTGGAAGGAATGTATGGAGACAAAAGGTCTGAAGGTGAATATCGGAAAGACGAAGGTGATGGCAAGTGGTAAAGCATGTGGTGAGGTGGAAAGAACTGGGAAGTGGCCGTGTGCTGTGTGCAGGAAGGGTGTCGGAGTGAACTCCATTCAATGTACAATGTGCGCTGAGTGGGTTCATCAAAAATGTAGTGGTCTGAGAGGGTCATTTACCAGTGTGGCAGCTACATTCAAATGTAAGGTGTGCACAGAGGGAGCTGCAGATGGAGGAAATGTTGAGTTGGATCTTGGAGACGGCGTGAAGCTGGAAGGTGTGAAAACATTTTGCTACCTCGGAGACATGCTGAATGGAGAAGGTGGATCAGACTCAGCAACGGTTGCTCGAGTGAGATGTGCATGGAAGAAGTTTCGGGAACTGAGTGGCATGCTGATGAGGAGGAGAGTGTCGATGAAGCTGAAGGGAAAGGTGTATGCTGCATGTGTGAGAAGTGTTATGATTTATGGGAGCGAGACATGGGTAATGAACGTAGAGCAGCAACGAAGGCTGGAAAGGGTGGAAATGCGAATGGTTCGATGGATGTGCGGAGTATCGTTGAGAGAGAGGAAGACAAATGATGAATTGCGAAAGATGATGGGAATATTGCCTGTGATTGATGCTGTGAAGAGGAACAGGTTGAGATGGTTTGGTCATGTGTTGAGGAAGGATGAAAGTGACTGGTTGAGAAGAGTGATGGAAATTAATGTGGAAGGAAGTAGAGGACGGGGAAGACCGAGAAAGACTTGGCTAAAGATGGTGGAAGAAGAAATGCAGGCAAGGGGGTTAACAAGGAGAGATGCAGAAAATAGGGCAAAATGGAGAAGATTGTCATGGGGACCGCAAGGCTAACCCCCGCTCTAGCAGGGAAAATGGCCTTAAAATGCATGTTGTTGTGTTGTTGTACTCAATGGTGAAGAATCACTTGACATTAAATATTTATAATTTCCAAATCCATATTCATATCTACACTAAAATCGAATCGATTAGTCCTTGTCAAATACACAACCTGTCCACCAAGTTTTGTCAAAATCCACCCACAACTTTTTGAGATATCCTGCTATGTATCGGTTTTAGCCCCATCTCCCAATGGTGAAGAATCGCTTTAAAAAATTATAGCAGCCGAATCCGGATCTTCACCAAAATCTAATCATTTCGTCCTAGTCACATTCGCTACCTTTCTGCCAAATTTCGTCCGAATCTGTCCACAACGTTTTGAGATATCTTGTTCACAGACAGACAAACAAACAGACAGACAGCGGTGAAAACATAACCTCCATCCACCTTAGGTGGCGGAGGTAATTAAATCAGACTTTTTCACCTTTATTTACACATCGTAACCCACAACGTCCAAGTGAAAAACAAATTCTACAAATTTCAAAAAATTAATTAAAAATACAATACTAGAATATCTTGGTTGGATAAGTGTCCACCCCCCTTATAATAGCAATTGCAAATTAGCTCAGGTGTAACCAATCACCTTCAAAATCACACACCAAGTTAATTGGTCTCCACCTGTGTTAAATTGTAGTGATTCTGATTATTTCACAATAAAATATCTGCTGGGTAGTGCATTTCATAGCAAAGACTCAACCACGAGCACCAAGGAGATTTCAAAAGACCTCCTGGATAAAGTTGTGGAAAGGCAAAGATCAGTGGATGGGTATAAAAATATTTCAAAGGCCTTGTAGTCGGTACATATATCTGCACAGTGTCTGTCATGTCCCATCAAATCACTGAACTACTCACTCAAACTTTGGTGAAATCATCCCAAACTTAGTCTACACGTACCCTTCCCATGCGTATGTGCTAAGGGGTTCCTTTTTTATTGTTTTTTAATTCAACTTTAATTTCTCATTTCAGAGAAGGTATCATGACAGCATTGTGTGTCAACTAAGTACCGTAATCTTCTGTGGTGAATATGATCTCATATCTATGTTCAAGAATTGTATCAAATGATACTGAGATCCTAGATTCCAAATCCTATATGTTGTGTTGATTTGTTTGTTGTCTAACAATGTTATTTTAATTGATGTACAAGTTCTCAAATGTCTTACAATGTCTTTGTGCTGTATGTAATATCTGAAGAGTTTGATCCAAAAACCCGATAATTGGCAATTTCACGTTTTGAGAGTTTCAGACAGCTTAGCTCTATGCTCAGTGGTAGAAAATATACGCAAGCAGTTTTTTTTATATTCAAAGAGCTATCTTCAAAGATGTTGAATAAAAACAGACTTTGAAAACTTGGTATCCGACATTCACACTTTCCGACAACACAATGGAGATCTAATTTTGGAAACGATCTCTTAAAATGTACAAGCTTCTCCATTAGCCCTAGCCACTGTAAAACAAACAAAAAAAAACATTATGTGTTCATGCTTATATGTGTGACTGACTGCTCCCACTGTTTTAGCAGCTACATCCTGGTGTAGAAGCAGCAGCTGAAGCGGAACAGGGAGGAGGACGTGATTCCAAACGGCGCAGGTTGGCTGCAGATGTTGGGGAGACGGCCGAGAACTGCATTCGCGTGAACAATTCTGGCTCGGTCCCTAGTGTTGTCAAGTCATTACGAGAGCTTGCATGGAGCGAGAGCAGCGAGGAGTTTGAAGAAGATAGTGGAGGTGAAGGATATGAAGAAGGGGTGGATGCACATAATAAAGTGGTTACAAAAGTAGTCGGTACAGAGCCAACAACCAAACATAAAGAAAGGTTGACCTTACTGGGGGAGCAGAGGGTGAAGAGAAGCTTGGAGCACGATGTTTTTGTGCGGAAGTTGGAAGAAGAGAAGAAAGACAAGTTACATGGAGCAAGTGAGGTAAAGAACGAGGAGGAACATGAGAATAATTGGAATATAATAGATGGAGAGTTAAATGCAAATAAAGATGAAGATGATGAAAAAGATGAAAGGAGGGATGTTCAAGAAGAAGAAGAAGAAAAAGAGGAAGAGAAGAATGGTGAATTGGTGAGCCAAGAACCTATATCTGTGAAGCCAGAAAGAATCATAGAACCAATAGGACATTCAAGACAAAACATGGACATTGAGGTGGAGCCAGGAGATAAAAATGAAATGAAGCATGAAGCAGAGGCAGTGACAGAAAATATTAAAAAGGAGAGATTTCTTGACATCGGACCACACATGGTGATTGAGAATGGCGAAGAGGCTGATATTGAAAACAAGGAAGCGGTGGATGTGAATATTGAAGAAAGCAAGGAATACAATAATGACTCTAGGGATGCTGTTAATGATGAAGAAGATGAAATGTATAATGAGAAAGATGACATAAATGAGGAGTATGGAGAGATGACAAATGAGGAGATGAAAAAGGAAGATTATAAAGAGATGGGGGATGCAGAAGAAGTAGAGAAGGAAAATATTGATGGGAAGATGGCAATGGAGAATAGCAAAGAGGTGAAAATGCAAAATGAGGAAGATATGGAAACTGAGGAAGAGGCAATGGTTGATCCAGGAGCTGAAGATGATGTGGAGGCAGAAATGAAACTGGAGAGAGAATCTGCTGGTTCCCTTCTGTGCTGTAGCGTGTGTTCGCGATCTTCAGCCCCTCAGGGTGATGAAGACTCTGGGGCTTTTATCACATGCATAGGCTGTGGATCTCCAGGTAAGGATATCGGTTTTGGTTTTCAACTTTTGTGAGTAACTTGCGATCAAAGTTACAATTGTTATTTTGTGTTACTATTAAAGATGTCTATATTGCTAACTGCATTATTACGTATGGAAACATAGCGGGTGGAAGGGCAAGGTAGAACGAACAGTGGGACCAACATCAAGGGAATGAACGAACAGGAAGAGGAGATTGAGGAGAGTGGGGGGGAGGGGCGGGGTGAGGACCACTAAAACTACAAGGTAAAATGGTTGGGTTAGAAATGGCTAATGGGGGTAATAAATACCATGGGTCATAATTGGGGATGACAAGAGATGGTGGTGCATTACTTGCTTGAAATCCTGGATTGAGGATTTAGACAGAACAACCGATCTGTAAGATGGTTCCAAGGATGGGAGAAGCATGGAATAAAAGTTGAGGTGTGCAGTCAGCCTGGCTTTTGGAAGTTTAACTAGACGTGGGTTACTTGAATAACACGTACAGTACTTCCGGGAGTTGCTGGGGAAGATCATAGGACTGAGAGAACAGAGGGAGCAATGTTGGACAATATAAAGTGGACTTGCTCTTGCCTTTCCTCCACATTTCAATTGTCTCTTGCCCTCCATTCCTTCCCCCTCGATTTCTCCTCTCCAGCCACTTCATTCCCTTTCTCTACTCAATTGATGTGTATAAGTTATATATTTGCTGTTACAAGCTCCCAACATAAGGATTGGCATGACAGGAAGCTTTGTGACCAATTTGAAAAGGTGTTCCAGGTGGGAAACGTTAACCTTATCATGCAAATACTGGGTTGAAATACCTGGCAAATACCTGGTGTTGGCTTAGCGGTTAGGGTGCCGGCTTGGGATCCTAGGATCCTGGGTTCGAATCCCGGTCGATCGCTGAATTAATGCCAGGGGGGTTGACTCAGCCTGTCATCCTTCCGAGGTCGGCAAATTGAGTACCAGCTTTCTGGGATGAATGATCCCGGTGTGTACCCCGGTTTAGAATAGATACACCGGATCCCTGCGCATCGTAAGAGGCGACTAAGGGTTGGCGTCAGGAAGGGCATCTGGCCATAAAAACATTGCCTCAAACAGGGAACCATGATTGTCATGGGGCCCGCAAGGCTAACCCCCGCTTTAGCGGGGAAAATGGCCTTAAAACGATCATTCATTCATATTCATTCACTTGTGTTACACCTACAGTCATGGCCAAAAATATTGGCACCCTTGCACATTTTTCAAATAATGCACCATTTCTGCCAGAAAATTGTTGAAATAAAAATAGATTTTGATATCCACATATGTATTTCTTTGGTTTGCAGTGGAACAAAACAAAAAAAAGCTGAAAACATTACTAAATCTTAGCTTATTCCACACAAATCCTAAAATGGCCCAGAAAAAATTATTGGCACCTTTTAGAAGTTGTCAGAAATAATTAGATTTCAAGCAGGCGATTCTCCTTTACTTTGGAATTGAACTCACCTGTGGTGAGTTGTCTGTGCCTGCAATATAAAAATCACTCGTTCAACCAGTTTGAATAGAGAAAAGGAGTCATTCTGCTGTTTTGTGTCACTATGTACCGCAATGAGCATGGAGAAAAGAAAGAAAACCAGAGAATTGTCTGAGGACGTCAGACACAAGATTGAAGCCAAGCTTGGACAATCTCAAGGCTACAAGGCCATCTCCAGAGACCTTGATGTTCCTGTGTCCACTCGTACGCAATGTCATCGGATAGTTTAAGGCCCATGGCACTGCAGCCAACCTCCCTGGAAGTGGCTGCAAGAGAAAACTTGATCAAAGATTGCAGCGAAGGATTGTTTGAATGGTGGAGAAAGCATTTCGATCAACTGCTAAACAGATTCAAGCTGACCTTCAGACACAAGGTACGACAGTTTAAACTCGCACAATCCATTGCCAACTCAATGAAAGGAGACCCATGAGGACCGCACTGCTGCTGAGAAAAAAGAAGAAGAAGAAAGCCCGACTGGAGTTTGCCAAAACACACCTGAACAAGCCAAAATCCTTCTGGGAGAATGTCCTGTGGACAGATGAGACCAAATTAGAGCTTAGTGGTAACGCACATCATCTCTATGTTTGCACAAAACAAAATGAAGCCTTCAACGAAAAGAACATCTCCCCCACAGTCAAACTTGGAGGAGGTTCAGTAATGTTTTGGGATTGTTGTGCTGCCTCTGGCACTGGGTGCCTTGAGTGTGTGCATGGCATCATGAAATTAGGAGTTTGCCAAGGCATTTTAGAGCACAATGTTCAACCCAGTGTCATAAAACTGGGTCTCTGTCGAAGGTCATGGGTCTTGCAGCAGGACAATGACCCAAACACACTTCTAAAAGTATCCAGGAATGGTTCAAGACAAAACGCTGGACTGTTCTGAAGTGGCCAGCAATGAGTCCAGATCTAAATCCCATTGAACACCTGTGGGGAGATCTGAAAACAGCAGTTGGGAGAAGGCAACCTTCAAATCTGGGAGAACTGGAGCAGTTTGCACAAGAAGAATGGGCCAACCTGCCAGTAGAGAGGTGTAGGAAGCTCATTCATGGCTATAGGAGGTGCTTGGCTGCAGACATTTTGTCCAAAGGCTGTGCGACCAAATATTAATTCGAGGGTGTCAATAATTTTATCAATGCCATTTCTGTTTATTTTCTGATTTAAAAGGATATATTTAGTTCTGAATCAAAAACAAAGGTTCTGTAATATTAACAGTGAAATTGTGTCAATTTCAACTGATTTTTTTAGGGAAAATTGTGAGTTATTTTATAAAGGGTGCAAGGGTGCCAATGTTTTTGGCCACGACTGTATATCTAAAGATTGGAGGGAAAAACAAATCTGTTGAGAAAAAGAAGGGAAGGGAAAGGAATGAGCAGAGAAAGAGTATAAGGGGCTTTTGAGGACGAAGAAGGTTTAAAAGAAGAATGCTTGGAAGGGTTAGGAGGGAACGGGGATGCATGTATAGGGTATACATAGGTGTCAAATGTTTAGTCGTTTTGCACATGTAACATGTAGATGCATATTGGGTGAAGGTTAAGGAGATATTTCTTATGGAAGATAGACTTTTATGGGATTTTATTTGGTCATGTTTAGTCATTGCAATTAAGGATGGTAAAATGAAAGAGAATTTGTGATCTGTAATACATTTTTTGTGGAAGTTATAAAATCCCAGTTTTGATCCAACTAAGGAATCATCGATTTATTATTGGCAATTTGGTCAGGATACTGGTACATAGTACGACGGAATTTCAGTCTCTTTCCTGTACATACCATGTACGCATCGGCCTGACCTCCCCCTTACCTCCACCAACCCTCTGCCACCCCTTTCCCTCCTGCCGTTTCACTTCCTCATAAAAAGCTCCTGTGTAAAACTGCCACCCGGTGCAGTGTCAACGGGCTCGCTGCCTTGATTCAGTTGTGGACATCAGATATGTCGCGGTCCCTTTCTATCATGGTAGACTGTATGCCTGCATCATCAGGAAGTTGCCAATGAATTTAATTGATAATTGCTGGAAGTGGAACAGGAAGAGGAAGTGGGCACCACCTGATGGTAATATCCATATAAATATCACGAGGAAAAGGCCATTGAGATGCCTTAAGCACCGAGCCGTTATACCCTTTGGAATGACGAGACAAGTTCTGTTGACAAAGTGAATGGTTTTATTTTTACAGGATTTAAGGCTAGCAGAGCTGCCAAACACACACATCACACATATACGGACATGCAGACGAATGCACGAGACGCAACACAGGAATGTTAGACGAGACAAACACAGCCACTGAGCTTGAGGGAAGTGATGCCACTTCCCAGGGCACTCTGGGTATTCAGGGAAGCCACAACAATGGCGCCACCTTTCTCATTGCACTCAGCAGGGCATTTCCTAAGGATGAATTTCCTCCTCCCTATGGATGCCAGCCTGTGGGGATTACCCATGCTCTTATCCTTTTAAATGCTGAACATCAAGCAATGGAGCAGCAAGTACAATTTGTCTTTGGTATGACTCAGCCAAGATTTGAACCACCAACCAGGACTCTCCAACCATCACACACTTGAGTCTTGTGATAACAACCATACATACAGTATGTGAGTAAGGAACGTGATGGTAGCATCCATAGAAATATCATGAGGGCAAGGCCAATGTGGTGCCTTAACGACCCAACAGTTACAGCTTGAGGCGTGACTAGTTATGTAAACAAAGTCGATGCCTTTCCCCACATATACGAGTAAGGTCCAGGTAATGAGAGACGAGAATTGCAGCTCAGCAGAACTTGCAAAAATAGAGCTCAGGAAACCTCTGACACTTCTAAGGTATAAGACCAATAAATTCACGCATAAGGCTGGGAAGCTGTGAATTAAAACACTAGCCCAGGATAGTTTGATCACTATTTGCTGAGACTGTCATCTTAACTGTTTTTGGGGATTTATCCCATAATAATGATGGTTTGGGAATGTTTGTTGAATATCTTGTGGGCTTGCATCATGGAGTTGTTATCCTAAAGCATGTTGGAGTATCTAAAAACTTGAACCTCCAATGACCAAATAGTAGTGCAGGAGTGTATTTGCAAACATTGTTCTGTGGAGTTCTTGCATGATTCAGCATCGCTATTGTTGAAATGTTGTCTTTTTCCACAAGGGAGTGAAAGCATTTTGGATGACCCTCGTTTTGGGTTACACAAACTCAAACTGCACTATTTTGAACACACGCACGTAGAAACAGACCAGACATCATTCACTACCTGCTGCCACCACCAAAAAAGTAATGTGAATGGTCTTTGGGAATGCTTTCTTGGAAGTGGGTCTCAATGGTGTGCTTTTATGAATTAATGAACCAATGGAGTATTTCTTGTCTCGGGATTGTTTTGAAGCTGTGCCCCTTTCACCCCTTGTAAGTGAGTCCCAAATAACAATTGTTGTTATTGTAGTCGTGATTATTTTATCGACTGTGCGGAAACGTCTGACTCTCCTTCTAGCCCACGTATGCTGCGTGGCACATGGAAGCTCGGACACTTTGCTGGCTGCCTGGAACTGTATTACTTGCCAACCTTCTCACCCATCTGTGCCAACTTGCATTGTGTGCTCTTCCAACAAGGTTAGTCCTTCCTTGTTGAATTGATCACTTTCAGGCCCACTATCTCAATTGAATTAATGTTTTGTTATGCAGCATTCATTATACCTGGATAAGGACCACATTGCTTGGTTGAGAATGTTATTTCACCGATTTTATTTAATCTTTTAATGCACTTGCCGTGCAAGAGATGTACTACCATATGTGTAAACTTTTTTTTTGTTTTGTACCTCTATTTTATTCAATTTAAGGAAATGTGGGCTCCACTTCATGCATATTACTTCTTCCCGAATGTCATTAGTGAGCCATCTGGGTTTCAACTGACAATCCAATAACAAGATTTTATTAGTCCCCTACCGGTGTACACCGGAGGGGACTATAGGTTTGCACTCCGTCCCTCAGTCTGTCAGTCTGTCAGTCTGTCAGTCCGTCACGCAAAGAACAGTTTCCCAGACTTTTTTCTAAACTCTTAATGCTAATGATTTCAAACTTGGCACATGGTTTCTTCATGATAAGTTACAGGTCAGGTTCGAACTTCACGACGTTTCGATCATTTTTGACAAAGTTATGGCACTTTGAACTTTGGGAATTCTGATAATTCTGATGATCCTTAACTCAGTGCCATTTTAAGTTTTAATTTCCTTTAAAAAAGATTTTCTCTGCAATAATAGGACCGATTGAGATCAAATTTTCACCGTAGGAGGGACTCGGTCTGCAGAATATTTTAATGGTAATTATGACGTCACAGGTCACGTGGTTCGGCCGCCATATGGTTTTTCGTGAAAACACGAAAACCCTTTTTTCTCTGCAACGGCTGAACAGATCGAGGCCAAACTTTGCAGGCAGGATCGCATACCCATGACGAACAAAAAAGTCAGTGAGCATGACGTTATGCGTCACACGGTTTCAGAGTTATGACGTTTTTAAGCATGAACCTTTAAAACCGAGCCCCTCCCTCATTTTTGATCCAATCGAGGGGAAACTTCACAGATCTGTTCAGCATGTCAGTCGACTAAAATGTCCTGTTGGAATATGTGATAGGTCACATGGTTTGGTAGATATCGTTAATTAAACGAAAATATTTTAAAAAATGGATATCTCTTGAATCACTAGTACCTCAGACCGTGAGTTGGTAATTATATAATTTACACAGTGCAATACGTGCAGGCCGCTCCACGGAGCGACCTTGCAGGCTTATCAACGAGGCAAGGCGTGACACACATTTGTCTCAGCATACCTCGGATCAAGTTTGAAAACCAGCATCAACCGTGCATAAATTTGCATATTCGATCATTTTTGACAAAGTTATGGCACTTTGAACTTTGGTAGGGGACATGTATTGCAGCGCAATACTCAGAATGCTTGTTTCTTCTGAGACTAGCTTGAATTCCAGAAGCAATGAATCCAAATCATTAATACTGCACCTGGATTTTAATATACATCTGAGATGTCAATCCAGCTCCCTCAACACTATGCCACGATCGTACCCACATCCAGTCAAATTTATTCCCTAACCTTTAATACTAATATGCAACTATAGTCTGTTGTTGTAGTTGTTGGTTGTTGCAGTTATGACACAGCATTTTTCATCTTTCCAGGGTGCTTTGTTAAACTGTGTCTCATGTGACAATATCTATCACAAAGCCTGTCACAAGCCACAAGTCTGCCGTGATCCCGAGGGTGAGTCTATTACACTACGGATTTATATTTCAATCCACCTTCTCACCAACATATGCATAAATGTTATCATAAACTACCACATGCTTTTGCTTTTGGCATTTTAGTACCTCTTGGTCTCCTGCTGGAAGTTAAACATTGAGTTAACTATTCTTAATCAACATGTAATATTGATTGATTGATTGCAAATTCCCACCAGCTGTTAGCATTTTGACCAGCAATAATTTCAGCAAACAAGGTGGGATTTCCACCTGCTTTTTTCAGGCCTCTTAAGAGCCCAGGCTGATGTGTGGAAAATGTGAATGAAGAAATTAGTTACACATGTATTCTGCAGAAGTCCCTCTCCCTCTGCCTGCATGTTCCATGTAACTGTATTCATTTTGATTGTGCAGTCACATCTCAAAACATGACATTTTTGGGACAGAAACAAAACTCATTTGGAATTGTGCTTACCTTTGAGATTTCTAGTCCGAGGTTTTATGCAATCGGCTCTTCCTTGCAGTTTTATGCAGTGTCAGCAGAGGGCGCTGCGTTATGAGCGGGCTAAAAGGCCACTGCTCTGTCTTCATTTATATGCATCTAAAATATCCAATTGTTTATTTCACCAAGTAAGACCAGTACTGTAATTATCATTTAAATAAATTGATAGATTTGGTTTATGGGATGCATTATATATATATATACACAAAGAATTAAGTTAAGCACCCCCCCCGTTTTTTTACAACCTCGCACATTACAAGTTTGTTGTCGTCAAAACAGTGTAATATACCCATGATATTGCTATATTTTCTGGAGAAGTGATATTATGGTCACATAAAAACATAACAATCATGCCGTTTTCAATATTTTATTCTGAATAATTTAAGGTGAAATGTTTTGGGAATTTTAGGCATATTTTCACCTCAATTTAAGTATGGAGCTATAGGTCCATCACGGACAGTGTGGATGACGTTTATGTTTTCTAACGTACAGTCATTGTTCTGAGAAGACCTCTAGCGATCTTTGCGTCAATAACGTGTGTAGGACCCACGTGATCGGATCACTGACTCAACCCTACGTCTCATAGACCCTGTAAGCTGTCGTATGCGTTGCTGTGGCAGGCTGTTCCATTCCCGATGTAATGCACGTTCCAATTTCATCAATGGATAATTGCTAATGTCATACCAATCATTATTTGATCTCACATACCTTAGAATATATGCCAATGTATACATATACACAAAGAATATATATTAGGGGGTGCTTAACTTAATTCTTTGTGTATATATACACACATGTATATGTATATGTATATGTATATATATATATACATATATATATATATATATATATATATATTCTCCGAAGGTGATTCTGTCTGTCTGTCCGGGGGAGTGGCTACACTCGGTCTGGGAGGGGCTTCAAAAACAAATATCCACCATGTTGTTTACTCGCATAGCTTTGAGGCCTCTTTTGTTAGGCCTGCGGTGTCTTGCTCTCTCTCACAGTTTTATTGAAACTCTAATTCGATATCTCATTTCATTTTTCACAGTCGCTAATATGGTTTTAGACTCGGTTGAAAAAAAAAAAACAGGAAGAAAACTAGATGAAAGTTACCGTTTATAGGATGAAATGAATTTTCAAAGGCCTGTAACATAAAGTTCATTGAGTCTCCCTCGCGGCTTTTTCTCCACTCTAATTCACCATCTGATTTCATTTTTATCGATGGTTTTAGACTCGGTGTCAGCAATAATTGAGAAAATTCATGCACACACGGGAAAAAAAAAAAAAATTGCAGCACGATGGCACACGATATCGTACACCGCCCAAATAACCCAGACGGAAAATGTCTAGATATATTTAAAATTCGCTTTTTCTTTTCCGTTAAGATATATTACTTTTCCGTTTTGGTGACAGTCATCACCAAAAAAGTCAACAATGTGGGGAGAGGGGCTGAGCTTCGTTCGAAATTGCCGACAGATATTTCTTCGTTCCAATTTCATTCATCTAAAGGTAATCCTGTTTGAACACTCCATTCATTCCATCGATGTAATTCACATGTGTAAAATAAATAAATAAACACAGACGGGAGATTGCTGAGAGATTTTTTCAATCAGCAAAATGTATTCCAACAACCGTTTTGAATGTGTTGACTGTTATGTGGGCACGGGGAAGGAGAGAGGAGAATGAAAGAGGGGAATAAGAGAGGGAAAGGAGAGAGGAGAAGGAGAGGAGAAGGAGAGGCGAAGGAGAGGAGAGAACATTCCCAGGACTTCGTTATTAGTCCCCTACCGGTGTACACCAGAGGGGACTATAGGTTTGCACGCCGTCAGTCTGTCAGTCCGTCACGCAAAGAACAGTTTTCCGGACTTTTTTCTAAACTCTTAATGCTAATGATTTCAAACTTGGTACATGGTTTCCTCATGATAAGTTACAGATCAAGTTCGAACTTCACGACGTTTCGATCATTTTTGACAAAGTTATGGCACTTTGTTTATTCTAGAGTTCTCCTCAAGTCGCACCGCGCGCCCTCAGCCTCGTCTCGCGAACGTCAAAAGCGCGACACAGTGCGCGCTTTCGGGAGGGGCGGAGCCAAGCCGAGCAACATATATATACACATCGATCATTGGTCGTGAACTGGAAAATATAATATATTACTGATATTTAGCGACTCGAAAGGTTCTTTATCAACAACTTATTTTCTCGTGCTTCTGCTGACCTGTCTGCAAGGTGTATAAATCGAAGTCCCGAGTGCAAATCACAGGTGAGCCCGTCCTGAGGTAATTAGTGATTGGGAACGATCCAGAACCTGTGGGTAAATAACCTTTGGTAATTTCCCCAACAGTTTTCCGGACGACAGACTGCCGGTAGGGGACATGTATTGCAGCGCAATACTCAGAATGCTTGTTTATATTATTACTTCGTGAAAGTACAGCGACTGAATACTGAATTTCGGGATCGAACCGAAGTCTAATTATATTTTTCCATGTTCCTGGGGGTGTATACACAGCATTTGTTTAAAGCGAGTCAACTCTTTTCCAACCATGGAATGAAACAATACAATACTTCAAAAATGTACATAATAATGTAAACTAACTATGGAATACAATATTTATTAATAACATTTGGTTTTAATCTATTTTTAATTTGTAACCAGGTAATGCCTGTTTCGTTCGGAGCAATTATACACCGCCCAAAAAAAATTTTCCCCACGAGTTTCTGTGTGTGTATGCGTGTGACCCACTCCCGTGTGTGTGTGTGTGTGTGTGTGTGTGTGTGTATGTGTATATATCATATGTGTGTGTGTGTATATGTGTATAAATCATGTGTGTGTGTGTGTGTGTGTGTGTGTGTGTGTGTGTGTGTGTGTGTGTGTGTGTGTGTGTCAATAAGAGAGAGACAGAATTGTGAGAAACAAATGAAAAAAACAGATGTGTGTGTGTGTGTAGGTGTGTGTGTGTTTGTTTGTGTGTGTGTGACCCACTCCCTCGTGTGTGTGAGACCCACTCCCTCGTGTGTGTGTGTGACCCACTCCCCTGTGTGTGACCCACTCCCCCGTGCAGTGTGTGTGTGATGTGGGATGGATGGGAATGGGGAGGGAGAGTATTTGAGCTCTTGAAATTACATTTTACATGAGATGTAATTGCACATTTCAAACTGTATTTCCCGTTTGCACGCACATGCATTCACATGTTATCAGAAGTAAATACATTGTGTAGATTACATCATTTGTCGATTTGATAAATTGCCAGTAACCATTTTGTAAGACTGAATGTGCAGCATCTAAATGAAGATGTCCAAATATCACACACGTACATGCCCGTGGGATTCCCATGGGTCACCCCACTAGTATATATGACCCCACTAGTATATGTATATATATATACAGTGGAACCTTGACTTACGAGTGCACCAACTTACGAGTTTTCCGAGATACGAGCCGTCGCTCGGGCGGTTTATTGCTTTGAGATGCGAGCCGAGATTTGAGTTACGAGCTTACGCCACCCGCCACCAGGTGGGTTCCGGTCACGTGGTTATCTTGCCGTGCAAGCATTTCTGCCGTATATCGCTGCTGTTTTGTTTTCGCATTTTGGTTATTTTGGAGCAAATGCCACCCGCCACCAGGTGGGTTCCGGTCACGTGGTTATCTTGCCGTGCAAGCATTTCTGCCGTATATCGCTGCTGTTTTGTTTTCGCATTTTGGTTATTTTGGAGCTAACGCCACCCGCCACCAGGTGGGTTCCGGTCACGTGGTTATCTTGCCGTGCAAGCATTTCTGCCGTATATCGCTGCTGTTTTGTTTTCACATTTTGGTTATTTTGGAGCTAACGCCACCCGCCACCAGGTGGGTTCCGGTCACGTGGTTATCTTGCCGTGCAAGCATTTCTGCCGTATATCGCTGCTGTTTTGTTTTCGCATTTTGGTTATTTTGGAGCAAACGCCACCCGCCACCAGGTAGGTTCCGGTCACGTGGTTATCTTGCCGTGCAAGCATTTCTGTCGTATATCGCTGCTGTTTTGTTTTCGCATTTTGGTTATTTTGGAAAATTTCTTAGTTTTAACCATGGGTCCTAAGAAATTGAGTGCCAAGGGCAGTACTGAGAAGAAGAAGAGGATGATGTGCTTGGATATAAAACACGCAATCGTCGAACAACATGAGCGAGGTGTGCGTGTTGTCGACTTGGTGAGGCGGATGTGAAGGCAGCTGAAGATTTTATTATAACTTTTGCCGAACTGATAGAAGCCGAACGATACATCCCCCAGCAAATCTTCAACTGTGACGAGACAGGGCTCTTCTGGAAAAAGATGCCGAGGAGGACGTATATAACGGCAGAGGAGAAGAGCATGCCAGGCCACAACTTGTTCAGAGTGCCGGCGATAGCTCGCCTTCTCTTTGTGGAAAACACGGTGAGATCCTTAACATCCAACAACTAATGGGACGCAAACGGGGCGCCCAGTTTAGCGGTACACACATTGATGAATCACCCTGCCTGTGAAACACCGACATGACAGGTTATAGCTGGGTCGGGATTCAAACCCAGGCTGGACAGTTTAGAGTCAAGTGTGCGTACCTACAGTCCAGGCCATCCTGCCAACTTGTATGCTGCATACAGGTGAAATATAAAGCGCGAGATATTTTTATATATACTGTATATTTAAAAAAAAATTGGTGTGGTTTTTGGCGGGCTGGAACGGATTAATAGCATTTCAATGCATTTTAATGGGGAAATTTGATTTGAGAAACGAGCAAATTGAGTTACGAGCTCGGTCACAGAACGAATTAAACTCGTAAGTCAAGGTTCCACTGTATATATATATATATATATATATATATATATCTATATATATCTATATATATCTATATATATATATATATATATATATATACAGTGAAACCTTGACTTACGAGTTTAATTCGTTCTGTGACCGAGCTCGTAACTCAATTTGCTCGTTTCTCAAATTAAATTTCCCCATTAAAATGAATTGAAATGCTATTAATCCGTTCCAGCCCCCCAAAAACCACACCAATTTTTTTGGAAATATATATATATATAAATATCTCGCGCTTTATATTTCACCTGTATGCAGCATACAAGTTGGCAGGATGGCCTGGACTGGAGGTACGCACACTTGACTCTAAACTGTCCAGCCTGGGTTTGAATCCCGACCCAGCTATAACCTGTCATGTCGGTGTTTCACAGGCAGGGTGATTCATCAATGTGTGTACCGCTAAACTGGGCGCCCCGTTTGCGTCCCATTAGTTGTTGGATGTTAAGGATCTCACCGTGTCTTCCACAAAGAGAAGGTGAGCTATCGCCGGCACTCTGAACAAGTTGTGGCCTGGCATGCTCTTCTCCTCTGCCGTTATATACGTCCTCCTCGGCATCTTTTTCCAGAAGAGCCCTGTCTCGTCACAGTTGAAGATTTGCTGGGGGATGTATCCTTCGGCTTCTATCAGTTCGGCAAAAGTTATAATAAAATCTTCAGCTGCCTTCACATCCGAGCTTGCTGCCTCACCATGCCTGATGACGGAGTGAATGCCGGTCCTCTTCTTAAAATTATCAAACCATCCCCGACTGGCTTTGAATGACTCTTCCGATGCCTCGGCCGTTGATGTTCCCGCCGTCTGCTGCACCAAATCCCCGTAAATTTCTCGTGCCTTCTCACAGATGATGCTCTCGGTCACGGTATCTCCTGCGAGCTGCTTCTCCGTCAACCACACAAACAACAACTTCTCCATCTCTTCATGGACAGAGGTCCGGAGCTTTGAAATAATCTTAACGCCCTTGGCTGGCGTTATAGCCTTTATCGACTCCTTCTGCTTCAAAATCGTACATATCGTAGAAGTACTACGATCGTACTGCCTCGCCAAGTCAACAACACGCACACCTCGCTCATGTTTTTCGACGATTACGTGTTTTATATCCAAGCTCGCTCGCTCGTAACTCAGATCTCGGCTCGCATCACAAAGCAAAAAACCGACCGAGCGACGGCTCGTATCTCGGAAAACTCGTAAGTTGGTGCACTCGTAAGTCAAGGTTTCACTGTATATATATATATATATATTGTTACGGACCGCGGATAAGATGTTGATTTGCCGAGCGGATGGCACCGCGGCCCTAACAGTTACCCCGACTAACCCGATTCCTGAACGTTGGCCGAATCGCGCCACAGATATTCAATGGGGAAAAGACTAAAGCGAAGGATGTGAAGAAGAAGAAAGACAAAGGGTAAGGAATACAAATATAATTTATTTACTATTTACAGGACCAAAAAAACCAAGGAGAAGGAAAGATAATAAAATAATATACAGAAGAAATCAGAGACACAGTGCAATGCTAGCTTACCTACAGTCTTAATTAATACCCTGGGACAGAACAAACAAAAGACAGACTTACGTGGGGAATGATGACAGGAATGGCAGGAGGTGGATGGCTGGAGGGGGAGGAAGGTCCAGCTGGAACCGCAGCACGGTCGGGTCGGGGATGAGCAGCCGCCGCCCTCTCTCTATCGGCGCGTTTAGCAGCCGCCGTTCCTTCGCAGCCTCGCTCAAAACTGCCGTCAAGGCCCCGAAGCTGCTGGGGCTGAAGCTGCGGTGGCTGAAACTGCTGTGGCTGAAGCTGCGGTGGCTGAAACTGCTGTGGATGAAGCTGCGGGGGCTGAAGCTGCTCTTTCAGGGATCCCTTACTCAACTCTCCTGGGGGGGCGTCGGGGCCGCGGGTTATATAGGCCATACCCTCGAACCTTCGCGAACCTCCCCGAGCGTTCTCTCTCCGCCCTCTCAAGCCAAACCCCTTGTACTTGGTTGGTTGTTCGGGGCTGGCTCACTCCTCCCCTCTATGATGATGGGCGGGCACGCCCTTCTTCCCCGAGCTGACCATGCTTAATGGCGGCAATTGTAGTTGGCAATGCGAATGGCAATGACGCAGTTGGAAATGGAAGTTTTGGGAATGGGAATGAAAGGGAATCTATCTTATTTCACTTGGTGCAATGGAGTATTTCAATTAATGGAAGACACAGCCTTACACTAATACACATAATAAGGATATAACTGTCAAAAAAGATATATCGAGTCCTGCATGTATGTTTTATGGACTAACTATGGGAACGCCCTTTGACCTTTATACAACCACAAACGGAGGGAGGAGGGGTGATATTTTACAACAACCTTTTACAACAACATTTTACCACAACAATAAAAAAAAAACATTCTCATATCCACAACACTGCACCCTCCTCCCCTTAGGCACATCCCGGGCCTATAACTTTACCTTAGTGTGGCACGTAGGTGTAGTTCCCTCTACCTTTAACCTGACCCTGAGTGTGACAGTTTTAAAACACCAATAAATATGTCCCGCTGCTCCATTGCACCCTACCTAACAGACACGCCCACAGCTAACCAAATTGCGGAATTGTCTTCAAACTATACATCGACGGTGGGGAGCATTATTTACAATGACGTTACTTTATTTACAAAACGTAACCCAGGACCTGTGATTGTTCTTTCTGGGGGGGGGGAGACAGTCTGCTCTGCATCAATGCACCATGAAAGCACCCAAAAACGCACCAATACACCCTCAAGCACCAATCGGTGCACAGTCATTACTGTTCATGAAAGTAAAAACAACAAACGAACCCCAAACCCTGCTGGTGGTCTCTTGCTCTTCGGCTCCCTCTGCTGGCTATTGCTCTCTTCCTGATGTTGTCTTTCTTTCATTTTCTTACTGGCGGCCTATTGGTGGAAATAAAATGCACCCAACGTGTCCATTTTTATTTATTTATGGCCCACAGGGGCCGACTATGTATGGTTCACCTGTGGGGCATCGGTGCCCTGTGGCCAAGGTCCGCCAGCAAGATTTCGGGCCTTCAGGGCCGGTTCCAGCAGAGGGGCCATGCCCCAACCCATGGGGTCCATCAGTGGTGCTCAGCCACAGACATGTGGTCCATAAGGTGGTGCATCGATGCAGACAGCTGGTTCTGGGAGTTCCGGGCGCACAATGGCGGACTCACGCACGCTCCCCTCGGCGCCCAGTGGCGCACAGGTCCTCATGTGGGAGACAACGGGGGGAAAAAACAGATGAGCGAGGGGTAAGGTCACAAGGGTACACATCAATAAGGCAATGCAAGGCGAAGTGCGTACGGAGAGCGAAGTGAGAAAGCTCGTCCCTACCGTACGTCACCCCCCCCTGTCACCTACACTACCCTTGCCCTTACCCCATATTTACAAAATCTACACCTTTACAAATTCGTCACTACTGTCACGTCTTCCCCATATTTCCCCTTATACCAAATTCGTCTCCACAATCCCTCGAACCAAAATTTGCCATCACCCAATTCATCATCAATCCTCATAATGAGGGAGAGATGGAACAACAAAGCACAATGTCACACCCACGTCATGATGCGTCTCACATTCCAAACATTTGCATCATAAAAATAATAAAACATGGCATGGTGTGGAGGTACGTCATCCCAGGTGAGTGGATGTAGATGGTGCGAGGAGACTTCAATCCTAACTATCCTCTAAATGACTTCAACATACTTTACACTACCCAGGGTCTTTCCCTGCCAAACCATTGGCAATCTTACTCTATGTGGTTTTAAAAACCAAATTCCCATTGACCAAACTGTGGTGCTTCTCAATTTGGGGTCTCACTCCCCCGATTCATCTCCCGGTGCCCTTGCACAATTTCTGGGCTGGGGCGTGTAGCTCTCCCAGCAGGCCTACCCACCTGCACACCTCCACCACTGTAGTTGCCTCCGAGCTTACCTGCTCCTTACCTAACCTATCTAACTGGGGAAGTCCCCTCCTGGCTCTGTCACCCTTTGGTGCCCTCTGGCACTGGGCTACCCGGGTCCGTCCTCCGGATCCTCGGGCCCCATCCACACAACTCTACCGGCTCCCAGAGCCCACCCGCGGCCTCACCTGGCCGACATCCTCACAGTGGTGGAGTGCCCAAACCAACTACACACACTAACAGGCTACACACCCAGCCATTTCCACGTCACTAATGCACCCATCCAAACACCATTCTTTCACCTCGCACCACAGATGCCAATATCCAACCACAATTTACCTGTACCCTCTACCTAACACTTAAACTACCCTCCCCGGGTATTCGTGATGGGGGTCCACTCTTCCCCCATTCACACCTCCGCACCATCCACTCCACTCCACAGTTTCCATCATACTCACTCCACGACCATCCATTCCAATACTCCATATACTCCAGACCATTTATTCCATACACCTGTTCTCCATTCACCTGTTGTTGCACACCTGTGCAATCACACCTGATGCCACCTGCACCCTCCTTCCTTCCTGGACCCTTTGGTCAGCACAATACACATCACTATCACTCACTCAAACACTGCTCCATACACCTGTCCAGTTGCACACCTGTGCAATCACACCTGTTCCTCACACACGGCATCATCTAATCTACCTGTTGCCCTGCTAACTTAGTGCTCCCCGTCTTCCGTTTAAACTAAGCACATACCACGTCATTATCATCCACTCTAATCTACCTGCTTCCCCACTACAGGTATCATTGTCACTACCTAATCTTACCGTTACCTAAGGTCATCTCTCTAGATCCCTACACACTATATCCTAACCCTCCCGGGCTAGTTTTCACTGCCAAACCCCATAAAACTAGTGCTCCTTTGCCCCCGTTGTGAGAGATGGCAGCGTTGCCATCCCACCACATCGGGTTTCTTCTACGATCAATTTTGCTCACCAAATTCCAGCCAATTAAAAATTTGCCAATGACTACCCATCATCTGCCAATCATCACTTTGCCAATCCTTTGCCAATCATCAAATTTTGCTTTGCAATTTCGGGTCCAAAACACTATCCTCATCATCACAGTCTACTCACTAGTGCCTCTCGGTGCGCCAATTCATCTCTAAAGCTCGGCTTCGCAAAGCCGAGCAATGAACGCGGGTGGTTTGTTGCCAGCGGATGGGTCCGTCCGGCATTCGGTGCAGGGAAGGCGGTCTACTCGGCCCGAGATTCCACGCACCATCGGGGCACGGGACCGTCCGATGCCCCAATCTCAGCCGGCCGGAGCGCGGCAACCACAAGGGGTCGCTGTGTCAGCCCTTCCAACCGGACCGCCCGCTCCGCCTGGCGGAGCTCGGACGCGACCGTTCCGAGCGAGGCCCAGCGTGGATCGCGTACGGCGGTTCTTTTGAAACCGCCACGGAACCCTGCGGCACGCAAAGCTGCCTGGCGCGCACCGAGGGCCCGATTCGGCTATACGTCGCTCTAACCGCTAACCCGGTTACCGTCGATGCTCCACTTGCATGCTCACACCCCGCAGCCCGTTCCTTGCTTATACATCCAGCCGTCTCCATGCTCTTTGTCATTGCACCTTCCCTGACACACCCAGGTACACTCATTCAGCTCACAGACTTGGTCACACACCTGACCACCGCACACCTTTGCACACACTCGTCGTTCGCACACCTCACCAACACACCTCTTCGCGCCCCCTCCTCGGTCACCTCCTCTGTGACAACCACAGGTGTGTTCTCACTTGCACAGCCAATCACGTGCCTCACTACCAATTCCAGCGTGCATTCCCATACGCGCTCTACCATTCCAGGTGTGCATCCTTCCATTCCAGGTGTACATCCTCTCTCACCTGCCACAACCAACTCACGCTCCGTGTCACTCTCACTACTCTGACCTCCACACTCGGTCGCGCACTCACCCTTACTTTTGACAGCGCACTCTTTCCTCATGCACCCGTCCATTACACACCTTTCTCGCGCATCCTCTTGCGCACACTCTCCCGTTACACCCTCCGTAACACTCACCACAGGTGTGCACTCTTTCGTTACATCCTCTGTAACACTCACCACCCCGCGCTTCCATGTGCCCCCTCGCACACGCGCTACGACCAACTCACTCTCGACAGCACACTCACTCCTTGGCGCGCACTTTTTCCTCACACACCCCAGAGTCGGACATTCTCGCACACCTCCTCTTTCGCACACTGTACCTGTCGCACACTTCATCAACGGCCTCTCACGAACACCCGGATCCAAATCAACCCCCAAGCCGACTGAAGCTCCCCTCACATCATATACATTTCCGAATATATCGCCACTCACCTTGGCACCTCGTCTCCGCACCTCCTCTGCCACCTACAAACTCTTTATTTGGTTAGCGAGCACACCATCACGATTTGAGCACCGACCTTGTACATATTCCATCACCTCCTCCTTTATCTCCCTCTTAGTTTCCGTCCGTCTCTTCTTAATTTCACTCACCCCCTCTTCCACCTTCTCTAATTTTTCCTTCACCTCTTTTATTTCCCGGTGCGTCTCCTCAATTTCGTCCTCTAAGGCTACCTTGACCGTTTCTATGTGCGTCCTCACCTCCCGGTCCTTTGCCTCCATTACTTCTGTCACCTCGTCCAACCTCGTTGTCAGTCCCTCACGTACCATCTGACATTCCTTCTGTGTCGCTATTAATTCGTTCTTAATGACTTTTTGTGTCGCTTTTAACCCTCCTAGTACCGCAGTGTTCCTTTGTACCTGCTCCACTAACTCCGTCTGTCCCACCGTCAGCTGTTCCACCTCCTGCGTCAGGTCCTCTATGCCCCCCTGTAACTTTGCCGTCCCATTTCTCACCTCTTTCTCCATACGCTTTTCACCTCGCTTTACCTCCTCGCGTACCCCCGAGACCTCCTCGCTTACACCTCGTCGTATCTCCTCCTTCATCTCCTCCATCTCTTTTGTGGATGCCGCCCTCATCTGTCCCAATTCATCCCTCTGAGCTTCCAATTTACCTTCCAACCCGACTTTCACCTCTTTTATCTGGTTCCCCATCCGTTTGATTTCCCGGGCGGATTGCTCCCCTACTTCCCGCAATTTGTCGTCCATTGTGTTTTCTAACCCCCTTAACCCATTTTTCACCTCTTTTATCCCGTTGTCTAACCCCTCAAATTTATTGTCTAATCCCTTTAAAGTATTGTCTAACCCCTTTAAATTATTGTCTAACCCCTCAAATTTATTGTCTAACCGTTCACCGGTCCCCCTCGCTTCGTCCCTCATTACCCCCATTTGGCCCTCCAATCGCTCACCCATTTTTTCCATAAGGGCCCCCATTTGTATCATAAAAAGGTTCAAATCCACTGGTGCTGCTACGGTCACGGGCGCCGCTAAATTTGGTGCCGCTGTAACCACGTGCGCAAAGGCGCCATTTTGTGCGCCTGATACTCCCTCAACCACCTCCTCATTGCTCTCCTCCATTTCTTCCCTCTGATCCTGGGTTACTCCTAACCCCTCTTCTAGTTCCCCCACCGGCATCCGATCGCCTTGACTAGCTATGGCGCGATTTCAAAATTCAGGTTTTTCTTAAAACAAAACAAATTTCGGCAGCTCGTAATTTTGAGCGCGTTAAGCGCGCTTCGGGTCCGATCCCGCTCCTGACACCAATTGTTACGGACCGCGGATAAGATGTTGATTTGCCGAGCGGATGGCACCACGGCCCTAACAGTTACCCCGACTAACCCGAATCCTGAACGTTGGCCGAATCGCGCCACAGATATTCAATGGGGAAAAGACTAAAGCGAAGGATGTGAAGAAGAAGAAAGACAAAGGGTAAGGAATACAAATTTAATTTATTTACTATTTACAGGACCAAAAAAACCAAGGAGAAGGAAAGATAATAAAATAATATACAGAAGAAATCAGAGACACAGTGCAATGCTAGCTTACCTACAGTCTTAATTTATACCCTGGGACAGAACAAACAAAAGACAGACTCACGCGGGGATTGATGACAGGAATGGCAGGAGGTGGATGGCTGGAGGGGGAGGAAGGTCCAGCTGGAACCGCAGCACGGTCGGGTCGGGGATGAGCAGCCGCCGTCCTCTCTCTATGGGCGCGTTTAGCAGCCGCCATTCCTTCGCGGCCTCGCTCGAAACTGCCGTCAAGGCCCCGAAGCTGCTGGGGCTGAAGCTGCGGTGGCTGAAACTGCTGTGGCTGAAGCTGCGGTGGCTGAAACTGCTGTGGCTGAAGCTGCGGTGGCTGAAGCTGCTCTTTCAGGGATCCCTTACTCAACTCTCCTGGGGGGCGTCGGGGCCGCGGGTTATATAGGCCACACCCTCGAACCTTCGCGAACCTCCCCGAGCGTTCTCTCTCCGCCCTCTCAAGCCAAACCCCTTGTACTTGGTTGGTTGTTCGGGGCTGGCTCACTCCTCCCCTCTATGACGAGGGGCGGGCACGCCCTTCTTCCCCGAGCTGACCACGCTTAATGGCGGCAATTGTAGTTGGCAATGCGAATGGCAATGACGCAGTTGGAAATGGAGGTTTTGGGAATGGGAATGAAAGGGAATCTATCTTATTTCACTTGGTGCAATGGAGTATTTCAATTAATGGAAGACACAGCCTTACACTAATACACATAATAAGGATATAACTGTCAAAAAAGATATATCGTGTCCCGCATGTATGTTTTATGGACTAACTACGGGAACGCCCTTTGACCTTTATACAACCACAAACGGAGGGAGGAGGGGTGATATTTTACAACAACCTTTTATAACAACATTTTACCACAACAATAAAAAAACAACATTCTCATATCCACAACAATATATATATATATATATATATATATATATATATATATATATATATATATATATATATATATATATATATATATATATATATATATACATACATACATATATATATATATATATATATATATATATATATATATATATATATATATATATATATATATATATATATATATATATATATATATATATATATATATATATATATATATATATATATATATATATATTGCATTCCGAAAGTATTCAGACCCTTCACTTTTTTAACATTTTGTTATGTTGCAGCCTTATGCTGAAATCGTTTAAATTCATTTTATCCCTCATCAATCTACACTCAATACCCCAGAATGACAAGGTGAAAACAGGATTTTAGAAAGTTTTGCAAATTTATTAAAAAGATAAAACTGAAATATCACATTTACATAAGTATTCCGACCCTTTGCTATGACACTTGAAATTTAGCTCAGGTGCCTCCCATTTCTCTTGTTCATCTTTGAGATGTTTCTACACCTTGATTGGAGACCACCTGTGGTAAATTCAATTGATTGGACATGATTTGGAAAGGCACACACGTGTCTATATAAGGTCTCACAGCTGACAATGCATATCGGAGCAAAAACCAAGCCATGAGGTCGAAGAACTGCCTGCAGATCTCAGAGACAGGATTGTGTCGAGGCACAGATCTGGGGAAGCCTACAAAAAAATTTCTGCTGCATATATATATATATATATATGTAATATGGTAAATAAAAATAGCATGGACAAGTACAGACTTGGCATTTAATATGGAATATTTTTTTTGTGGGGGTGAACTTACTTTTCAAGATGTCTTAGAACCAAAAGTTCATTGGAATTGTGTTGAAATTGTTCTAGATTTTGTTAATGTGACCTTTAAAAGAAACAAAAACCACATTTGACATTTCGAAACAAATAAATTGATCCTTGAAAGTGATGTAAACTGATATCGAACTCAATTCATGGACAGTACTGGATTAAACTTCTGTACGTTTTCCAGAAGTATCTCTTTATTTTGCACATTAGGCAAAAATTTTTTTAACAAAAACAAAAGTTAAATTACGACT
Organism: Myxine glutinosa; assembly: GCF_964187855.1. Lineage (NCBI taxonomy): Eukaryota > Metazoa > Chordata > Myxini > Myxiniformes > Myxinidae > Myxine > Myxine glutinosa. The sequence continues at coordinate 195,482,010 of NC_136261.1, read as the reverse complement.
GGGATTACGGACAGTAAAATTACAGTTCAGTACTTCGTGTAACCCCCACGAGCATTCAGGAGAGCACGTACACGTTGAGGCATGCTGTTCACGAGATTTGCCAAGGTTTGGACAGGAATCGCTTGCCATGCAGTGACAATAGCCATGATCGCCAGCTGCACCGGTTAGTCTGCAATGGACGTACCAAGTCAGCTAATCGGCTTAGGGCTGAGTGGCAGCAACTGACAAATGTGCCTGTATCCAGAAGGCTAGTCAACCAACGACTGGTTCAAGCAGGCTATCGTGCCTGGCGTCCCCTGAGAAAGCCACGCCTGACCAGACAACACCACAGAGGTTGGCTGCTGGTCCAAGTGGTCGAATTGACGCGTTAATTCTGCCCACAAGTTCTCCATCGGATTCATATCCGGGGACATGGCAGGCCACTCCATATACTCTACACCACGGTCATCAAGAAAGTGTTGGATCATGCGAGCACGATGAGGCCGTGCATTGTCATCTTGGAAGACAAAGTTTCCTCGAAAGGCTGCATGAGCAAATGGAAGGAATGTTTCTTCCAGAATGGCCCTGTACTTGAACTGGTTCAGGTTTCCATTCAGAACAACAAGGTCAGTTTTGCCCCCTGCATGAAAAGCAGCCCAAACGGTCACCCCACCACCTCCAGCTTGGACTCTTGGCACTATACAATCTTTGTTGTAGGCTTCATGCACTTGTCTGCGCACTCGGACGCGGCCATCTTGACGATAGACCAGAAATCTAGACTCATCACTGAAGATCACGTGATTCCAGTGTCCTGGCTGCCATTGACGGTGCTCTCTGGCCCACTGCAATCGGCGCTGGCGGTGTTGTCTGGTCAGGCGTGGCTTTCTCAGGGGACGCCTGGCACGATAGCCTGCTTGAACCAGTCGTTGGTTGACTAGCCTTCTGGATACAGGCACATTTGTCAGTTGCTGCCACTCAGCCCTAAGCCGATTAGCTGACTTGGTACGTCCATTGTGGACTAACCGGTGCAGCTGGCGATCATCCCTCCTTGTGGTTCTGCGGGGACGTCCTGGCCTCGGTATTGGAGTAGGGACACCCCTCTGAGCATTTCGTTTCAGGATCTTTGACACCTGACCTTGAGTGATGCCATACTGCCGAGCAATAGCACGCTGTTTCATGCCGTAATTTCGTAAAGCCACCACTCCATGATAAACAGCATTGTCGAGTTGACGGACCATCTCCAGAGGAAGCGGCAATAACTTTTGGAGACGTGCAGCAGTTGTTTTCCACTAATACAGAATGCAACAACCCTTGTATACCCGACTGTGAAGCCAATCATCAAATGCACCTGTCCGTACATTTTGCCACGCCACCTGTGATATAATCCTGTTGTTGACTTCTTGCTGCGACAGACAATCAGTGACATGGTTCTTTTAACAAATAAATCACCAAAGTGTAAAAGAAACTCACCAGATTGATATACTGAGTTAAGAAAGTAAACCCAAGTCAAGAAAAAAATTAATATTCCATATTAAATGCCAAGTCTGTAGTTTAAGTTATGGGTTGGTTCCTCGTATATCTTTTATATATCGTGCAAGTGAAGTGTATTTTCAATTGTATCCCAAGCTTGGCTGCCTCTTCATGCTCTCTTAATTCATAAATCTTAAAAATAATTGTCATTTTATGTGTGTCTGTGTGTGAAACACCAATCACGCCCAATCTACTGGGCCAATTGCCACCAAGCTTGACACATAGACCAAATTGGACCTCCTGTTGAACATAGGCTAATTGCTTTTTTTGTATGTCCATGGCTAATGATGACATCACTGAATTAAATTCAAAATTGTATTGTGGTGGGTTGTGGGTGTGGCCTCGACGTCACTCGTTCCTGCTCCCTCTCAACCGCAAACCTGACTCGCCCAACCTCTCCACCTTGCACCTCCGAGCCTAAAGCCGCGAGACTTGTACGAGAATCGCGCTGTCCCATCGAGTTCCCTCCCCTCTGAGGTGAGCTCCTTGCCCTGTTTCAGCCATACCCCCCTCCTGTTCCACCATTTCATGTTTCCCTGTCCAAACCTTTTCATCTGTTCGACAAAGCCTCCCTTCTGCAGACAATGACTCTGCTGCACCACCAATTGTTACGTGCTCCTCCCCAAACCCTGGTCACGGTGTACCTCCGAGCCCCGAGAGGAGTCACGGCAGAAAGATGTGTTATTCTGTGTGTCAAAGATCAATGGTGAAACCACACCAATTGTTACCAACAAACAAGTATTGTATTAAGGTCACACAAGAATAGCAGCACAAAAACAATATTAATCAATTGTACAATCAATATATCATTCCTATGATGGTACCATCAGTTTCGTACAATATAACTCACTGTGCTCCAAGTGAGCGAAAAGAACATTCCCAATGTCTCTGTCCCAGCTTCAAGCCAAAGTCAATCCACGCTCCAGTGATCGTCAGAACGATGTTATATTGATACCAGAATCCTGCTCAGTTGACAGTCACACTGCCAAAGATGGGAAAAGGTGTCCTCAAGAGGCGACTGGGAAATCACACCTTCGGGTATGGATGTTCAACGGCTCCCCACACGGCGAACCGCAAATTCCCACTCGAAATCCACGTTACACATGCAAACCAAGCTAACAGCTGGATGCGTTGAAATGGTTGGAGCGAGGTGAAAAACCTGGAGCGATGCGAAATCAGGCACGAGGCAAAATGGCCAACGGTCCGTTCTCGAGACGTAACGGCACTCCAATGATTCTCTTCGGAATCAACCGCAAAACCTGTCAACAGGTTTATCTGTCACAGCGATAACAACTCTGTCGCAGGAATCCCTTTCCCAGGAAACCCCAAAGTTCGCTAGTGACCCCCGTTCACCAGCTTTTGCTCCAGACCTCCAAGCAGCTCGGCTCCTTCTCCGACCTCACTTGCTCCGCCTCTTCTTTCTCTTCTTCTTCCTGTTCCCAATCCGGTTTCCGGTTTCTTTTAAAACACTAACTTTTTTTACCTTTTGAAAACAGTTATCTCTTTTTCACCGAAACGATAACAATAATAGTACATGGAACCAAAAATGTTTACAGTAGATGAGAACCACAACAACGGAAGTGACGAATCCGTAACACTTCCACCCCCCTCAAGAAAGAAAGTTGGAACATAGCGAAAACTTTCTTTGCATGCAAAAGCTCTTTTAACAAACAAAAGTAAAACTCACCCCCAAATGATCAATTCACGTGAGCAACAATAATTAATATTCCCCAAAATAAAGCAACAAAACTTCCAAACAACCTACAGGAATTTCCAAGGTTAGTTCACTCTGGATAAAGCATCAGCAACGACATTGTCCCTGCCCTTTACATGCTCAATTTCCAAGTTGAACGCCTGCAAAGCCAAACTCCATCTCATCAACCTCTGATTTTTATTTTTCATTTTTTGAATGAAGGTTAAGGGGTTGTGATCAGTGAAGACTTTTATCTCTGGATTCTCTTGCACCCTGACTACAGGTACGACAGGTGAGACAGGAACCATTTTTTCCACAGGCTTCCTCTCATAATATTTCTTCAGTCGGTTGACATGACACAGCTGCCGCTTTTTCCGTCGGTCGGGAGTTGTCACCACGTAATCTGTTTCATTGACCCTCCTTTCGATTGCATAGGGACCAAAATATCTAGCCTGTAGTGGCTGACCTGGAACAGGAAGGAACACTAACACTCGGTCCTCAGGACTGAAATTTCTTATCTGAGATTTCTTGTCATGTCTCACTTTCATTTTATCCTGTGTCACTCTCAAGTTTCCTCTCGCAACTTCACAAGCCTTTGCCAATCTGTGCCTAACCGTTGACGCATACTCTACCACTGTTGACTGTGACTCCTCCTGTAGCCACTATTCTTTCACCAATTTAAACGGTCCTCGCACTGCGTGTCCAAACACAAGTTCAAAAGGACTGAATCCCAATGACTCCTGAACGGATTCCCTCGTAGCAAACAACAATAAGGGTATTCCTTCATCCCAATCCTTGTCACATTCAAAACAATACGTTCTGATCATATTCTTCAATGTCTGGTGGAACCTTTCCAAGGCCCCTTAGCTCTCGGGATGGTAAGTACTTTATCTTACTTGCTCCACTCCCAACAGGTGTACCACTTGCTGAAAAAGTGTTGACATGAAATTGGAACCCTGATCAGACTGGATGACCTTAGGTAGGCCAACCAAAGTGAAAAATTTAATCAAGGCCTTCGCAATAACTGCCGCAGTAATTTTTCTAAGAGGCACTGCCTCTGGGAACCTTGTGGAAGCGCACGTGATGGTCAGCAAATACTGATGTCCAGCCTTAGTTTTCGGTAAAGGGCCGACACAGTCAATAATGACTCGGCTGAATGGCTCTTCAAAAGCTGGAATTGGTTTTAAAGGTGCGATGGGACTTTCTGATTAGGTTTTCCCACCAGCTGGCAAGAATGGCAAGATTTACAGAACTCCGCCACATCAAGTCGCAATCCTGGCCAGAAAAAATGCACCAATATTCTGTCACATGTCTTGTTCACTCCAAGGTGCCCGGCCAATGGTGTCTCATGCACCATACTCAATATCTCCTTCCGGTAGGCGGTGGCACCACAATTTGGTAATGACCTTTCCACTCATCGTTTGCTGGCACCTCCGGTGGTCTCCATTTTCTCATGAGTATTTCCCCTTTCATGAAGTAACCAACAGGTATCTTCATAGCCTCTTCCTCTGTAACAGCTTTACCAATTTAATTCCGGATCTCCGAATCTCCGTGTTGTTCTTCAACAAGTCTCTTTCGGACCAGCACCGTTTATTCAACCTCGTTCCCAGATGTCTCCGACGGACACTCCATTTCTTCTTTTGTTCGAGATGCCACCTTTTCCTTAAGTTCCTTGATGTCACTCCCTTTCCTATTACCTCTTTCAGAATTTTCCTCCAATACCTCTAAGGAACCCAAATGCACATCGCCTTCCTTCTCCTTCTCTTCAGAGCGCTTCCTACCCATAGCACGAGTCACTTCACAGGGTGGAAAGATACCCGGAATCTCCTGCTCTAACTGTGCGGTGTTATTTTCCATACTGGGCTTTTCAACCAACATTGGATTACCAAAAACTCGACCACCGGCAAAATCATTCCCGATAATAAAAGAGATTCCCTCTACAGGAAGAGTGGCTTGTAACCCCACAGTGACCGGTCCTGACACCAAATTAGACTTCAAATGGATGACATGAAGAGGAGCTTTAACATAGCCACCAACCCCCTGTAAAAGAACACTAACACCAGTTGCCCTCTTTTCTGACAATGGCAAAATGCCTTCAAGCATCAAAGATTGATGTGCTCCTGTGTCCCTCAATACCCTAACAGGTCTCTGGTTCGTTAAGTCTCCATCCAGTGACACAAACCCCTCTGAAATAAAAGGTTTGTAACCCTCTTTATCAAGGTCGTTCTGTGATGCCGTAACTTTGGCATGGGGACCTTCACAAGGCACTGTCCTCATAGGACGATTTCTCGCATTGGCCAATGCATTCGGAGTTGTAATAGTTTGACTCCGCTCCTGATGTTTCCTTTTCAGGGCGTAACATTGGGACATCAAATGTCCAGGTTTCTTGCAAAAAGCGCAAATAGGCGCAGAAGAAAAACTCGTGGTCTGCCTCGGACCCCCCGGAAGATAAGTCTGTCTTGGAACTGTAGTCCTCTGATCCCTAAAAGTCGCGGTATCCGATTTGTCCCCATAGTCCTCTCTAGGCTGCCTCCATGAAAATTTGTTCTCCGAACCTGATTTACCATAACTCCCCTGGCTAACTCTTGGCGGGAAGTTAGATTTGTGGAACCCCATCCTGTGTCTCAAAGCATAGTCATCTGCCACAATTGCTGCCTCATACAACTCCGGTACTTTTTTTTCATCCAGATGTACTTTAATGTCCACATGGACACACTGTTTGAATTCCTCCACCAAAATCAATTGTCGTAACAGGTTGAAGTCTTTCCCAATCTCCTTCGAGTCACACCACCTATCAAACATGGTTTCCTTCATTCTGGCAAACTCCACATGGGTCTCACTCTCCCTCTTCCTGGCATTCCTGAATTTTTGCCGGTAAGCTTCAGGGACCAATTCATCGGCTTTGAGAATGGCTTTCTTCACTATCTCATAATCTGCACATTGGTCTTTCGGTAAAGCCGAATAGATATCTTGAGCTTTACCCACCAGAACATTTTGCACTAACATAGTCCAGGACCCCACAGGCCATTTTAGCATTTGAGCCACCTTCTCAAAATGTAAAAATAACTTGGCTACCTCCTTTTCATTGAAGGGTGGAACCAGCCTCACATGCCTACCAACATCCCAAGAGTTCTCACTCGTTGTCGAACTAGCTGGCATGGATACTACTTCTCTCCGTTCTCCCAGTAATTCCAGCTCCTTGAGTTTAAGTTCCTTCTGATACTCCATGTCACGTTCCTTTAACTCCCTTTCGGCTCTCCTTTCCTCTGCTCTTTTCTCTGCTCTTCTTTCCTCGAGTTCCTTTTCAGCTCTCCTTTCCTCTGCTCTTCTGTCCTCGAGTTCCTTTTCAGCTCTCCTTTCCTCTGCTCTTTCCTCGGCTCTTCTCTCTTCTAACCTTTCCTGGCTCTGCAGTTGCATCTCCATTTTCCGGAGCTCCACATTTCCTTTTTTCCTCTGGTAACCAATCCAAGGCTACCTCTTCCCATGTCCCTTGTCCCACTAGAGACTCTACCACCAATGTCTGTGCATCTCTGCTTTCTTCATATTAACTGGGACCTCCAAGTTAAAATATTTGGCCAATATCATGAGTTCCGATCTTTTTAACGCCTGGAACTGTGCCTCATTAGGGGACGCCGCAAACTTTTCTGCGTCAAACACCATGGTGACTATCAGTTACCACCTGTTAACCTTCACACAAAAAAAAAATTCAAATTTTGAAAAATTTGGGAATGTTAGAAAATTCCAAATTTGGGAATTTTGGGAATGTTAGGGAATTCTATCCCGGACGAGCCCCCAATTTCTGTTACGTGCTCCTCCCCAAACCCCGGTCACGGTGTACCTCTGAGCCCCGAGAGGAGTCACGGCAGAAAGATGTGTTATTCTGTGTCAAAGATCAATGGTGAAACCACACCAATTGTTACCAACAAACAAGTATTGTATTAAGGTCACACAAGAATAACAGCACAAAAACATTATTAATCAATTGTACAACCAATATATCATTCCTATGATGGTACCATCAGTTTCGTACAATATAACTCACTGTGCTCCAAGTGAGCGAAAATAACATTCCCAATGTCTCTATCCCGGCATCAAGCCAAAGTCAATCCACGCTCCAGTGATCGTCAGAACGATGTTATATCGAGACCAGAATCCCGCTCGGTTGACAGTCACATTGCCAAAGATGGGCAAAGGTGTCCTCAAGAGGCGACTGGGAAATCACACTTTCGGGTATGGATGTTCAACGGCTCCCCACACGGCGAACCGCAAATTCCCACTCAAAATCCACGTTACACATTCAAACCAAGCTCACGGCTGGATGCGTTGAAATGGTTGGAGCGAGGTGAAAAACCTGGAGCGGTGCGAAATCAGGCGCGAGGCAAAATGGCCAACGGTCCATTCTCGAGACGTAACGGCACTCCAATGATTCTCTTCGGAATCAACCGCAAAACCTGTCACGCAGGTTTATCTGTCACAGCGATAACAACTCTGTCGCAGGAATCCCTTTCCCAGGAAACCCCAAAGTTCGCTAGTGACCCCCGTTCGCCAGCGTTTGCTCCAGACCTCCAAGCAGCTCGGCGCCTTCTCCGACCTCACTTGCTCCGCCTCTTCTTTCTCTTCTTCTTCCTGTTCCCGATCCTGTTTCCGGTTTCTTTTAAAACACTAACTTTTTTTACCTTTTGAAAACAGTTATCTCTATTTCACCTAAACGATAACAATAATAGTACATGGAACCAAAAATGTTTACAGTGGATGAGAACCACAACAACGGAAGTGATGAATCCGTAACACAATGCACACTTGTGAAAGACTTGCCCCAGCCGGCCCGTCAAAGTAGGCATATTTTAACTTTCAAAAGAGAGGACACTCCGGAGTGTTCATGTATTATTGGTGTGTGTTTGTGAGCGGCTTGCCCTGGCCGGTTTATGCAAGACATGGGTTGGGAACTTCCCTCAAGCCAACTTGAAGGGAACGTGGAATTGATGGTTGTGGAAGTTGGAGAAAGAAAGGTGTCTCCTTTGGCATTCTCTGAGAGGACTTTGTTCGAACATTTTCTGCAGTCGGTGTCTCTCCACACACCATCTACCCCAACCTGGCCATGCTTTGGAGGTGGTGTGATGCCATTTTTGGATCGTTTTGTGAAGGCCTATCAGAGTGTGCTGGACATACCGGCGGGTGCGTCACTCCAGGTCCCGTCCTCCCTCTCGGACGGGGTGGTGGTCATGGGGTGCCGTTGCTTCCATGTTATGGAAGTGTAGGACTTGTGTTAAAATTCCTTTGCTAGGCTGAGATGTGTATTTTTAAGGGGGTTGGTATAAAGATTTTTTTTTTTTTGTGACTTCATCATGTTGTTGTCTTTTTCCGAAGCTTAAAACGTACTTTGATAACAAGTGTATTGATTTGAATCATCCGTGTCCAGATCCTGGTAGAATTATGCAGTACATTGTCCCCAGGGTGTTTGTATTTAGGTGAAAGGGCTCCTTGTATTGGGGTAGAAGGGCTCTGTGGCTGGAGTTTGATCCCTGCTTGCCATTCCCTCAGTATTTTAGAGTGTGGATTTCACACTCCTCCCTTCCCTTCCCCAATCCCTCCCACCTATATGGCTGGGCCAATCTCGACCAAATTTTGCATACATGCTGGGTTCCCAGAGGCAATGGGTATTACTTGTATTTAACATTTATCATGAAGGACAACACTAAAAACCACACACAAAAAGAACCTTCTTTCAGCCTTTTTGTCCTTGCCACTGATGCCACTAATTTGCTGAACTCGTTGCATCATTCTCTTTATGGAATCAGAGGAGAATCTCATTCTGCTTCAAGGTGAGGAACACTAGGAGCAAATCAAGGAGTATGCCTTATATTGTGTGCCAAATTAGAATACTCTCTGCTGCTTTCTGAAGCCAGGCTGGTACAAGCAGGTATGTGTAGGGCAGGCAGCTTGTTCCATGATAGATCGTTCCACATTCCATCAACGCCATGATAAATGCTCTCAGGATGTACCCTTCTACTCAATTCAATGAACTCGGTAGAGAAGGCATTTGCAATTACTAGTCCAGGTGGTTCAATTAATTACTTGTTCACCGATAAATTTCCAATGCCAGGGACCCAAGACACAGGTTAAGGAGGATGCTTCCACATTGGAGCAGATCGCTATGACACCCATTCAGCACCTTAGGTGATCACAAAGACAGGGGAGCTTCATATCTTTTGCCTTTTATATTTTTAGCTTCCCCTGCAACAAGACGCTACCTGAAATTCAATGCTTGTAAAATGACACTCCACTTTAAAAATGGCTGCCATCAACTCAGGTAGTGTTGTTGACTGTCAACTATTTTTCTTACCATGCCCCCATACAATATATATGGATAGTGCCTTCAAAGTACTCACAACCCTTGAAATTTTCACATTTTATGTGGGTCTGAAGTAATAATGGATTCAATTGTATTTTGTTGGATTTTGAAATCAATTTTATTTATAATGGAGCTGCAGAGGGAGCTGCAGATGGAGGAAATGTTAAGTTGGATTTTGGAGACGGCATGAAGCTGGAAGGTGTGAAAACATTTGCTGCCTAGGAGACATGCTGAATCGAGAAGGTGGATCAGACACGGCAACGGTTGCTAGAGTGAGAAGTGCATGGAAGAAGTTTCGGGAATTGAGTGACGTACTGACGAGGAGGAGAGTGTCGTTGAAGCCGAAGGGAAAGGTGTATGCTGCATGTGTGAGAAGTATTATGATTTATGGGAGCGAGACATGGGTAATGAACGTAGAGCAGCAATGTAGGCTGGTAAGGGTGGAAATGCGAATGGTTCGGTGGATGTGCGGAGTATCGTTGAGAGAGAGGAAGACAAATGATGAATTGCGAAAGATGATGGGAATAGAGCCTGTGATGGATGATGTGAAGAGAAACAGGTTGAGATGGTTTGGTCATGTGTTGAGGAAGGATGAAAGTGACTGGTTGAGAAGAGTGATGGGAATGAATGTAGAAGGAAGTAGAGGACGGGGAAGACCGAGAAAGACTTGGCTAAAGCTGATGGAAGAAGAAATGTGGGCAAAGGGGTTAACAAGGGGAGATGCAGAAAATAGGGCAAAATGGAGAAGATTGTCATGGGGCCCGCAAGGCTAACCCCCACTCTAGCAGGGAAAATGGTCTTGAAATGCCTGTTGTTTTGTTGTATTCAATTTTATTTTGTTGTCACCGATCTACACAAAATACCCCATACTGACAGTGAAAAAATGTTTTCATAATTTTTTACAAATTTATTGAAAATGAAACACAGACATATCTAAATTACTCCCCCTCTCAGCCCCCTGAGTCATTCTGATGATTGATTATGATGATTGTATTCCGTCCCCTGAGTTAATTATTCGTAGCAGCGCTTTTGACAGCAAGTACAGCTTCAAGGGTTTGGAGAGTTTCTCCATTTCTTCCTTGCAGGTTTGTTCAAGTTCTGTCAAGTTGGATGGAGAGTGTTGGTGAATAGCAAAGTTCAAGTGTTTCCACATATTCTCAATAGGATTCATGTCTGGGTTTTAGTTGGGCTGGCCACTCAACGTCATTCGCATTCTTGTTCTGAAGCCATTCCAGTGTTGCTTTGGCTCCATGCTTAGGGTCATTGTCCTGTTGGTACGTAAATATTTGTGCAGTCTATGGTCTTTTGCACTCTGAAGCAGGTTCCCCTCAAGGATTTGCCTGTATTTGGCTCCATTCAATGTTCCATCTGTCCTTACAAGTATCCCAGTCCCTACCGCTGAAAAGCATCCCCGTAGCGTGATGGTGCCACCACCATGCTTTACGGTAGGGATGGTGTTAGATGAGTAATAAGCTGTGCTCTGTTTCCACCAGACATAGAGCTTTGCATTCAGGCCAATGAGTTAAAAAAACTTCTCATCAGACCACAGAATCTTTTGCCTCATGTTCTGTCTTCCACGTGCCTTTTTGCAAACTCCAAGCATGCTGTCATGTGCCTTTTTCTCAGAAGTGGCTTCCATTTGGCCATTCTCTCATAAATCTCAGATTGCAATCTGCAATCTCAGATTTATGAAGTGCTGCAGAGACTTTTGTCATTCTGGCAGGTTCTCCCATCTCAGCCAAGGAACTCTAGTTCTGCCAGAGTGGTCATTGCATTGGGTTCCTGGTCACCTCAATGACCAAGGTCCTTCTTGCCTGGTTACTTTGGTCGGATGGCCATCTCTAGGAAGAGGCTGGGTCCTTCCATGTTCGTTCCATTTCCTAATGATTGAGCTCACTGTGCTCTTGGGGACTTACAACACTCTAGAAATTGTTTTATACCCTTCCCCAGATGTATTCCTCCACACAATTATATCTTGGAGATCTACGGACAGTTCCTTGGACTTCATGGCACAGTTTCTGCTCTGACATGCACTGTCAATTGTGGGACCTTATATGGAGAGGTGTTTCTTTCTAAATCATGTCCAATCAAATGAATTGGCCATAGGTGGACTCCAATGAAGTTGTAGAGACATCTCAAGGGTTATTAACCCTTTGAGTACGGATGACGTCCAGTGCCGCAACCCACGAAAAAGTTTTGTGTACGGATGACGTTACTACACGTAATCGATTATACCTATAAATAGATCGTTAGTAGGTGGTTGCATTCCCGTACCAAAATGCCTAATGAATCCCGTTTTATCAAATTTATCGAGGTTCAAGAATTTTTAAAAAATTTGTTTAGGTTGCTGGGGATCCTGGGATTATCAAAAAAAATCCAGTACTCAAAGGGTTAAAGGAAATTGTATGCACCTAAACTCAATTTGGAGTGTCATAGCAAAGAGGTTGAATTCTTGTTGACTCAACACATTTCAGATTCTCATTTTTTTTTATTTTCTAAAAGTTTCTAAACAATAAAATTCCACTTTGATATTATGGGGTATTGTGTGTAGATCAGTGACCAAAAATCTAGATTTAATCCATTTTATATTCAGGCTGTTACACAAAAAAATGTGAAAAAAGTCAATGGGTCTGAATACTTTCGGAAGGCGCTGTATGTGGAAGTGACGAGTCATTTAGTGAGGGTAGATTTGAAACAAAAGGGGGAAAATGAAGTATCACACCATTTTTAGCAGATGAGGCACCGCACTACACTGTGTGCGGGCCCGAACGCATGCAGATTATCAGAAGCAGATTGTTTTTCCGTAATGTTTTCTGAG
>NC_136261.1:195444638-195464638 GCF_964187855.1 Myxine glutinosa | reverse complement strand
TAAATAGTGGATGGCTTTGTTTACTCGTTAATAAACAGGCTTGAAAATAAAATAAATGATTGAATGACTGTATTTTTTGGATGTAAAACTTTTGATCAATGCTTTTCATATTTATGTGACTAGTGTGACTCAGCGCGCTCTGCGTGCCTCACCACACGTCATTTCAGAGGGATAGGCATCTTTGACCATTTCGGTGTCTTTGGGATCTTTGGGGTCTTTTGGGACTTGTGTCTTCAGTGTGTTTTGGGTCTTCGGGGTGTTTTGGGTCTTCGGGGTGTTTTGGGTCTTCGGGGTGTTTTGGGTCTTCGGGGTGTTTTGGGTCTTCGGGGTGTTCTGGGTCTTTGCAGTGTTTTGGGTCTTCGGGGTGTTTTGGGTCTTCGGGGTGTTTTGGGTCTTCGGGGTGTTTTGGGTCTTCGGGGTGTTTTGGGTCTTCGGGGTGTTTTGGGTCTTCGGGGTGTTTTGGGTCTTCTGGGTGTTTTGGGTCTTCGGGGTGGTTTGGGTCTTCGGGGTGTTTTGGGTCTTCGGGGTGTTTTGGGTCTTCGGGGTGTTTTGGGTCTTTTGGGTGTTTTGGGTCTTCGGGGTGTTTTGGGTCTTCGGGGTGTTTTGGGTCTTCGGGGTGTTTTGGGTCTTCGGGGTGTTTTGGGTCTTCGGGGTGTTTTTGGTCTTCGGGGTGTTTTGGGTCTTCGGGGTGTTTTGGGTCTTCGGGGTGTTTTGGGTCTTCGGGGTGTTTTGGGTCTTCGGGGTGTTTTGGGTCTTCGGCGTGTTTTGGGTCTTCGCGGTGTTTTGGGTCTTCGGGGTCTTTTGGGTATTTTGGGTCTTCAGGGGTCTTGGTGGTCTTAAGGGCCTCGGGGGACTTAAAGGGTCGTCCATGTTCTGAAGGGTCTCAGCAGTCTAAACATAAATTAAGAGAGTGTTAATTATAGTTGAAGAAGAAGAAGAAGACGTTTTGGTCGGATATAAACATACATACAAACAAACAGACATTCATACAAACCGACATAACCATATACGTTTACTCTATTATAATAACATTCAGCCCTTGCCACCCCAAATAGAGAAGCCAAACTACACCTATGGATGCAAGTCTGGATGTGATCGACCCAGAACTGCAGTAGTGTGACACACACACACACACACACACACACACACACACACACACACACACACACACACACACACACACACACACACACACACACACACACACACACACACACACACCAACCAACACACACTAACAACACACACTAACAACACACACACTAACAACACACACGCTAACAACACACACGCTAACAACACACACGCTAACAACACACACGCTAACAACACACACGCTAACAACACACACGCTAACAACACACACACTAACAACACACACACTAACAACACACACACTAACAACACACACACTAACAACACACACTAACAACACACACACGAACAACACACACACTAACAACACACACACTAACAACACACACACTAACAACACACACACTAACAACACACACACTAACAACACACACACTAACAACACACACACTAACAACACACACACACACTAACAACACACACACACTAACAACACACACACACTAACAACACACACACACTAACAACACACACTAACAACACACACACTAACAACACACACACTAACAACACACACACTAACAACACACACACTAACAACACACACACTAACAACACACACTAACAACACACACTAACAACACACAGACACACACACACACACACACACACACACACACACACACACACACACACACACAGACACAGATGTGCAGTGCAGTGTGCTGTAATCGGTTGGAGATGACAGTTTGAGTATTTGAATGGCAGTTTGAGTCGATGGTTGGATGGAGGTGCTGTGTAATGGACTGTCTGTCGGGTGGAGTATTTATCGCTTCATATATTATCAAATAAAGTGATTTATTATTTAAGTTATTAGTTTGTGGCAATACTTTAAATGCAAGTGGTAATTAGATTAGTTTGAATAAGGATATTGCATTGCTGTGTTGACTAACTGTCTGGACACAACTTTGAGGTTGTGGGTCCATTGATGTTGAGTAATCTACTGATGTGGACCTGTGGCCAGTGTTGTGGATCCTACGTTTGGAGAGGTTCTGGGCTGAAACGATCGAAACCTCGATGAAAAACGGTGCCCAGCTGATGATCCGGGCAGTTGGAAAACCAGTCAATTGCTTATAGGTTAAGGTTATAACTTAAAATAAAAAAAAAATAGCTTTTACAAGTACTTACAAGTTCATAATATATCTGTGTATGTGTGTTTGTATATGTCCGTTTATACGTACATGTGTGTGTGTGTGTGTGTGTGTGTGTGTGTGTGTGTGTGTGTGTGTGTGTGTGTGTGTGTGTATGTATGTGTATGGTTAATGTCCGGCTTCCTTCTTGTGACTACGGTGCAGTAATTGGTGTTTATTTTGATTATCCTGGAGGTGTTTTGAAAGGTCCTTGGTGCTCATGATTGAGTCATTGCTGTGAAATGCACTACCAAGCAGAGGAAACATACAGGAACAGCTGAAATAATCAGAATCACAACAATTTAACACGGGTGGAGGCCAATTAACAGTGTGTGATTTTGAAGGTGATTGGTTACACCTGAGCTAATTTACAATTGCTATTATAAGGGGGATGGACACTTATCCAACCAAGATATTCTAGTTTTGTATTTTTATTAATTTCTGAAATTTGTAGAATTTGCTTTTCACTTGGAAGTTGTGGGACATGATGTGTAAATAAAGGTGGAAAAGTCTGATTTAAAGCATTTTAATTCCAGGCTATAAGGCAACAAAAGGTGAAAATTTTGAAAGGGGGTGTACACTTTCTATAGGCACTGTATATATTTGTTCATTTTGTCATTATGAGGTTTGGCTGGTTTATACTTTTTTATCCAAAATCTTGGAATGCAACACATGAAAAGTTCCATCAGAGCTGTCATTCCTCAAAGGTGTATAATTTTATCTTTGAAGCTCTGATGAAACAGAGATGAATCTCTAAAAATAAATGGGAAGAGGAAGAGAACTGCCACCGTCTCATGTGGAAAATAATGGTCATATTTGTAATGTAAAGATGAAATGATCCTCAATTCACTTTTAGTTTTCAGCTCTTTAATGTATACATGTTTTCTTGATGTATTTATGAATGCTGTATCAAAATGTGGGCATGATTGTGGCAGGTTCAGAACTCCTTGTGACATTGCATTCTGGGAAATGCTAAAACAACCCATTGAGGTGATGGTGTTGGTGGTTTTGTTTACAGGTTGGGTGGAGGTGAAGTTGGTGTCCCTCCTGAACTTCCTAACTGGTCCGCTGGGGATGTTGCTGGTTATCTGCGCACTGCTGGCTTTGAAGAGGAGGCACTTGCTTTCCTAGAACAGGTAATCACATTCTGCAGGAGTTTGATTTTATTTGATTGTGGATGCCTCCTCTGTGAATGATCCCGAGCGATGGCAAGGTATTAAGCAAACCAGTGAGGAGAAAGCGAGCAGGCAGAATCGCAACCCTGGCATATACCTTCTTGGCACGACTCCCCTGAATGTCATCAGTGACCCCTGTCACGCAGCCGTGACCAGACAGCCTCTTGGAGAAAGCAAAATGGCTGGCTGTAACAAAATATGCCAAATAATGATAAATCGGTCAAAGAAAATGACTAAAGGGACACATGTCCCTCCTGGGCTGAGGCCGAAGTCTGTGCAGCCACACCGAGCATCCGGAATGGGTGCCCAAAAGGATAATGACTGCACCTTCTTCAGTGAGAGAGGGGATCCCTACCTCACCATAGGACAGAGCTCATCACCAAAGCTAAAAGCTAAAAAGGTTTCGCCTGTTCTACAACCAACGACGAATCGGAGAAGATTAAATGAGCTGGAGCTTAAAAGGAGAAGGGAATCATCTTCCACTACAAAGCGTATTCTGCTCATGAAGCATGGGGGACTAAGTAGAGGAGAAAGATTAATGAACCAATTGAAACAAACAAAGCCGCTGGCAGCCAAGGCCGAACAAAGTTTCACAATTTGGTTCATGAATAATGAAAAAGGAGGTGGAGATTTTGAGGTCTGGGGAGAACTTCCTCCCACCTTGTGAAACCTGCAAATGGAGATAACAACCAACAGGAGTATGTTTAGCATTGACTACTGACAATGCACATCGAACCAATATATTCACATAGGTTATTTTGGTACCTGACATAAAATTAATCCATTTGTGTTGTATCTTGCAAGTACGAGTCAAAGGTGCGTAAAACATATTGCCTGATAAATCAAATTATTTCCTGTTGCTAGTTTTATCTCTTGATAAAGGGTTCCTTGATCATAAATACACGTACCATTTTTTTTTATGCCAGTACATTGAATGGACATCTATGTACCTGAGCATACATTATTGGCTATCCTCAGTCATTTAATTATCAGGCTACATCTGTGTTCATCCTTGTTATTGATCAAGAGGAATATTCACTCGGTGAGACTTTCATTGTAACAGGAGTGGTCCAAATATTTTTGACCTCAATTAAAATCACCACCTGTACAATGAGTGTTGTTATTAAACACGAATGACCACATTGTGGTCACAACCTGTGACAAAATCCGATAACGGGCTGATTGGGGAAGGTGCATTTAAAGCACTCTTAGAATATGAACAGCGCAAATTGGAAACACACATTTAATACGCTATTTAAAAAATTACCTCGGCACCTCTAATCCATGTCCTTCCTTGACACACCTGAGCTCCTCACCACATACAAAGCTTTCATCCGCAGCTCAATGGAATGCTGCTCTCCCCTCTGGGCTGGTGCTCCTGCCTCACACCTGGCTCGGCTTCAAGCTGTTGAAACCAAACCTTCCAGAATCATTGGAATCTCCCACGATGAAGCTGATCGTGAGGGCCTTCCACTCACCCATCGTAGGCAGGCAGGTAGGTGGTCTTTCTGTCTTCGACCGACACATCTGGCCTAGCTCCCCCAGCTCCCCCAGCTCTCTCTGGGCTCTGTCCCCCAAATATTCCGACAGGTCGCACAAGATCTGCCAGCAACCCTCCTCTGGTGAAACTGCCAAAATCAAGACTCTCTGCTTACCTTCACTCTTTCATTCCTCTTTACTCCCGCCTCTGGAACAAACCCCCTCACTCTCTTCAATCCCACTCCTCCCTCCCGGTCTATAAAACAGCTGTTCACCACCATCTCTTATCTTCCCCCATCCAAAACCTTGATCTCTTTTACTCCCGTTAATTCACCTCAGATCCACTTTTTTTAAATACCGACTTCTTTCCTGGAAGTCCTAGCAGTGTCCATGTCTTTTATACCTCTCCCACCCCCCCCCTCTGTTTCTATGCCTCCTCCCCCCAAGCCTGCCTCCTCCCCTCCTCCCTCCTCCCCCCTCCCACAAATCTCCTGATGTCCCTGTTCTCTGCTGTTGTACTTGTGTGCTTCCCTCTCTCTCTCTCCCCATCTTGTCTCCTGCTCCCTTTATTGTGTGTTTTGTGTGTCCGTTTCTTTTTTTCTTTTTTTATGTGATTGATGTTAGCTCTTGCACGAGCCTCGATCTTGTAAACAAAAACATAAAATTAAATTAAAGACATTTCAGCTTTTCATTTTTAGTTGTTTTCTAAAAAATTCTATAAAAGAAAATACCACTTTGACCTTATGGGGTATTATGTGTAGATCAGTAACACAAAAAATCTCATTTTGATCTATTTTAAATTCAGACTGTTACACAACAAAATGTCAAAGAAGTGAAAGGGTGTGAATACTTTCTGAAGGCACTGCATAATAGCAGTGGGCCATAGTGGCAGCCTGTTCAGTTAACAATGGTATTTCTGTTCAGAATGAGCACGTGAGGCGACACTGCACACTCTACCAAGTGCCATTCCAGTTACCTCCGCCACCAAAGGTGGATGGAGGTTATGTTTTCAATCCTGTCTGTTTGTTTGTTTATTACTTGCAAAATCGAAGATTTTTCAAGTATATTGGTCGGTTGCATTTGTTACTTGCAAAATCGAAGATTTTTTCAAGTATATTTGTCGGTTGCGTTTGTGGTTCTGTCTGTCTGTTTGTTACTTGCCGGAAAATATTCCGGCAAGTATGTTGGTTGGTTTGTCTGTCTGTTTGTGCGCAGTACTACATCTACATCGTTGCACATAGAATCGCCATACTTCACACACATATTTGTCTTGCCCTGGAATAGACTGTGCCCAATTTTTAACTCTCTATGCCCAAGGCCTCCATTATGACATCCTAATTCGATAATTCGACAAGTACAAAACTTCATCCAATCAAGATGCAATTTCTTGAGCGCCATGTCGGCATAAACTGGTGGAGAAAAAAAAAAAAATGATGACGGCATCGGTCACGTGGTTCGGCCGCCATCTTGGAAAAACCGAAAAACTTTGTACATCTATATCTCCGAAAGTGCTGAATAGAAAAAACTGAGACATGGCTCATTGTAAAGAACTCTTAGACACAGGGCCATCGGGTGGATATCTATTAATTTTTTTGATTTCATGACCTGAACCTAGGGATTGGGCAAGAAGGGTGTGGGATGAAGCCTTATGACCTCCAAAACATCTTATTTTTTTTCACAAGCGATATTGTGGTACGTTATCGAGAACCGCTGCCCCAAAACACCAGTATACACCAAGTGTATGTTACATTTGAAATACCCATTTACACAGTAAAAAAACAGCACAAACTATATGATGTCATGTTCACATTGGTCTTGGCAGCAATATTTATTAATTCAGACCCCCAAAAGTAGTAAAAATGTTGTTTTGACGACTTGGTAAAATAACATGCTGTTGATGCATTTATCAGAAAGTCATGTTTTTGGACCTTAAAACCTGCATAATTTTAAATTTTTGTACAATATTTGTGATTGGTGTTGCTACTACGATCCATGGTGGTTTACCAATGCTATTTTGAAACTGTTAATAGGTCCAATAAGTGTGTAAGGGGTGATATTTTAACCCATCAAAGACATTTACGCGGCGTACAAGCAAACCAGTGCGCATTGACATGATAAACTCGAGATGGGCTGAACTATAGCCACAATTTGTCTCTTTGGCTTGGTCATGTTGAAACTTGTCCAAAACATCATACAAATAGTGCAGTTGTTTCATCCTCTTCAGCATCAGAGTCTTCCTCATCACTGATGTGGTATGCTAGGTCTATCGTCTTAGGGTGCTGGAGTAATGGGAAGTACGTTGCTCGATCCAATGGAACGCTGGTTGCGAATGGAGCGGGTCCTTATTTTTTCCCTCCATAATATGTGGCAAGGTTCACTGCAGGTGGCTGCATCGATCTCTCCCGCGTCCTCTTAACTGTAGTGACTGGTGCGGGTTGTACTACTTCATGGGATTGACTTGGTCGCTGTATTATAATCCCATTGGTATTGTGCGTTGTTCCGCACCCAGACAATGTCTCCTCCCCGAAGTCATTATTGTCCCATACGAGTGTGACATGCTTGCCCGCCTGAATGATTGATGGAAGAGCATCCTCTCCACGATGTAGTTCTTGGTTAGCCAGTGCAGTGTCATGATTTAAGACGACAGAGTTTGAGACGCAGTAACCAAACCCGTTCAGTAGGCTGATTAATTGGGCTGAACCTGAGAGATGACGTACTGTCATTGCAAGTGACAAATGTTTGGGCATCTGTTTCCTTCCCTTTGATTGGAGGTATATGCTGTCCTGTGCAATTGTGAGAATTCTTCTATGTATTGTAGATTCTATCTTTACAAACTCATCAGAATCAGGTTCGTCTGACACTCCCACCATCCATGCAATAAAGTTATAGAGACAGGCAGGTACAATTGCTTCTGCGGCATTTGTTGTCAGGTGCTCAGAGGTTGGGGGCCATGGCATATTTGGCTTGATCTCATCTATTGCATTTCTCAATTGTAGCGCAGTGAAGTAGTGTTCTCTAAGGTTATTCTCAGTATACCCAGATTGCTTTGGTGGGGTTGGTTCAGAGTCGGATGTTTGTTCTGTCTCGGTTGTGTCGTCACCTGAACCATGCATGGTTTCTTGCAACACTTTCTTTTCTTCAACCAGCACTTCAGTGGAGATGTCATGAACATACACAAGGTGTCCTTGGCAGCGCATATACGGGGTTAGAAAGCATAGTTGTGGAAATGTTTTCATCAGTCTTGTCTTGAGAAAGCCACTTTTGTAGTTTGATTCTATTCTGTGTGTTGCTTTGATTTGTTTCATGAACATGTCATTAAGTCGTTTCAGTCTGTAGATTTCCTTGTTGTCTATTATAAGATCCTTGACTGTTGCACAAAATAATGTGTATGCTTCTGAGTAGTTGGAGTCTCCTTGTTGCTCTGCATTAGGTGTTGTTGCTAGCTTGCCTAAATACTGGGTATACTCCTTGTAGCAGCGACCATGGTATTTTACCTCTATCGCAACACAATCGCGGTCTTGAATTTGAAGCAGCAGGTTTGTATTGTTGTTGTCTTTAGCGGCTTGCTGCAGTCTTGGTGCCTCAATTGTTGAGCACCTTGTTAGAGGCTCTTTTCTTCGTCCCCTTTTGCCTGCATTGATTGTTCTCTCTTTCTGACAAAGGATGCATATATTAGGCAACACATATTGGGATCTGGCTGAACATTTGGGCTTGCCTAAGCTGGAGCGTAGAGCACGTTTCTTGACTGGTTGTGGGCCTTTATGCATCTTGTCAATGTTGACGTTGATGTCATTGCATGTTGAAGCTGCAATAAATACACATAAAAGAAAACAATTAAAATTATGTGAGTTAAAAATGTCTAGACCTCAAGTCATGGTTAGCCCGACTAGATTCCCTCCCCCTTCCTCAGACTTCCTTTTAAAAATGTATTTGTTTCACCTCGGCCCTACCTCCTTGCATAAATATTGGACAGTTCCTTCAATTCAAAATCGTTCAAGACTACACACAAAATCATTTTACATATACCTCACAAAAAAAAAAATCAAACTAAGTTTTGAAGCATTGTCATGATTTATTATTCAAGTTATTCAACCTACCAGTATTGGCTGCATTTTCTTCTCTCTTTTTCATGCTGCTTTGCACCCTGCTCACTCGTTGTTTATCGGTAAATCGTGAATAACACGCTTGATGAAACGCTGCATCATGCGGTATAGTTATAGCAGGTATTGTTACCATACTGTTGCCACGTTCGCCGAATTCGTCAGCGTGGTTCTTCACGAAATTTCTCGCAATTTCAGCTTGATCACCTTCTAAATCTGCCACGTAAGACTAAATTGCAAATATCGCGGCCATGTTCTATCACTAAAAGGTATTAAACTTGATCTTTTGGCCAGAGAAATGCACATATAACAGCGTTTCTCGCTCCCACACTCGTCACCGTCGCTGCTACTGGAGGCCGCCATTTTGTTTACTCGCAGCCGGACGCCCAGTCGTCGTTCGTAGCGCGAATAAGCGCGATCCTCTTTGGTCAATACATCGAAATGCGTTCGAGGCTAAACGGAGATTTTGGAAATAAAATTATAAATTTCAACATTATATTACAGACTAACGTACCAGAATCTCACTTGTGAAAAGTCATGAACATTATTTCTTAATTTTTTCTATATTATCATGCCAATTTGATGCCCACCCGATTTTCAGGTCACGAAATGAAATGAAAAATTGGAACACCTGGTAGTCTATCTCCATGGGGACTAAAATATGTTAATGATGATGTCATAGGTGCCTCCATTATGACATCATAATTCGACGAGTACAAAACTTCATCCGATTAAGATGAAAGATGAAATTTCTTGGCCATAATCTAGGAATAAATTAGTTTAGAAAACAAATAATGATGACGTCATCGGTCACGTGGTTCGGCCGCTATCTTGGAAAAATGGAAAAACTTTGCACCTCTATATCTTGGAAAGTGCTGAATAGAAAAAATTGAGACATGGCTCATTTTAAAGAACTCTCCATGGGGAATAAAATATGTTTATGATGATGTCATAGGTGCCTCCATTATGACGTCATAATTCGACAAGTACAAAACTTCATCCGATCAAGATGAAATTTCTTGCGCGTCATGTAGGCATAAATTGGTGGAGAAAAAAAAAATGATGACGTCATCGATCATGTGGTTTGGCCGCCATATATTTTTTTAACACAAAAGCCTTAAAAACCACTGAAAATTCATCCTGCTGAGGGTTTGCAATCTCTGATTGCTCTTTTTTCTTGTTGTTGTTTGTGATACAACCTTGCAGGAAATGCCATCAAAACTTGACGATGACTGACGTTTTAGTTTGTCCATGTGGTGTTTTGTTGCCGAAGCATTTTCTCAAGCCAACACTTTTGAAATGAACTTAGCCAAATACAATCGGGATAGAACTGACGACTACTTTGAATCGATTGTGTACTGAGTGACCACATTTACAATTATTTTATCAGTGAATCACTGATAGAGGGTGATTAAAAAGGTCATTACAATGATTGGACAATTGGTTCAGAAATTACAAGTCCATTTCTTCCTCCATCAGTGGGAGTAAATGCCCTTTGGAACTCTTCAATCACAGATGTGGTTGTTGTAGAACAGACTGCCTTGAGTAACCAGTACTAGATGAAGGTGTACTTGATGCATGTGAACAGAATATGGAATGATATGGATCGCTGACTTATGATACATTAAATAGGTCAATAACCAGAGTGTTTTCACACTCTCATCCTTGATGCATTAAATAGGTCAATAACCAGAGTGTGTTCACACTCTCACCCTTGATGCATTAAATAGCACCAACACGCTCACCAGGGAGAAACTTCGGCATCATTTTATTTGTTTCTACGAAGCATGGACTCATGGTTGGCATGATAAAGAAGGCAAAAAAGCAATGCACAGACAGTGGGGCAGCGGGGCTATAAGGAGGGGAATGAACAACCAAGAAAAGAGAAAGGGGGTGAAATTCAGTAATATACCCAAATGTGACCTACAAGAATTTGCTGTCTGGACAAGGACGCACAACCCCACCATAAAAACACAGATGAAGGCATTCGATGAGACGCGCAAACACATTACCTTAAATTACCACCTATAGTTAATAAAACTGTTAAGCAATATAATACCAGAATAGTTATCCTCAACTTTCCAAGTGGCCTTATCGGAACAGATAGGATCGTGTCTGGCCACGATGGAACCTCGAACCGGAAGTTATTTTAGTCCGTTTTTGAATGCTGAACATTGTTCTTCCAAAATAAGCACAAAACTCTCACCAAAAGGGAAGTATAACAAAGCATGCTCCATATTTGTCAACTTGGGGGAATTGAAATGGAATAGCAAGGGGTACTACAGTTCTAGGGGAATTCGACATATTACTTCCATAAAACCACTCCTCCCCCCATTCCATGTGCCCATACATACATGTGCACATTCCTTCCTCTCTTAAACCCCCTCTTCCTCTATGCTGTCCTCCTGATACATAACTGTACGTAATTCGACAGCCAGCCAAACTGCATTCATGAATGACATGGGAGTCAGGAAATAGTCTCCAAGCTCCAATGAAACCACACAAGCATGGAGTTGATGAACAAGGAGTAAAACTGAAAAGGATATGAAATACAGGACAATTACTAACAAGGTTCCGAGCATTGCAGTTACAACAATTACAATTACAGCAATTACAACAAAATTCTAATTCAGCACTCTGACGATGTGAAAGAAAAAGCCACATAACCCAATAATTGTGTCAACTAGTGCCTGCTGACAGTGGGTACCAGGCCAGGCCAACCGAGCCATGAAATGCAAAATCAGCACACAATAACATGTTTCAATTGCTATATATGCAAAATTCTTACTGACATAACAAGATGAACTGCCAAATGACCCCTTGTACTTGCAGACAATGATTTTGAAGGCGTAACGAGGTGTGTGAAGGATTAACTCGGATACAAGTTATGGAAGGCTCAGAGACATCGCTTTCTCTTAGGTCACATCCTATTACATAACTTCCTGTTACAGTAACACAAATGGCCAGCTGGGGGTTCCAACACACAAAGGTGCACAAAATATGTGTACAAGGGACAAAATATGCCAGCAGAGGGCTCCCCTCAAAAATGTACAACACACATGCAAAAAGGGTGAACAACCTCCCAAACCCCATTCGTAGATTTCATCTGTTCTACAATAACCATATTAGTGACTGAATAATTTTGGGCCATGCACTCCCACTGTTGGATGAGGAAATGGACTTAATTTCTGAAACAATTATGGTATCTCTCTGGTGGCATTTTTATCATCCTCTGCACATAATTTACTGATATGATCCTAAGCCTGGCCCCTGAGTACAATAATGATATTCTAGTCTTCAACCCTGGAAGTATTTTATCACTTTCAGATCACAAGTGTTAGCCTGAACATCGGCTTTCGCAACAAAATGCGGTCGGCACTTGGGTGCAACACAAGCAACAAAAATCAGAAGACTTAAGACGAAACTCGTGAAAATTTAGATTCAAGCTGTGTCTTCATATAATGCTTACCATCTTGGCCTAAAACAAACGTCTTGAAATTTAAAATTATTTCTCTTGGACTAAAATGTACTCTTGAACTAAAATAGTGTATCTTGGATGAAAATTTGCGTCTTGAATTGAAAAATGACATCTTGGACTAAATGTACAGCTTGATGTAAAAAAAAAACCAAAAAAAACTTTTGGGTGATCTAAAAGGTTGTCTTTGTTGAATAAAATTATGTCTTGAAGCTGAATTTTCATTCTCAAATAATTTCTCCCTATGATATTCCATAAAATTCTTCTTTGCAATTTCCCCTAAGTATTGAGCAGAAGAAGGAATTCCACTAATTTGAATTGTAAGAAGCCTTTTGCTAGCTTGGCTTTCAAATGTCATGAATATAACCATGTAGCATCAAAAACAGCATGATCCCTTAGTTGTTTCCATCTCTCCCTCCAATTCAAAAGATCAAGAATAGCCAAGCACTGAATAAAAAGTTAGGGTCAATCCCAATAAAGAATAATCAGTATTTTCCCTAAAGGTTTAAATGATTTTTGTCCTTTCAGAGCTCTTTTCCAATAATATATGATGTGGAGAGTTGGTAGCAAACGATGGAAAAGTAGTCTTTATCGGGACAGGAGTCAGTCTGTCTTGGCGGAAATATAAGGACAATTAATTTTCTCAACCAGATGTTTGCAGAGTTATGCTAACCACTGTGAGAAAACAAAGATGAAGTGACGTCTTGGCCACGAGGCCTGTTCTCTCTTGCTTTAAAGAAGGGCTCACACCCAAGATGTCACTTCACCTTTTCCCCTTGTGGCAGTTGGTATACCTCAACATTTAGTTGGGAAAATTCACTGTTGCTATCCAGCGGTAATGTTGTATTGTGCGTGAATCCAGCCGTTTTGCTGAGTTAACATCCATGCTCCTAAACTAAGGAATAACGACTCCATTTTTCATAAATAGCACAGAGTTGTACCATGCTGCTAATGGTCTAATTAAAAGGGAATTATAAACTTCATACTACTTTCAAAATACCAGACTCTGTGGCGTAATGCTTAGAGCGTCTGCTCTGAGTCTGTGAGATTGGTGCCTCAAACCTTCGCCGAGTCATACCAAAGACTTTCTTTTAAAAATGGTACGTGCTGCTTCTTTGCTTGATGCTCGGCATTTAAATGCATAGAGCATGGACAAACAACACCAGGACTGCAATGGCAAACCATCCAGTATAACCCTTCCCAATAAACTTCATCGGCAGCATCAATGCTCTGGAAAGAGTAAGGCACATCAATCAATCAATATTATCTTTCAAATAAATATAAAACACGATTAATGAACGAATTAATTGAATGACTAAACATTCATTCACATGACGGACATGGGACATTAGAAACGTCACACAACCAATAGTGGACCAGAGATGGAGGAACATGGGGACTTGAGAAACATCACAGCCAATAGTGAATGAAAGATGGCGGGACATTGCGACGTGAGAAATGATGCGTAGTCGATAGTGGGTGGGCGTTGATGGGACATGGGGACGTTAGAAATGTAAAACAGCCAATAAAGGAACAAAGATGTTGGCACCTGCAAACAAAGCAGGAACATTCACTGAGAATGCTGCAATTCATTTTTGGCACATGTTTAGGTAAAGGCACATGTGTAGGTAAAGGCACGTGTATAGGTAAAGGCACATGTGTAGGTAAAGACACGTGTGTAGGTAAAGGCACGTATGTAGGTAAAGGCACGTGTGTAGGTAAAGGCACATGTGTAGGTAAAGGCACATGTGTAGGTAAAGGCACATGTGTAGGTAAAGGCACATGTGTAGGTAAAGTGAATAAAAAGTTGATGATGATCAGATATGGTAATTAGAGTTTTTGAAATTTCATGCATGTTTCACTTTCAAGGTAAACCTCAAACATGACCCGTTAGGTCAGCATCAGCCATTTTGATTGTGCATCACAACCGCATGTTGGAGCATGCTCCTCTGTCCACATTCTGGCTTTCACTTTTCTGCAAGGTTGAATCCAAAGAAACAGTTTTGTAGTCTCAGGGCCAACAAGAAGCACAGCATCCTGGAGTATAAAAACTTGATCCGCCTTTTATACCCAGCTTTAATTTTGTCTTAGAAGACACCCGTTGGTTAACTTTAACATTACTCAGTCATGAATGTGCAGTCAGTATTTGGTAAGAAACTTAAATAGGCCTACAGCTCATTGGTTACTTGAAAATTCCATTCAATTTGAATGTTTTGGTCATCCAAACAGTTTGTGCAATTCAGAATGAACCAAAGTAGCTCATTAAGTCCACCTGTCTTAAAATATGGAAATGCCCCTTTATTGTTTGCATGTTTTGCTTGCCAAAACCAATACTATACTGTTCTAGCTTTTCAAAAAAAACAAAAAACTGCTTGTTGCATTTCTTTCATTTGTCATATATATATTTTCATATCTATATATATATGTGGCGGGCCACGTGAAAAGGGGAAAGGGGGCTTATGGGTGTTCCTTGGGTAAACGGACTTTTCATCATTTTCTGACAACCCGTAAGCCCCCTTTTTACGTGGCACGCCACATATATATATATATATATATATATATATATATATATATATATATATATATATATATATATATATATATATATATATATATATATATATAATATATAAATCATATAAATATATATAAATCATATAAATATATATAAATCAAATATATATAAATCAATTATATGTCATATATGGCTAACCCTGGTGTTGGGCTAGCGGCTAGGGTGCCGGCTTAGGATCCTAGGATCCTGGGTTCGAAACCCGGTCGATCGCTGAATTAACGCCAGGGGGGTTGACTCAGCCTGTCATCCTTCCGAGGTCGGCTAATTGAGTACCAGTTCACTGGTAATTCCCTGCTTGTCGTTAAAGGCGGCAAAAAGGGTTGGCGTCAGGAAGGGCATCCGGACGTAAAACATTGCTTCAAAAAGGGGACCGAAAAACAACAACTACCACGGTTCCCGAAAAAGGCCAACCCCCGCTTGCGGGGAAAAATGGCCTCTAAAGGTGGTTTTTTTATATATATATATATAAATTAGTTTCCTGCTGTCTTTCCGGTATGCTCAGGAGATCGATGGAAAGTCTTTGCTGCTGATGAAACGGAGCGATGTTCTTACCGGCTTGTCCATCAAACTGGGCCCTGCTCTCAAGATCTACCAGCACCATGTCAAGTTTTTGCAAGACAAGCACTTTCGCAGCGAACTGTGCTGAAAGCATCTGCTTGTTGTTGACTGCGTCATGACAAGCTAGCACCACCGAGCCTATGGCAATGCCACTTAAACTCTTTCTCTCCGTTGAACGTGAAAGACAGCCAAATTCTAAAAACTGAGAATTACTACATATCATTCTGGAATGTTTTGCTGTACATCCTTTTTCAGCATCAAATGCACTTCATTAAATTTCTCAGTAATTTCTGTACAGAAACTTTGTGGACGATTGATCAAAATATGTATGTGGCTTAACATTCATGTTTTATAGCCAACTTTGCATAACACACATCTGTTCCACAGGAATAACCGATTGAACAAGTTGTGTTTGATGCTTGGTGGTACATTCTTTTCTCCATCTAAGGATGTAGAGTGCAAAATTAAATCATGATTGGCTGTAATTTTCAGTTTTGGAAATTAGGATTTTGTTTCCGTTTTCCTCAGGCTTCATACAGAAAGAGGTAGTTGAGGGGAAATAAATAAAGTTGGGAGTGCAGAAAAATAATAAGGAATAAAGGAAGTCGCAAGAACATTGTTGGGAGAGGGGTGAGGTGTTGGTTGCGTGTACAGAAGGATTGAGTTTGGGGAAAACGGTGGGAGTGGAATGCAAGGACAGACAGAAGGATGACCTGGACCTGCCCTTGTTCCTAAAGACATCATTTATTTTCCTTGTGGCTATGAGTATTGTGGTGGTGATGTGGCCCATTGACAGACCATCAGGCTGTTGACAAGTCATGGACATTTCTGCGGTGAGGAAGCAATCCTGGACAAGTCCCCATTCAATCACAGGTTGCGGAAATTTCTGCGGAGCAGCCATGGGAATCGAACCCACATCAGCGAGAGAAATGCAATAAGGTTTTACCGACTTCACCACCAAGCCGCTCACAGTATTGTGGTTTCTGTAAATGAAATATTAAATCATAAAGGGAGAGTGTGCAGGCTCTGTGCACCATCCTCTCCATCTATGTCTATATCACTGCAGTTTTTGCAAATACGTGTTAGTAAGTTTTGTACATTCATTTGCAGGTGGAGTTAAATGTTTTTTGTACATTGAGCCATCAACAAAGTGTTGTCTTTCAGTGTTTAACGTGCCGTGCTTACGGAGGCCCAGCATTTTCAGGCACCTGGGCTGGTAGTTCGATGGCTTTCAGTACGAATGGTGATGATTCTCAGGCTTGGATAGCTGTCTTGGGAATGAAATAGATTTTTTTTCTTTCTACCAATGTTCCTTTCTGTTATGGTGCAGGGTTTGATTAGTCTAATCTGGTTGTGTTGCATGGATTTGTCTTTTCTAGTGGTTTGACAACAAAAAAGGGTGGCCTATTTGGTCAAAGTATCTATTTCTCTTTTCTTTTTCACACATGTATTTCTTTGTTTTTAATTCTTACCTGGCATGGTTTTGTGTTCTATGCAAACATGGTGTATCAGCATTAAATGAGCACTTTAGGAAGTGTGCTTGCCTGGCCACTCCCTTTGGCCCATGGTGCACTCTTGTAAATGCCATTTTCATTTCAATTCTCACGAGCTTGAGAATGGAGATGGAGGTTAAAAAAAAAAATGGCCTGAAAAACAACAAGCATTATTATTTGCACAGGCTTAGTCTTGAACGGTTTTGGTCATGTTGACAGGTTTAAGAACGTTTTTGTTTAAAATATTTATCTCTTGTTCTGCTGTCATGTTGAAAGCCTGTATGGACAGTATTTTCATTGTTTGTTTTGTTTTATTTTTTTTATTTCCTGAGCTCATTTGGTTTATACCACATGAAAAGCGTTACCAGCATTGTTTTATTGTTGACGTGATGGCGTGTACATAATTGCGATGTGACAATTCATTGTTCCAGTGTTGTACGCGTGTTATCCGAGGTTTTGTTGTTGTTGAAACTTGTAAACGCTCTCTGCTTCCTGTGGAAGGGCTCTGACAGGCATTGATGTACAGAAAATAAAGTGTAATGATATTACATTGAAAGAAGAGGGAGCTTTTCATCATGTATTGGAAGTATTCACTTTATTGTAAACGTGGTCGACGGTCATGGAAGAGCTATAGCAGAATTTTTTTTTTTTTTGTATACAAGACCGAGGCTCGTGAAAGAGCGAGTCTTAATCACAAAAAAAAAAAAACACATATAAAACATATAATAAGGGGAGCGGTAGACAAGATGGGGAGGCACACAAACACAACATTTGAGAGCAGGGACATCAGGAGAACTGTGGGAGGGAGAGGGCTTGGGGGGAGGCAGGATCGGTATAAAATGCAAGGACACCAAGGACTTCCAGGAAAGAAGTCGGTATTTCAAAAAAGTGGATCTGGGGTGAATTAGCGGGGGTAGAAAAGATCAAGGTTTTGGATGGGGGAAGATAAGAGATGGTGGTGAACAGCTGTTTTAAAGTCCAGGAGGGAGGAGTGGGATTGAAGGGAGTGAGGGAATTTGTTCCAGAGGCGGGAGAAAAGAGGAATGAAGGAGTGAAGGTGAGCAGAGAGTCTTGATTTCGGCAGTTTAACCATAGGAGGGTTGCAGGCAGATCTTGTGCGACCTGTAGGAATATTTGGGGGACAGAGCGCAGAGAGAGCTGGGGGAGCAAGGCCGGAGAGGAGTCGGTAGAAGACAGAAAGAGCACCAACCTGCCTGCGGTGAGGTGAGTGAAAGTCCCTCGGAGTTAGCTTCATTACAAAGTGGGCAACTAAATTACATTACAAAGAATGCAACTAAATGGAAAGTGGGGAACACCAACAGTAGAGTACAATTGAGATGAAGATCAAGGGGAGAAGGACATGTCGGGGTGAACAAGCTGAATTAAACACAATAAGAAGGGGGAAGTGGGGATGAAACAGAAAAGGAAAAACCAACCGACAACTAACAAACTGTAAGGGGTGAGGGAGAGAGGGAAAAATCACAATAACCTAGAAAAAGGGAGTACTTGGGAATGGACTCATTTAGGGTAAAATAGATCATGAGTATGAATGGGATATGAACTGAGGTAGTGGTGAACAGTGGCCTAGAACCCTGTGAGGAAGAATGGGGCTGAACAGATGGGACGTTGGTTCCATGGAAGAGAGAAAAGAGGAACAAATGAGTGGAGGTGAGTGGTGAGCCTGGATATTGGGAGTTTAACAGGAGAGTGATTACTGGCAGAATGTGTGCACTCTAAAAAAAACCCTGGAGGGACAGCCAAGAGGGTGCAAGATCAAAAAGGGGGTGGCAGAATACAGAGGCCACCAACCTGTCTGCGATGTGACAGCAACAGGCCTACACACCCAGCATGGTCGCAGGAGATCCCAATGATATTGAGTGAGGGTCTTGCTTTCCACAGCATCAAGGATGGCAAGGTGTGAGGCAGGGGTGCCAGCCCAAAGGGGAGAGTAGTACTCCCAGCAGCGAATGAAGACCTTGTCGGTTGCCAAACGTTCAGACAGAATTGAACCATTTGGCCTTCTCACAAGCAGGGTCAGTTTTAGTGCCATTTGTAGTGAGGGAATGTATGGAGGAGAAGATACACCAAAGACAGACTTGACAAGATTGTTACCTGGTTCTTGAAGGAGGAGACAGGTATGAGAGTTCATTCTTGAGGTTGGACAGATGTTCTTTTGTGTTTCCTGAGAGTGGACACACATTTGGTGGGGGGCTTTGTGGAGTGATCTGAGGTTGCCTTTGGTCGGATTTACATCCCAGGAAGAGAAAGCAAGTTGTTTAAAGACAACTGTCTTACCAGAGGATGCTGTGTACCAAGAGCGAGAGGATAAGTATGATAACTGCAGAATAAGCAAGATGGTACAAATCTGTACATAAAGGAAAGCAAGCTTACATGGGATTCCCAGGTAGTTTTAATATCAGGAAAGGTGGAAATGAAGGACCAGTTATGATATGAGGAGGCAGCTTGAGTGAATTGCCAGATACTATGGCACTGAGGAAGTTCTCTGACAATAGCCAGAGAGATGTTGACTCCCACAAGCACTGATCAGATGCTCCAAGGTAGCGCATTGTACTATTTCGACAGCATCAAGTGGAAAATAACAAGATATTGTGGCCACCATGTACAACATCTAATTCATCTTCTTATACCTTTAACGTTTGCCTTCCTGAAATCGAACTCTTACCTTAACTACCCTGACCTCCACATCTCAACAATAGAGTTGCACACACTATGTTATTGGCACTTGCCCCCAGATGTTCTCCTACCTTCACCTTCTCCACCATATTGGAATCACGATCTAACACCGCACTGGGTTTTTCTACAAAATGACTTTAAAAGCAATCCTGGATTCCTTGTTCTG
>NC_136261.1:195417138-195439638 GCF_964187855.1 Myxine glutinosa | reverse complement strand
GGGACGAAGCGAGGGGTACCAGTGAGGGGTTAGACAATAATTTTGAGGAGTTAGACAAGAAATTTGGGAAGATAGACAATAATTTTGAGGGGTTAGACAACGGGATAAAAGAAGTGAAAAATGGGTTAATGGGGGTAGAAAACAGAATGGCCGCTCAAGAGAATCAAATGGAAGGGATGCAAAAAGGGTTAGAGGGTTAGAAAACAGTATGGAAGGCAAATTGAGGGACATGAGGGACCAAGCGGAAAGGGAAGTTAAACAAATGGAGCAGCAGATAGAGGGGGTCAGAATGGGGGTAGAAACCAAACTGGATGCTCACAGGAAGGAAATGGAGCAGATGAGGGTGGCATCTGGGCAGGAGATGCAAGTGATGGGAGAGGAGATCAGAAGAGGAGTGAGTGAGGAGGTCGGAGGAGTGCGCGAGGAGGTGAGGCACTGTAAGGAGCGCATGGAGAAAGAGGTGAGAAAGGGGACTGTAAATTGCAAGGTGGTATAGAGGAGTTGACGCTGGGAGTAGAACAACTGACAGTGGGACAAAAGGAGCTGGGGGACCAGGTAAAGAAGAACACAGCGGTAATAGAGGGTTTAAAATCGACACAGAAGGAGATGAAAAAGGACGTAGGGGTAATTAAAAAAGAGTGCCAGACGGTACATGAGGACCTGACGAGGAAAATGGACAAGGTGGTAGAGGTAATGGAGGTTAAAGAGCGGGAGGTGCGGGAGCACATAGAAAAAAATAAAGTGGAGTTAGAGGAAGAACTTAAAGGGGCGCACGAAGAGATGAAGGAGATGAAGCAAAAATTAGAGGAAGTGGAAGAAGGGGTGAGCGAAATTAAGAAGCGACGGAGAGAGGATAAGAAAGAGATAAAGGAGGAAGTAAAAGAATTGGTCCAAAGTCTGTGTTCGGATCGTGATGATGTGCTCATTAACCGGATGAGGGATTCGCAGGTGATGGAGGAGAAGCGAAGAGAAAGAGGACCCGGTGTAAGTGGTGACCAATATGGTCGTGCGTATGATGCGCCAGGTGATTTAATAAGCTTGGGGGTCGAGATAGACCCGGATGTTCGTGAGAGGCCAAGAGTGAGGTGTATGGCTGGTCCGGAGGGTATGGAACGAGAGGTGCGAGGTGTGGGTGAGCAAGGTTGTGGTGGTATGGAATGGGTAGCGGGTTGCGGAGGTGTGACCCATGCATCGACACCAACAGGGGTAGTTGTTGGAGGGACCGGGGAGGCACGAGAGCCCCTTGGGGGTAGTGTACTGTGGGGGCCCGGCCGGTTCGGCCCCGCGCTGACCCCGCAAGGGGCGACGCACGGGGTCTGGCCGGCGGGCAACGACTCGCATACGAGGTGGTCCCACAAGGTCCCACTCGCGCCGTATGACGGCAAGAGTGATCTACGCGCGTACCTGGCGCAGTTCGACTGTGTGTGTAAGGGTAACGGTTGGGGTGAGGACGAAGGTGGAGTACACCTGGTGGCCGCATTGCGCGGCGCGGCGGCGGAGGTGCTGACGGCATTACCAGCGGGTGCTCTCACCCTGCCAGCCCTCCGCGACGCCCTAATTAATCGATTTGGAATAGAACAGCAGAGCGAGCTTGTTAAAGCTCAGCTCGCGCTGCGAAAGCGCAAGCCCCAGGAAGCCATCGGGGAACTTGCCCACGACATTCGCCGCGCAGTGGGGATCGCACATGCTAGCATGGCAGCGGATTCCCGGGAAAGCCTGGCGCTGGACCATTTTATCCAGGCCCTCCCGGATATTGAGCTCCGGCAACAGCTCGCCATGTGGCGCCCGCAGACTCTGAGCCAGGCGGCTGACGCTGCGGCCCGTTGGGAAGCAGCGAGGCCCCTGGCCCGGGGGGGCGAGCGTCTCGCAATGGCGGTCCGCCAGATGGGACCCCCGATGGAGGGCGGACCCCTTAGGGGGCCCGCCCCCGACGTGGGTCCTGACCTGGCGGGCATGGTCCGGAGGCTGGTGGACCAGCGCCTGGCAGGACCTGGACCATGGCAGGCGGCCCCGGAGGTGGCCCGCGGTGGACCACGAGCGGGTAATCCCATTCGGACCTACAGGGGGGGGAATTTGGAATTCCGGAGGCAAGCACCTTATCAGGTGAGGTGCTATACCTGCAACCGCCTGGGTCACCTGGCGCGGCACTGTCGAAACGCGCGCCGGGATGATCCCCGGCAGTTGAGGTCCTCAACTCCGCCCAGGGGGGAGCGGGTTAGCCGACCCCAGACACCCCCCCGCCAGACCCCGGGAAACTAGAAGGTGTCGGGCACGTAGGGCGGTGTTCGGCAGCAGAGGATGGAGGAGAGCCCTCATTGACGCGACAGGTCATTTATTGTGGCCAAATTGGAACCGGTAGCCTGACAATTAGATGCAAAATTGCCGGCGTGGGGGTAGACGCCGTCGTGGACACAGGAGCTAGCGCCACGATCATCAGCCCTGTGGTCCTTGATTCGAGCGCAGGTGGCTGGGATAAGATCCAGCGCCTGCAAAATTATAGTTTGCAGCTTGCTACCGGGGTAACGGCCCCGATCATAGGGCGTGGTTCTGTGACCCTCAAGTTAGGGTCGGTAAGGAGGGAGATAGATGTTTGGGTGGCGGAGGTGTGCGACCCATGTTTAATAGGGTTGGACCTGTTGACTGCCAGCGGTTGTAAAATCGACTTGTGCCGGGGGATCCTGCAGGTGGGAGTAGAAGAGCTGCCGTTAGGGGGAGTGAGCACGGCCGAGAGAGCGGAGCTGGAGGCTTCCGAGGCCGTGACCATCCCCCCCAGGGCCGAGGCGATAGTGCCGGCCCGGTGGGCAGCTCGCCCAACATGGCAGGAGTCCTGCGGCCTGGTCGAACCGGTGGCAGCGCAGTCCATACCGGGTTTAATCGTGGGCCGCACCCTTGTAAAAACGGACAGACCGGTAGTGGCCGTCCGAGTAGTAAATGTGAGTACAGAACCACGCACTATAGTAAGGGGCACGAGGGTAGCTGGCTGCACCCCAGTGGAGGAAGTCGCGACAGTGAGGGGCGAGAACGTCCAGCCGAGCCGACCCCGGGGGGAGCCTTCAATAACAAGTAGGAATTGGCCCGATCCCATTTGCGAGATGGTAAATCGTAGTAGCGTAGAGTTGGGAGGTACCCAGAGGGAGGCCTTACACAAACTGGTTGGGTCCCATTTGGACCTCTTCTCCCTGTCCACCGAGGATATTGGACGTACGGGCCTGGTGAAACATCAGATCCACACCGGTGAGGCCCGGCCTATTCGTCAGGCCGCCCGACGGCTCCCTTGGAGCAAGAGGGCGGAAGCTGACGAGCAGGTTGCAAAAATGCTCGACGCAGGTGTGATCGAGCCCTCGGGAAGTCCTTGGATGTCACCTGTTGTGCTGGTCAAAAAGAAGGATGGGACCACGCGGTTCTGCGTGGACTATCGCCAGCTAAACAACGTGACACTCAAGGACTCATATCCCCTGCCAAGGATTGATGACACCCTCGATGCCGTTGCGGGCTCCAATTGGTTCACAACTTTGGACCTCAAGAGTGGGTATTGGCAGGTGGAGATGGATAGGGCAGGGAAGGAGAAAACGGCATTTTCCACAGGTAAGGGACTGTATCAGTTTACTGTGATGCCGTTTGGTTTGTGTAACGCCCCCGCCACCTTTGAGAGATTGATGGAGCATGTACTAGGCGGCATGCCATGGCAGTCATGCCTGGTGTACCTGGATGACGTCCTGGTACATGCCCAAACGTTCCCCCAGGCACTAGCTAATTTGGACCAGGTGTTCGGGTGCCTCAGACAGGCAGGGTTGAAGCTGAACCCGAGTAAGTGCACTTTGTTTGCAAGAGAGGTGGCCTATCTAGGTCACGTGATTGGCCGCGAGGGGGTAAAAACAGACCCAGACAAAATTAAAGCGGTAGAGGAGTGGCCCGCACCACGTACCATCAAAGAGGTGCGGGGATTTTTGGGACTCTGCTCCTACTACCGGCGCTTTGTGGCGAAATTTGCGGAGTTGGCCCGTCCCCTCCACCGGCTTACGGAGAAGGGGACGCGATTTAATTGGACACGGGAGTGCCACGAGGCCTTCCAAAAATTGAAGGGGTGTCTAACATCCGCACCCCTTCTAGCTTACCCCACTAGTGACGGGACATTTACCCTGGACACGGATGCGAGCCAGGAAGGATTGGGCGCAGTTTTGTCTCAGACACAGGAGGGCGTGGAGAGAGTGATTGGTTATTATAGTCGGGCCTTAAGTAGGCCCGAGAGAAATTATTGCGTCACTCGCAAAGAGTTATTGGCTATGCTGGCTGCCATGAACCATTTCCACCCGTACTTGTACGGGCGGAAATTTTTGGTTAGAACTGACCATTCCTCCTTGCAATGGCTCCTTCGGTTCAAGGAACCGGAGGGCCAAATTGCAAGGTGGTTGGAAAAGTTGCAGCAGTACGATTTTGATGTGGCCCATAGGGCCGGGAAGGCCCATGGTAATGCGGACGCACTCTCTCGGCGTCCTTGTCTGGGGGAAAACTGTAAATTTTGTGCGAGACACGAGGAGAGGGAGCAATTGGGCGATTCCGCCCCGATTCTCGTCGTCCGGGCAACCCGGGTGAGAGGGCCAATTTTGCCACTAACCGCGGACGAGGAATTTGGAGAGTTGGCTTGGAGCACGGCCCAGCAGGAGGATCCTGTTCTGGGGCCGGTGTTCCAATGGGTCAAATTGGGGCAAAGACCAAAGGGGGAAGAGGTCACCCCCCTCGGGGCGCAGACAAAGGCATATTGGGCTCAGTGGCAGACCCTGGAATTGAAAGGCAACATCTTGTATCGCAAGTGGGTGGAGGTTCCCTCTGATCGAACTTCCTGGCTGGTGATAGTCCCTGACAAATTCAAGAACGTCATATTGCAACAGGTGCATGGTACCCGCTCCGGCGGCCATTTGGGCAGGACAAAGACAATATCTCGGGTCCGCCGGAGGTTCTATTGGGTGAATATGGGGCGCGACATACAGGACTGGTGTCGGAGATGCGACGCCTGTTCTGCCAAAAAGGGACCAGCACGGAGGATGAGGGCCCCCCTTCAATTACATCAGGTGGGGGCCCCCCTTGAGCGGGTGGCTATGGATATTCTAGGACCGCTGCCCCGCACCCGCCAAGGTAATAAGTATATCCTCGTTGTGATGGACTACTTCACCAAGTGGCCGGAGGCCTACGCCCTCCCCAACCAAGAAGCAGGGGTGGTAGCGCAGGCCTTCGTGGAAGGATTTGTGTGCCGGCATGGGATTCCACAGGAGTTGCACACCGACCAGGGACGAAATTTTGAGAGCAAATTACTAAAAGATGTGTGCAGTCTCCTGTCAATTCGAAAAACCAGGACAACGCCTTTAAGACCTCAATCTGACGGGATGGTGGAAAGATTCAACCGAACTTTAATCCAACAACTGGCACTGTTCACCACCACCCGTCAGGATGACTGGGACGAACATCTCCCTTACTTGCTCATGGCCTACCGAACCAGCCAGCACGGGGCCACCGCATGCAGTCCAGCGTTGCTTATGTATGGGCGGGAGTTACGGGCTCCCGCCGACTTGCTATGCGGTCCCGTGCCAGACACAGTGGTTAACCCGCCGAGGGAGGGGTACGCACGTCACCTAGAGGAAGGCATGGAGCTAGTCCATGCCTTCGCCCGCCGCCAACTCCATCTGGCGGGGGAAAAGATGAAGCGCAGGTACGACGACCGGAGCCAGGGGAGTCAATACGCTCCGGGGATGAAGATTTGGTTCTTTAATCCCCGGAGGCGGAAGGGAAGGTGCCCAAAACTCACCTCCCCCTGGCAAGGCCCAGGAGTCGTCCTGTCGCAAATCTGTGACGTGGTCTTTAAGATCAAAATGGGGCCACGAGCCCTCCCTCGGATCGTCCACGCCGACCGGATAAGACCTTACACCGGCGAGCAGGCGCCCCCGTGGATCGCCTCGGCTTTAGATGCCGAGGCGGGACCCAGTACCTCTGACTAAGGGGGGCTTATTAGTGCCAGAGGACTGGGGGATTGAGGAGCGATAGGCCCGGTGGGAGAGGGTGGCATCCCTGCCACCTTTCCCATGTGAGTGGGGCAAAGGAGCAATAGTTTATGGGGTGTATGGCAGTGAAAACTAGCCCGGGTGGGTTAGGATATATCGTGTGTAGGGCCCTAGAAGAGATTGACATTAGGTAACGTTAAGTTTAGTTAGTGACTGATACCTGTAGCGGGGACGCAGGTAGATTAGTGTGGATGATAATGACGTGGGAGCGCAATAGTTTAAAGGGACGACTGGGAAGCGCAAGTTTCAGAAGGGAGTAGTTAGCTGGGATGATGCCGTGTGTGTGAGGATGGAACAGGTGTGATTGCACAGGTGTGCAATTGGACAGGTGTGTGGAGCAGTGTATGAGTAGTGAGTGTGTGGATCAGCGCGAATGCGCTTGGGGAGAGAAGGGTGCAGGTGGCACCAGGTGTGAGAGCACAGGGTGCAAGTACAGGTGTGTGGAGAGAGTTGGAGTAAGTGGTATGGAGTGGTGTGCGTGGTGCGAAGGTGTGGATGGGGGAAGAGTGGACCCCTTTCACGAGTACCCGGGGCGGGTAGTGTAAGTGTTAGGTAGAGGGTACAGGAAAATTGTGGTTGGATATTGGCATTTGTGGTGCGGTTGCAGAATGGTGTTGTGAATGGGTGCATTAGTGTTGTGGAAATGGCTGGGCGTGTAGCCTGTTAGTGTGTGTAGTTGGTTGGGCACTCCACCACTGTGAGGATGTCGGCCAGGTGAGGCCGCAGGTGGGCTCTGGGAGCCGGTAGTTGTGAGTGGGTGCCTGAGGATCCCGGGTGTGGATCGGGCAGCCCAGTGCCAGAGAGGGCACCGAGTGGGGAGAGAGCCAGAGGGCCTTCCCCAGGTAGTTAGGTTAGGGTAAGGAGCAGGTAAGCTCGGAGGCAACTGCAGTGGTGGAGGTGTGCAGGTGGGTAGACCCACTGGGAGAGGTACACGTCGCAGCCCAGAAATTGTACGAGGGCACCGGGAGATGAATCGGGGGAGTGAGACCCCAAATTGAAGAGCACCACAGTTTGGCCAATGGGAATTGGTTTTTAGAACCCATAGTGTAAGAGGGCCAATGGTTTGGCCGGAGAAAGACCCCGGGTAGTGTAAAGTTGTTAAAGTCATTTAGGAAATAGTTAGGATTAATGAACCTGTCGCACCATACGCAGCCACTTGCCTGTGGTGATGATGATGACTCCACACCTGTGTTTTCTTTGTTTGTTGCAGGAAATGAGATTGCTGTGAGGATTTGTGAGACGCATCACGACGTGGATGAGACATTGGGGTGATTCCATCTCTCCCTCCCTAGGAGGGACTGATGATGAATTGGTAATGGCAAATTTTGATGTTGAGTTGAAAATGGCAAATTTTGATGAGAGTTGAAAATGGCAAATTTGATTGGTTAGGAGGGAGAGAAGACAAATTTGGTTTATGGGAGGAACGGGGAAGACAGTAGGGATGTTTGTTGATTTGTAAAATAGATGTTTATGGGTAGTGTTGAGTTTTGTGGATACAGTAAGGGGTAAGGGAGGGGCCATGTAGGTTACCTGGTGGGGGGGGCGTACGATAGGAACGTACCTGTCTCACCTGGTTCCCATGTGCCCCCAGTGTGCATCACCGTACATTGCGTGCACTTTTGCGCCCTTACCACCTTACTCACTTGTTTCTTCTGTTGTCTCCCACCTCCGAGGATCTGGCTTTGGGGTAGAGAGAGAGGAGAGAGAGGTGCTGGCGACGCAGTTGTGGGCCTGCACTTTCGCTGTTCGCTGCCTGGATCGGTACACCATATGGACCGCAATGTTTGTGGCCACCCACAATGGACCGCAGTTCGTTTGCGGCCAAGCACCACCCGGGGATGGACCTATGGATCAACGTGGCACCTATGCCATACAGGTGAACCACTAATAGTTAATACCACCAAGTGCACCACAAGAAGAGCAAGAGACACCTGCAGGGTTAGGGGTTGTCGAATTTATTTTTATACCAATGAACAATGGTGACTGCACCGGATGGTGCTGACTGTGTGGTGGGGTGGTGCTTTTGATGCTGGGAAAGGGTGCTCTGCACGTTATTAAAGGCCGTCGGCCACAGAGCACTCGTGGGTTGGTGTATCGATGTTGGCAAGCGCGCTCTCTCTATGCATAACATCTGCATGTGTTCCTCCAAAGACAGGTCCTGGATCGTAGTGTAAATATCAGCGTAGTCTTGTAAATAATGCTCCCTACCGGCTGTATGTTTAGTTTGAGGATTCTTTCCGGATTCGGTTATCCTGTGGGTGTGTTTCTGAGAGGAGAAGGGTGCAACGTCGCAGGGGGACATATTTACTCATTTGTGAATATCTATAAAACTGTCGCACTCAGGGTAGAGTTAATAGTAGAGGGAACTACATTGCGTGCCACACTAAAGTAGGTAAAAATTTATCGGGTCGGGACGCCCCGAGGGTAGAGA
Source organism: Myxine glutinosa (assembly GCF_964187855.1). Lineage (NCBI taxonomy): Eukaryota > Metazoa > Chordata > Myxini > Myxiniformes > Myxinidae > Myxine > Myxine glutinosa. The sequence goes on along the minus strand of NC_136261.1, from coordinate 195,431,154 downwards.
AGGGTGCAATGTTGCGAATATGGAATTTGACCTCCATATCCGCTTGTAAATATTCCCCTATCTTCTCCGATACTCCCCAACTCTCCCCTTACCCCATTCCCTAGTCCCATTGTCTGTAAACAACACCCATTAGAGCCGATCTTCCCCTTCATTCCCCCATTAAATGTCGTGCCCAGGTCCCCCGCACCACACGTAGACAATTATAGGACATCTTGCTAGTTATTCTTAATCTATGTCAGTTAAGGACTTGTTTCCATTAATTATGACTCTTCGTTGCACCAGAATGTGATGATATGGCACCAGTAGGAGTTTAGGACCTTCCCATACCTCCCCGCATCTCTTCCCATCATCTCAAGCTCCAACAACAACCACAACAACAGCGGCTTTGCGTCCTCACTCCGGCTCGGTTGGCCGCCATTGAACATGTGCTCGACGGGGTTACCCAGAAGGGGGCTCCCTGTCGGCCCCTCGTCAAGGGCGGAGCCGGTAACCCCCGCACCCAATGAGAAGCCATGGGCCGATGCCATATGGGGCGGAGCTAACGAGCGAGGGCGTGACTCCCCGCCGGATATACGCGGCCCCGCGCCGGATGTGACGTGAGATGCGCCCCGAACCTTGGAAGGAAAAGACGCCACCCTCCCGAGCGCTGAGCGACCTCCCCAGCTTGAGACCAAAGTCGCGACCCACAAGCGCTGTGATACCTTCACGCATCTCTGGACCGAACCGTGTACCCTGCTTTGAGCCAAGAGTGCACCTTGAGCCATCGCTATCTGCCTTTCCTAGCCATCAAACCCCGTGTGAGTCAGCGTTGTCCCGTTTATCTGTGGTCTGTCTAGGGATAATATAAGAGTGTGTCTAAGTGCCTGTCTTCCTGTAATATACCTCTAGCCCCTGTAATCTAACCTTTTTCCGTACGAATATACTTGAAAATCGAAACCCTGGTGTCGTATTGTGTCATTATAGCCCAGCCGGGTGTCTTCTTTTTCCTTCATTGGTCTAGCATAGCGCGATTAGTCAACCCCGGGTGCAATCGGGGTAACTTGTACGGATACGGCGGCCATCCCGCTCGGCCCACCATACCATCAAAGTCGTATCTGTAACAATATATATATATATATATATGTATGTATGTATATATATATACATACATACATACATACATACATACATACATATATATATATATATATATATATATATATATATATATATATATATATATATATATATATATATATATATATATATATATATATATATTGTTGCGGATATGAGGATTGCATTTTTTTAATTGTGTGTATTGTATTGTGGTAAATTGTTGTGTAACATTGGTTGGATATGGCCCCTCCTGCCTCCAGAGTTGTGTAAAGGTAAAAAGGGCATCCCGGTAGTTAATTCCATGAAACACCACATTGCAGGACACTATAAGACCCTTGTTCAGTAGTTTATATCTTTATTATGTGTTTTAGAGTAAGGCCTTGTCTTCCGGTAACATGACACTCCATTGCACCAAGTAAAAGAGATAGATTCCCTTCATTCCCATTCCCAAAAACCTCCATTTCCCCGTTCGTAATGGCCAAGCCTCAAATTGGCAATTACATCCCCTCCAATTGCCGCCATTGACCACGAGGCAGGGTTGGGGAAGAAAGGCGGGTCCCCACCTCGTCATAGAGGGGAGGAGTGAGTCAGCCCCACTCAACCAACCATGAACAAGGGGTTGGACTTGGACAGGGTGTGGTGAGAAACATCAAGGAGGTTCGCGAAGGTTGAGGGGCGGGGCCTATATAACCCGCCGCGGGACGTTCCCCAAAAGAGAGTTGCAAAAAGGTCCAAGGCTGAGCTGAGCTGCGTGGTGAGGTGCAAAGGAAAGAGCTGGGTCGTCAGAGCAGAGCTGAGTTGTGAGGTCCAAAAGCAGAAGATCATCCAGGGAAGCACAAAGCCTGCTATTCGTCCCCTTGCTCGCCAGCAGCAGCGTCTACAGCAGCAACAAGACTCGACAGCCGTTTGGGGCCTGGACGGCGGTTTTGAGCAGGGCCGCGAAGGGACGGCGGCTGCCAAACGCGCCGATCGTGCTGCCAGCTCCGGACCTTCCTCTCCTTTCCAGCCATTCCTGCCTGCAAGTTCCCCATTTGCGTACGTGAGTTTGTTTTGTTTGTTCTGTCCTGGGTAGGTAATTAAGTCTGTATAAGCTAGTATTTTCCCTGTGTCTCTAAAAGCTTCTGTATATTATTTTCTTATCTTTCCTTCTCCTTTGTTATTTTGAGCCTGTAAATAGTAAATAAATTTAGTAGTATTTTCAACCTTTGTTTCGTCTTTTTACTCCTTTTCTTCACATCCGTCGTCTTTGTCTTTTCCCTGATTGAATAGCTGTGGCGCGATACGGCCAACGTCTGGGTGAATCGGGTGAGTCGGGAAAAACTGTTAGGTCGCGGGGCCTCCGCTCGGCAAATACAACATCCTTAACCGCGAACCGTAACAATTGGTGTCAGAAGTGTCGGATTCGGACCTGAAGCGCGCGTAACGCGCTCAAAATTACAAGCTGCTGAAATTGTTTTAAAGAAAAAAAAAACCCGAATTTTGAAATCGCGCCATGGCTGGTCAAGGCGACGGGATGTCGGTGGGTGAGCTAGAGGAGGGGTTAGGAGTAACCCAGGATCAGAGGGACGAAGTAGAGGAGAACATTGGCAATGTGGTTGAGGAGGTATCAGGCGCACAAAATGGCGTCCTCGCGCACATGGTTATTGCAGCACCAAATTTAGCCGCGCCCGTGGTCGCGGCAGCCGAGCCAGAGATGCCAGGGTACATGCGAGCCTTCATGGCCCATTTCATGGCAGAAGTACAGAAAAAGAATGACAGTATGGACAGGCTAGAAGCCAAAATGGGACAAATGGGGAACCGGATGGATGCTCAGGGAGAGCGATTGGAGGGCCAAATGGGGGTAATGAGGGACGGAGCGAGGGCTGATAGTGAGCGATTGGGGGGCGAAATGGGGGGCGAAATGGGGGGAGAAATGGGGGAACGGCTAGAAGCAAAATTTGAGGGTTTAGACAAGAAATTTGAGGGATTAGACAATGGGATAGAGGGGGTGAAACATGGGTTAATGGGGGTGGAAAATAGAATGGCTGCCCAGGAGAATCAGATAGAGGGGGTGAAAAATGGGTTAGAGGGGCTAGAAAATAGGATGGAAGACAAATTGCGGGCAATAGGGGAGCAATCCGCCCGGGAAATCGAACAGATGGGGAACCAGATAGAGGAGGTGAAAATCGGGGTAGAAACCAAATTGGATGCTCAGAGGGATGAATTGGGACAGATGAGGGTGGCATCTACAAAAGAGAGGGAGGAGATGAAGGAGGAGATACGACGAGGTGTAAGTGAGGAGGTCTCGGGGGTACGCGAGGAGGTAAAGCGAGGGGAAAAGCGTATAGAGAAAGAGGTGAGAAATGGGACGGCAAAGTTACAAGGGGGAATAGAGGACTTGACGGAGGAGGTGGAACAGCTGACGGAGGGACAAAAAGAACTAACGGAGCAGGTTCAAAGGAACACTGCAGTACTAGGAGGGTTAAAAGCGACACAAAACGACATTAAAAATGACTTGATAGCGACACAGAGGCAATGTCAGATGGTACGTGAGGGACTGACAACGAGGTTGGAAGAGGTGACAGAAGTAATGGAGACAAAGGACCGGCAGGTGAGGACGCACATATAAACGGTCAAAATAGCCTTAGAGGACGAACTTGAGGAGACCCACCAGGAAATAAAAGAGGTGAAGCAAAAATTAGAGGAAGTGGAAGAAGAGGTGAGTGAAATTAAGAAGGGACGGACAGAAACTAAGAGAGAAATACAGGAGGAGGTGATGGAAATGGTACAAGGTCGGTGCTCAACTCATAATGGTGTGCTCACTAACCAAATAAAGAGTTTGCAGGTGGCGAAGGAGGTGCAGAGACGAGGTGCCATGGTGAGTGGCGATATACGTGGAAATGTATATGATGTGAGGAAAGCTTCAGTCGGCTTGGGGGTTGATTTGGATCCGGGTGTTCGTGAGAGGCCGTTGGTGAAGTGTACGACAGGTACGGTGTGCGAAGGAGGAGGTGTGCGAGAATGTCCGACTCTGGGGTGTGTGAGGAAAAAGTGCGCGCCGAGGAGTGAGTGTGCTGTCGAGAGTGAGTTGGTCGAAGCGCGTGTGCGAGGGGGCACATGGAAGCGCGGTGTGGTGAGTGTTACAGAGGATGTAACAAGAGAGTGTACACCTGTGGTGAGTGTTACAGAGGAAGTAATGGGAGAGTGTGCGCAAGAGTGTGCGCGAGAAAGGTGTGTAACGGACAGGTGCATGAGGAAAGAGTGCGCTGTCGAGAGTAAGGGTGAGTGCGCGACCGAGAGTGGAGGTGAGAGTAGTAAGAGTGACACGGAGCATGAGTTGGTTGTGACAGGTGAGAGAGGATGTACACCTGGAATGGAAGGATGCACACCTGGAATGGTAGAGCGTGTATGGGAATGCACGCTGGAATTAGTAGTGAGGCACGTGGTTGGGTGTGCGAGTGAGAGCACACCTGTGATTGTCACAGAGGAGGTGACCGAGAAGGGGGCGCGAAGAGGTGTGTTGGTGAGGTGTGCGAACGACGAGTGTGTGCAAAGGTGTTCGGTGGTCGGGTGTGTGACCAAGTCTGTGAACGGAATGAGTGTACCTGGGTGTGGAAGAGAAGGTGCAATGACGAGGAGCATGGGAACAGCTGGATGTATGAGCAAGGAACGGGCTGCGGGGTGTAAGCATGCAGGTGAGGCATCGACGGTAACCGGGTTAGCGGTTAGAACGACATTCAGCCGAATCGGGCCCTCGGTGCGCGTCGGGCAGCTTCGCGTGCCGCGAGGACCAGCGGGGATCCGAACCACGGCGGGTTCGAAAGGACCGCCGTACGTGATCCATGCTGGGCCGCGTTTGGAACGGCCGCGTCCGTGCTCCACTAGGCGGAGCGGGCAGCCCGATAGGAAGGGTCGTCATGGCGACCCCTTTTTGTTGAGGCGTTCCGGCAGGTCGAGATCGGGCCATGGGATGGCTCCGAGCTGAGGTGGTGCGTGGGATCTCGGCCCGGGTAAGCGTCCTTCCCTGCACCGAGTGCCGGACGTATCCAGCCGCCGGCACCAAACAACCCGCATTCATTGCTCGGCTTTACGAAGCCGGGCTGTGGAAGTGAATTGGCGCACCGAGAGGCACTAGTGAGTGGACTGTGATGATGGTGATAGTGATAGTGATTTGATACGAAATTTAGAATAGTGAGTAGAATTGGCGGTAATTGGAAAATTTTTGATTTGTGGAAATTGGACGAGCAAAATTATGTGATGGGATGGCCAATCCACCATCCCTCACAGCGGGGGCAAAGGAGCACTAGTTTTATGGGGTTGATGGCAGTGAAAACTAGCCCGGGAGGGTTAGGATATATAATGTGTAGGGACCTAGAAGATGACCTTAGGTGACGTTAAGGTTAGGTAGTGACAATGACACCTGTAGTGGGGACGCAGAGAGGGTAGTGTGGATGATAATGACGTGGTATGTGCTTAGTTTAAAGGGAAGACGGGGAGCACTAAGTTAGCAGGGCACCAGGTAGATTAGATGATGCCGTATGAGTGTTGGAGGTGTATTCAGAAGTGTATTGTGAAAAGTGTGTGAGGAACAGGTGTGATTGCACAGGTGTGCAACTGAACAGGTGTATGGAGCAGTGTATGAGTGAGAGTGATAGTGATAGTGATGAGTGTTGTATTGATCGAATGGTCCAGGAAGGAAGGAGGGTGCAGGTGGCACCAGGTATGATTGCACAGGTGTGCAACAACAGGTATGAAGAACAGGTGTATGGAGAATGGTTGTGTGGAATAAATGGTAGTGTGGAATATCTGGAGTATTGGAATGGATGGTCGTGGAGTGAGTATGGTGGAAACTATGGAGTGGAGTGGATGGTGCGAAGGTGTGAATGGGGGAAGAGTGGACCGCCATCACGAATACCCGGGGCGGGTAGTGTAAGTGTTAGGTAGAGGGTATAGGTAAATTGTGGTTGGATATTGGCATCTGTGGTGCGGGTAAGAGAATGGTATTTGGATGGGTGCATTAGTGTTGTGGAAATGGCTGGGCGTGTAGCCTGTTAGTGTGTGTAGTTGGTTTGGGCACTCCACCACTGTGAGGATGTCGGCCAGGTGAGGCCGCAGGTGGGCTCTGGGAGCCGGTAGTTGTGGATGGGGCCCGAGGATCCGGAGGACGGACCCGGTAGCCCAGTGCCAGAGGGCACCGAGTGGGGTGACAGAGCCAGGAGGGGCCTTCCCCAGTTAGTTAGGGTTAGGGTGAGGAGCTAGGTAAGCTCGGGTGGCAACTACAGTGGTGGAGGTGTGCAGGTGGGTAGACCTGCTGGGAGAGCTACACGTCTCAGCCCAGAAATTGTGCAAGGGCACCGGGAGATGAATCGGGGGAGTGAGACCCCAAAATGGAGAAGCACCACAGTTTGGTCAATGGGAATTGGTTTTTAGAACCCATAGTGTAAGTTGGCCAATGGATTGGCAGGGAAAGACCCCGGGTAGTGTAAAGCGTGTTAATGTCATTTAGAAAGTAGTTTGGATGAAAATCTCCTTGCACCATCTGCATCCACTCACCTGAGGTGAACCTGAGGTGACAGGTACTCCACACCATGCCAGGTGGTTTTTATTATTTTTATTGATGCAAATGTTGGAATGTGAGACGCATCATGACGTGGGTGTGACATTGTGCCTTGATGTTCCATCTCTTCCTCCTTATGAGGATTGATGATGAATTGATGATGGCAAATTTTGAAGTAGAGGGAGTGAAGACGAATTTGGTGTAAGGGAAATATGGGGAAGATGTGACGGTAGCGACGGATTTGTAAATGTGTAGATTTTGTAAATATGGGGTAAGGGCAAGGGTAGTGTAGGTGACAGGGGGGGTGACGTACGGTAGGGACGAGCTTTCTCACTTCGCTCTCCGTACGCACTTCGCCTTGCATTGCCTTGATTGATGTGTACCCTTGTGACCTTACCCCTCGCTCATCTGTCTTCCCCCCTTTGTCTTCCACATGACCTGTGCGCCATTGGGCGCCGAGGGGAGCGTGCGTGAGTCCGCCATTGTGCGCCCGGAACTCCCAGAACCAGCTGTCTGCATCGATGCACCACATTATGGACCACATGTCTGTGGCCGAGCACCACTGATGGACCCCATGGGTTGGGGCATGGCCCCTCTGCTGGAACCGGCCATGAAGGCCCGAAATCTTGCTGGCGGACCTTGGCCACAGGGCACCGATGCCCCACAGGTGAACCACACTAGTCGGCCCTGTGGGCCATAAATAAAATAAATAAAAATGGACACGTTGGGTGCATTTCATTTTCAGTTCAAATAGGCCGCCAGTAAGAAAATGAAGGAAAAGACAACAACTGGAAGAAATAATAATAGCCAGCAGAGGGAGCCGAAGAGCAAGAGACCACCTGCAGGGTTAGGGGTTGTTGATTTTATTTTTATTATTGAACATTGATGAACTGTGGTGACTGCACCGATTGGTGCTTGAGGGTGTATTGGTGCGTTTTGGGTGCTTTAATTGTGTGTCGATGCAGAGCAGACTCTCTCCCCCCCAGAAAGAACAATCACAGGTCCTGGGTTGCGTTTTGTAAATAAAATAGCGTCACTGTAAATAATGCTCCCCACCGTCAGTGTATAGTTTGAAGACCATTCCGCAATTCGGTTAACTGTGGGCGTGAGTCTGTTAGGCAGGGTGAAATGGAGCAGCGGGACATATTTATCTATGTTTTAAAACTGTCGCACTCAGGGTCAGGTTAAAAGTAGAGGGAACTACACCTACGTGTCACACTAAATTAAAGTTATAGGCCCGGGACGTGCCTAAGAGGAGGAGGGTGCAGTGTTGCGGATATGAGGATTGCATTTTTTAAATTGTGTGTATTGTATTGTGGTAAATTGTTGTGTAACATTGGTTGGATATGGCCCCTCCTGCCTCCAGAGTTGTGTAAAGGTAAAAAGGGCGTCCCGGTAGTTAATTCCATGAAACACCACATTGCAGGACATTATAAGACCCTTGTTCAGTAGTTTATATCTTTATTATGTGTTTTAGAGTAAGGCCTTGTCTTCCGGTAATATGACACTCCATAGCACCAAGTAAAAGAGATAGATTCCCTTCATGCCCATTCCCAAAAACCTCCATTTCCCCGTTCGTAATGGCCAAGCCTCAAATTGGCAATTACATCCCCTCCAATTGCCGCCATTGACCACGAGGCAGGGTTGGGGAAGAAAGGCGGGTCCCCACCTCGTCATAGAGGGGAGGAGTGAGTCAGCCCCACTCAACCAACCACGAACAAGGGGTTGGACTTGGACAGGGTGTGGCGAGAAACATCAAGGAGGTTCGCGAAGGTTGAGGGGCGGGGCCTATATAACCCGCCGCGGGACGTTCCCCAAAAGAGTTGCAAAAAGGTCCAAGGCTGAGCTGAACTGCGTGGTGAGGTGCAAAGGAAAGAGCTGGGTCGTCAGAGCAGAGCTGAGTTGTGAGGTCCAAAAGCAGAAGATCATCCAGGGAAGCACAAAGCCTGCTATTCGTCCCCTTGCTCGCCAGCAGCAGCGTCTACAGCAGCAACAAGACTCGACAGCCGTTTGGGGCCTGGACGGCGGTTTTGAGCAGGGCCGCGAAGGGACGGCGGCTGCCGAACGAGCCGATCGTGCTGCCAGCTCCGGACCTTCCTCTCCTTTCCAGCCATTCCTGCCTGCAAGTTCCCCATTTGCGTACGTGAGTTTGTTTTGTTTGTTCTGTCCTGGGTAGGTAATTAAGTTTGTATAAGCTAGTATTTTCCCTGTGTCTCTAAAAGCTTCTGTATATTATTTTCTTATCTTTCCTTCTCCTTGGTTATTTTGAGCCTGTAAATAGTAAATAAATTTAGTAGTATTTTCAACCTTTGTTTCGTCTTTTTACTCCTTTTCTTCACATCCGTCGTCTTTGTCTTTTCCCTGATTGAATAGCTGTGGCGCGATACGGCCAACGTCTGGGTGAATCGGGTGAGTCGGGAAAAACTGTTAGGTCGCGGGGCCTCCGCTCGGCAAATATAACATCCTTAACCGCGAACCGTAACAATATATATATATATATATATATATATATATATATATATATATATATATATATATATATATATATATATATATATATATATATATCTATCTATATATATATCTATATATATATATATATCTATATATATATATATATCTATATATATATATCTATATATATATCTATATATATATATCTATATATATATATATATCTATATATATATATCTATATATATATATCTATATATATATATCTATATATATATATCTATATATATATATCTATATATATCTATATATATATATATATATCTATATATATATCTATATATATATATATATATCTATATATATATCTATATATATATCTATATATATATATATATATATCTATCTATATATATATATATATATATATATATATATATATATATATATATATATATATATATATATATACAGTATATATATATATATATATATACATACATACATACATACATACATACATACATACATACATACATACATACAAACATATATATATATATACTTTATATATAAAGTATATATATATATGTATGTATATACTTTATATATATATAAAGTATATATATATGTATGTATATACTTTATATATATATAAAGTATATATATATATATATATATATATAAAGTCACATGAAAAAGTAAGAAAAACCCCATGTAAAGTTTTGACTTTTTCAACATATTTCAACATACAGCTATTTGATCTTCATTTCAACAATATTGATAGATAAAGGTGATATAATCTAACAAATATCATGAAACATTTACATTTTGTAGTCCATTGTATAATTTAAATAAACATAAATGCAAATTTTGCATGTGGAAAAAGTAAGTACACCCTTGGCTCTAATAGGTGGTATTACCCCTTTGGCAGAAACAACCTCAAGTAGGCGTTTCTTATAACTGTCTGCCAGTCTCTGACATTGACTGGGAGAAATTTTTGCCCACTCCTCCATGCAGAATTCTTTCAGCTGTGCGATGTTTGAGGGGTTTCTTGCATGCACAGCTCGTTTCAAATCCCCCCACAACATCTCGATGGGATTTAGATCCGGGCTTTGACTTGGCCATTCCAGAACCCTCCATGTCTTTCTTTTCAGCCATTCCTTGGTGGATTTACTGGTATGTTTAGGGTCATTGTCATGTTGCAAGGTCCACCTACGGTTGAGCTTCAACTTTCCGACAGATGGCCTCACATTATCCTCAAGCACCCTCTACTACAATGAAGAATTCATAGTGGAATCTATGATGGTGAGCTGCCCAGGCCCTGATGCAGCAAAGCTGCCCCAAACCATAATATTTCCACCACCATGCTTTACAATTGGTATCGGGTTCTTGTGGTCAAATGCTGTCTTTGGTTTTCGCCAAACATGTCTTCTGGTTCTGTGGCCAAATAGCTCTACCTTTGACTCATCTGTCCAGAGCACATTGTTCCAGAAGTGCTGGTCTTTGCCAAGGTGTTCATTGGCAAACTTTAGTCTTGCCCTGATGTTCTTTCTGGACAGCAATGGTTTCCTCCTGACACACCTCCCATGTAGATCAAATTTTTGCAACCTCTTTCTAATGGTAGTTTCGTGCACTTTGACATCAACAGTGGCAAGAGCTACCTGTAGGTTCCGTGATGACATTCTGGGGTTCATGGAGACTTCTTTCATCATCTTGCAGTCTGCTCTCGGGCTGAACTTGCTGGGGCGGCCTGGCCTGAACAAGTTGGCAGTTGTTTGGAATCTTCTCCACTTGTAGATGATCTTCCGGACAGTCGAATGATTGATTTCAAATTGTTTGGAGATCTTTTTAAATCCCTTCCCAGACTCGTAGGCATCTATAACCTTCTTTCTGAAGGCCTCATAGAGCTCTTTTGATCGAGGCATGGTGACGTCGCACACTTCAACAACAAAGAGCAAACCAAACTAAATGTCTGAGGTTTACATAAGACAGGTTCCTCCAAGATCCTCTCTAACGATGTTCTAATCATTTGCACCTGAGCTGGTGCACCTGATTCTAATTTTAGGTATTTGAAGTACCGTAAATTTCGGACCATTGAGCGCATCGTTATATAAGCCGCATTCCCTAAATTTTAAAAAAAATCTGGAATTTAAACACACACAAGCCGCACTGGTTTATAAGCCGCACTGGTTTATATTTGTTGCACAAAAAACCAAGTGCAAAAACGTCCGAAAATTAACCACAAAAAGTGAGAAACTCGACAGTTCAATCGCCTTCAATTTGAAAGCTGCATCGTAAGCATTGCGTCGTGTTTTCGGCATGATGGAAGTTGTCTGCGCAAGGGCGATTACCGGTAACTGAATGTTTTGTGTGTGTAAAGGCCGTGTGTAAATTTGGAGGAAAAAACCATAAACAGTTATCACTAGCACACTTTTACAGTGAGTTTTGAATTCACGAAGAGTCAAAATCAGTTTTGAAACCTAATGTGAATCTAAACATAGACTGGAGACTGACGACGACAACTTCATTTGGCCTGAACGCGTCATCAGGAAAACCCGCAACATCGGAAAATTCCATAAACAAGCCGCATCGTTATTTTAGCTGCAGAGGTCGAAGTTGAGGGAAAACGTTGCGGCTAATGGTCCGAATTTTACGGTAGTGATAAATGTAGGGGTGTACTTACTTTTTCCACACGTGAAATTTGCATTTATGTTTATTTAAATTATACAATTGACTACAAAATGTAAATTCTTTCATGATATTTGTTATATTATATCACCTTTATCTATCAATATTGTTGAAACTAGGGCATGCCCGTACGTGGGTGCCCGTTCCTTGCCAAAAAAAAAAAAAAAAACGCTACCCGTACGCTCTACCCCGCCCGTACGCCCGTAAACAAAAAAAACAACGCTCTTCGCTTCCGCCCTTCGCTCTAGGAGAAATAATGCGCATAAGAAATCGAGAAATTATTATTTTCTCCGGAAGAAATCGAATTACGAACCGTAATGGCGCACGCGCTCGGCTCGGCTCGCAACAACGCGTTCTGTGATTGGCTGCCGGAAGTGAAGTCTTCACTGTCCGGAAGGTCGCAAATCGCAGTTACGATGAATCGCAAATTAGTTTTAATTAGTTTTAAAACATAGTTTAACGCCAACATAGTTTGCCAACGTGAAATAAATGAATACGCTCTCAAATGTGCCGTCCGAGGCAGAGTCTGTTCGGCACGTTCGGCACACGTGATAGCTCGCTGCTCTCTGATTGGTTGAATCGTTTTTTGGACATAGCTCGGTAACTACTTGTCCGATTAATATGAAACCTTGAAAAGGCACATCCTCGGGTCCCCAGCAATATACCTGGCAAGTTTAAAGTATATCGGACCCGTGGTTGTCGAGAAACAGTGGTCACAGACAAACAAACAAACACACACACAGACACACAGACACACACACACACACACACACACACACACACACACACACACACACACACACACACACACACACACACACACACACACACACACACACAGATTGCTGGAATTATAGATAGATGAAGAGCAAATTGCTTTATGTTGAAATATGTTGAAAAAGTCAAAACTTTACATTGGGTGTACTTACTTTTTCACGTGACTGTATATGTGCAACCGCCAAAATTAATATCAGGCGATCGCTGATGCCGACCACGAAGGCTTTAACTCCGAGGCGGAAACTCAATGGCGGATTCCAAAATCTAAAACACCTAAGCGCGCGGAATGGAGGGAAGCGGCGCAAGTCCCCGCAGCCTTATCTATCAAATCAATCACCCGGTAAACTGTGTTCAGGTATTATATACAAAAAATAATATAAGGGTTTATTGAATAACAAGTAGGGACAGGAAAATGTGACGATAAACCTAAGGTAACTAAATTGGGATCCCACACACACCAGATATCAAACACGAGACGATGGAGATGAATTAAAGAAAGAAACACGTCTTGTAAAATGTACACGCTGAGCTCGGCTTAGCTTGTCTTGTCGTCTTCTTCCGCTGCTGTCCAACACCGCCCTGCCCGGCCCGACCGCACACCACTAGGTTCTTCGCTCCAAGTCCCACAAGGCCTCGCTCCAAGCGCCACGCGTCCCATGCAGGCTCGCGGCTCCACACGGGGTCGACTCCGACCAAAGTCCTGCCGTGTCTCAAACCCAACTGCTCAAAACGGACTCGGGCTCTGCACTGCACTGCCAGGAATCCAACTGCTCAACTCGACTCAGGAATGGAACTCGACTCTCTCAATCCTCCTGCTCAACTCAGGATCAGATCTGCACTCCTCACTCGGGATCCAACTCACAACTACGTATCCAGCTGCTCTGGACTGCGCCAAGTGCGTCAGGAATGTAGCTAGTCTCAACTCCCTCTGCTCAACTCGGGATCAGATCTGCACTCCTCACTCTCAACGTGCTGAACTCCCTTCAAAGGGCGTCCGGCGCTCGTTAATATCTCTCGCCGATGACGACAGCATTGGCGCACTGCTCTGCCAATCAGAGCCTCCACCGACTCGCCCCTGTGCACGCCCACTGCGTCACTCCAACTCTCGTCCCCTACTCCGTGGTCCTTGTGTTATAGCACATGCTCTGCGAGGTGGGTAGGCCTCTCTGAGGTGTAAATGGTGGTGGCCAATTGTGGCGGTTTTCTAGCTTGATTTCTTCCTAAGTTATGTCAGGGGGGAAAGCGTCATTTAGTGTTGTACTAAAGGTCCTAACTAATGTTTAAGTGGTGTGCAGTGCCAAAATGGACAAAGGTTTGACGACCAAGTGAGACATGCAAGGGCTCTACTCATTATTCCCGACTACTTAACACACGAATCTCCTGGTAGATTCACAATCATACATCTTAGCCGACAAAACGCCTACACATGACCTATTACAGGTAGATTCTCTATCGCGACA
>NC_136261.1:195249638-195412138 GCF_964187855.1 Myxine glutinosa | reverse complement strand
TGGTTCTTTTAACAAATAAATCACCCAAGTGTAAAAGAAACTCACCAGATTGATATACTGAGTTAAGAAAGTAAACCCTATCAAGAAAAAAAAAAGATTCCATATTAAATGCCAAGTCTGTGTACATATATATATATATACTAGCTTGGCTCGGCTCGCTGCGCTCGCCTCACCAAGCGTTGTTACTGAGGAACGGGTTTATTTTAGCTGAGGATAATGACTGTACCTGAGTTGCTGTGTTGTCATGATTTACACCAATCATAATACAAACAATTATTTTGCACAAATGTATTTGTTGTGTTTGTGATATTACATTTTTATTGGCAATTTAGGTTGAAGATTTCGGTTGAATGTTTTGTTTTTTTTCAAGAAAGAACCCCTCAGCACATACATCGGGGAGGGGTAGGTGCAGCCTGGAAGTTTGGGACGATTAGACCTCACCACCACGTAATTCAAAACACCTCACCACCAAGTAATTCAAAACACCTCACCACCAAGTAATTTAAAACACCTCACAGCCATAAAACACGTAATAAAAACACCTCACCACCACAAAATTAAAAACACCTCACAGCCATAAAACACGAAATCAAAACACCTCTCAGCCACGAAATTATAAACACCTCACCACCATGTCATTTAAAAACACCTCACCACCAAGTAATTCAAATCACCTCACCACCACATAGTTCAAAACACCTCATCACCACATAATTAAAAACACCTCACCACCACTAATTATAAATACCTCGCCACCACGTAATTCAAAACACCTCACCACCATGTGATTTAAAAACACCTCACCACCACATCATTCAAAATACCTCACCACCACGTGATTCAAAACCACCACGTGATTCAAAACCACCACAACGTTATTAAAAACACTTCACAACCATGGAAACAAAAGTTTGAGTGAGTCGTTAAGTGACGACACAGACACTGCCCAGATGTGTAGATATAGAGATAAATGACTGTAGCCGAGTTGCCGTTTTGTCATGGTTTAAACCAATCATAATTCAAACAATTAGTTTGCACAAATGTATTTGTAATATACATGATATCACATTTTATAAACAATTGAAGTTGAAAAAAATTTTTTCCCCCCAAAAAAGTACAAAAAAAAAAAAAAAAAATTCGAAATTTTTTCTAGAAAAATACCCTTAGGACATACCAACGGGAAAGATATGTGCATACCAGAAGTTTGGTACGATTTCACAAAAGTTTGAGAAAGTAGTTCAGTGACAAGACAACACAACACAACACAACACAACACAGGACAGGACAGACACTGCACAGATATATATATTATGCCCATGGTGGTGGTGGTCCGTATGAAGCCTGTGGCTGCTTGGCTGCATAATTTTCTTGAAGCACAGCTGTGCCACTGATGCAGTTCCCCCGTTACCAGTACACTGCTGATGCAGTGTCCCCACACAGACACGTTATGTTACCAGTAAGAAAGGGGCTATCAGACACGCTATGTTACCAGTAAGGTGGTACTCATTTGCCGACTTCAGAAGGATGACTAGCTGAGTCAACCCACCTGACGTTATTTCAAAGGCAGGACAGGTGCTCGAACACAAGACCCTAAGATCTCAATCCAGCCACCTTAAATGCTACCATACTGGGTGTTCACATGCACGGCAATGCGTCATTGTGTGCGCCGTCTATTGGAAGGACGCCAAGCCGTCGGACCTATCTGCCAGCATTGATTATTCGTTGTCATTAAGGATCCCACAGTGTTTTTCGCAAAGAGTAGGCGAGTTATTGCCGGCACACTGAACAAATTCCGAATTCCTGCCACTTCCAGTCTAACATCAGCCCTGGCCACCTGATTCCAGAGTCTTGAGCCAGAACCTTTCCTTCTAACTGACCCTTCAAGGTGGGAATGATTGATGCCAGAATGAAGAAGAAGAAATTGTTTTGGGATTGTGCCTGCTCATTTCGGTTTGAGGATTGTGAATGTTTTTTAATAGTCATGATTTATGATTATTGAGTTTCTTTCGTTGAGGATTTAGGTATTTTTTCTCACTGAAAGATTCGTTTTTTGTATACATAGTCATGGATCGTCTAAGAGTTAGCACACTGAATGGATCAGTACACAATAGGTCAAAAGGAACAGCAGAGAGAGTGCTTGTAGGGAGAAACACCAATAGCAGAGTTGAAGGCCAAGATAGAGCGAGACCTGGACAATCCAGTTGTGGGAAGAATGAGTGGGGGGGGGGGGGGGGGGGTGGGGGGTGTAGGTGAGTGCATTAAAGGACAACATGGATTCAAAAGGAAACTTACAGGAGGGAAAACCTGAAGTTTGGATGGAGGAGCGATTGGGGTAGAGAGGGGATGGGTAGTTAATGAGGATAGCAAAGGTCATAGTTTTTGGGTTGAGGATGATCTGAGATGGTGATGGACAGCTGTATTGAAGAATTGGAGGGAAGAATGAGATTGAAGAGAATGTACAAGTTTGTTCCACTGGCAGAAAAAAGAGGAATGAAAGAGTGAAGGTGAGCAGAGAGCCCAGATTTTGGCAGTTTAACTTTAAGAGGGTTGCTGGCAGATCTTGTGCGACCTATAGGAATATTTAGGGGACAGAGCACAGACAGAGCTGGGGGAGCAAGGCCGGAGAGGAGTCTGTAGAAGACAGAAAGACCACCACCAACCTGCCTGCAGTGAGTGAGTGAAAGGCCCTCGGAGTTAGCTTCATCGCGGTAGATTCCAATGATTCTGAAAGCTTTGGTTTTGAATTCTGAATTAACGAATGAGTGTCGGTCGGTGAGCAGTGATCCTAGATTTAGGATTTTAGGTAGTTTCACCAGAAGCGGGTTGGTGGTGGACCGTGTGTGCCCTGCAGAATAATCGAGTTTTGGCATGTGAGTCATTGACTATCTTTTGATGAATCATATAATTTTTTACAGTTATGCACTTAATGTAATAAAACTTGTCCTTTGAGCTTTAATTTTTACATTTACTGATGATAACTTTATACATTATGCCTTTTCTAAATCATGTGTGTGCATGTGTGTTTGTGTTTTAGACCAGCTGGAACGTGTCTTTCTGCATCTTGGCCTAGCTGAAACTGATGAGCAACTTCAGACAGTTGTTGCAAAGTTTCTACCACCAGTTCTGCTCAAGCTATCCAGCTCACAAGAGGGAGTGCGAAAGAAGGTGCTAAAGTCGAAGTCAGGGCTGCAACCAAAAATTACCTAACAGCTTCGGCCCAGTTTGAGACATACATAAGAATTTTCACGAAATATGAGTTATTTGTCACATCTGAGTTGAATACATTATTACATTGATTGACAGCTTTGTCACACAACTATGGGCCGAGCTCAAAACTTTCATTGGAGTGTGACAATGTTTGTTTTCTTTTTCAGGGTTCTGGTGCCAGTAGATATGCAAACTACAAGTATATCATCTGCAATTCTACATATATTACATATTCAATTAGAGTTCATAGAGCACCTTAACCCACGCAGTCTTGAGAAAAAGGACATAGGAAGGATCTTTTCAACTTGTGTTTTGTGTTTCCAAGAGCGATCTATCTACATTAGCTTTGTTCGTGAACTTTGAATAATCAGGCAGACAGAATAAAATAAAATAAATCACACCCGTTTCCGAAGGAAGCGGTTCAGTTTCGCATTTTAAGTATGAAATAGGCAAATCCTAGAAATGAACAAAACCCATTAGAATTACCCTTTATAACCCATTATATTTACCCTTTAGAGCCCACCCAATACCGAGGTGGCAAACCTGCAGGATCTTCGTTCTCGGATCACAGCTGCATGCTCGCTGGCGGACGCAAACATGCTGAGCCGAACATGGCAATAACTCATGTACCGCCTTGATGTGCTGCGATCGACAAACGGAGCTCACATTGAAGTGTCTTGATGTTGTGCACAAAACTTTATATGAGTTTCTGTATCATATAAACCAAAGGGTATCGTTGTATCATTTGTGGTTCTAAATATATTAATAACCAAAGTTATCCAGGTCTTTTTGGAACACCCTGTGTTTACCTAGGCGAATGCATAAACTATGGAGATTCCATTTACCTGGTTGCAGGCCTGTCTGTTTAATGTAACGTTATATGGTAAAATTATTTCTCCATTCATAAACTTCATTCGTTAACAGTCTGCTGCGCTGAGTAATACACTTATTCTTGCACTCCTTTGTTGACAAAATACTGAATTTCAAACTACATATTTAATTGTTTTTATTTTGTTCTTTTGTTGGATATATGATTTTCAGGTCATGGAGCTCCTTGTTCACTTGAACAAACGAATAAAGAGCCGACCCAAAGTCCTGCTTCCGGTGGAGACACTGCTGCTGCTGTACCAAGATCCGTCTGCCACCTCGTTTGTCACAGTGAGTGGGTTTCTTTTCACTGTAAATCCTAACAGATTATTTTCAAATATTAAAATTCTGTTTGGATCTTGTTTGAATTGTGCATAACGACATTATGAAAACCATGCCACGGTGTAATGGAATAAGCACGGTATGTGATATTCCAGTGTTTTCTATTTACATGATGCAGATACTGTGCAGTGTTTCATTGATGCTTAGGCCGGATCTGGATTCGGACCTGAACCAAAATCTAATCGGTGTATTCTTGTCACCTAACCAACTCGTCCACCAAGTTTATTCACAATACATCCACAACCTTTTTAAATATCATGTTATATATCACTTTTTGTCCAATCTCTCAGTAGTGAGGAATCACTTAAAATTAAATAAATCTCTTATCCAAATCCATATTCTGATCTTCACAAAAATGTAATCGATTAGTCCTCGTCAGAAACCCAACCTCTCCACCAAGTTCGGTCCACAGCCGTCCACAACCTTTTGAGACATCCTTCTTTATATAGTTTTTGGCCCTATCTCCAAATGGTGAAGAATCACTTAAAAAATTCTAATCGCCGGATCCGAATCCGGATCTTCACAAAAATCTAATCGATTAGTCCTCGTCAGAAACCCAACCTCTCCACCAAGTTTGGTCCACAGCCGTCCACAACTTTTTGAGACATCCTTCTTTATATAGTTTTTGGCCCCATCTCCAAATGGTGAAGAATCACTTTAAAAATTCTAATCGCCGGATCCGAATCCAGATCTTCACAAAAATCTAATCATTTCGTCCTTGTCAGACACCCAACCTCTCTGCCAAATTTCGCCCAAATCCGTCCATAAATTTTTGAGATATCTTGTTCACAAACCGACAAACAGGTGGCGGAGGTAATGAATATGAAATTTTATTTCTAATTAGGAACAACAATCAACAAATACTTGGTAACTGTTGTTATGGTAACTGATGTTACAGTTTGTCCATGCTGAAATCCGAGATTGAACATCAGCTTCTAGTTCCAATTTCAATTGAATTTAAAAGTTTGATGAAACATTTAAGCAATTGCATGTCACAGACAACTGGAACATTGTGCACAATAGTGAGAAAATTGTCATTTTGAATTAAAAATGGCGTTCATTCAACTTAGTGGAACGTCAAACAGCACAAATCACTATGCAGTACAGTATATGTCGGTAGCACCAATGACACATTAACAAATGAAGAAAATACAAGTAACATACTTGAACTTGAACGTGCTTAATAACTGGAGTTCACAGTCATAAAATGCAGAGCTCCAGGTACAAAAACATGTGTAGAGTGTGTTTTGTTAGCACCTCAAGGATGTTGAGTTGAGCATGTTGAGCATGTTGTAGATGTTGAGCACATGTTCCACCAATTAAATTTGAGGTAAGCATAACACAATTAATATGTGTTGACTAGAATACTGTATTTCTGGATGTTGGTACAGTTGTAGAGGTGAGTGTTAGATGTGGGAATGATCAGTAGGACTGTTCAAATCACAAACCCCAGGTCAATCAAAATCAGGGATTTTATAATGCTCTCTCGCATTAACTAGGATCGGGGCAACCAGCAACTTCAGTATCTTATCTCTGGTGTAGTATATTTTGGCCTCCTGCGTGGACCACTTCCGATAGTGGTGAGCATGCACCATCACAGATACTTCATAGTTACGGCCCTGAACATCTTTTATTTTGCCAAGATTCTGCTCCCCATCATATTCAACAACACACCAATCTTTGACCTTGATCCTTGATGTCCTGTGGGACAGTTTCAGTTGGAAGTGATTCTTCTTCTGCATCCTTCGTCAAGGTGAATGGGACAGATTCTCCATCGATGACCAGAAGTTTATCTGAAGTGCACATTTCTTTCATGTTCTTGGATCTTCGTTCTGTATGCAGCATAAGGTTTGTCACCTAGGCAAGTGTATAGACAATTATTTCATGTTCTTGGATCTCTGTTCGTATGCAGCATAAGGCTGCAGCGTAGCATCATTGGCTGAGGGCACGGCTGTGCTGCTGATGCAGTGTCCTCTGCTGGTTAATGCAGCAATTTGGTTGGAATTTGTTCAGTGTGCTGGTGATAGCTCGCTCACTCTTTGCGAAGGACAACATGGGATTTTTAACATCCACCAACGAATGCTTGCAGGCGGGACGCCCATTTGACATCCATCCGAGGACACATCAATGAATCACCCTGTCTGTGAAACACGGGATGACAGTTTATAGCCTGGTCGGGATCGAAGAGGTTCAGTCACTCAAACTCTTGGGTTTCATTTTCAGCCATGATCTCTCTTGGGCAAGCCACATTTCAAAGTTGGCCTCCAAATCCAGATGCCGACTGGGCATCCTCTGTCATGATAAGTCCTTCCTTGGCACACCTGAGCTCCTGTGCACCGACAAGGCTTTCATCCGCAGCTTGATGGAGCAATGCTCTACCCTCTGGGCTGGCTCCCCTACCTCATCTTACTTACATCTACCACAGCTTGATGCAGTGGAAACCAAGGTTTTAAAGGTCATTGGAATCTCTTGCGACAAAGCTGAGTCCATGGGCCTGTCTCTTCGCCATCACCAACTTAACACATTGTTCACATGCCATCAAGAGCTACATGTTCAAGTGGTTACACCAAACAGGCCATCCGGTAACCCTGTCAATAAAGTGTTCTCTTGCATTTCTCCTGTATTACCCTCGGATACGATAGTGTATTGTATAATTTAGAAGTGTATATATGCTTATTATTAGTCATAAAGTTTACCTGTGTGACATCTATTGACTTGCTTAACATGATTCATAGTTTTATTGATTCTTCCTGAATAATTATTACTCAATTTCATACAACATTTGTATCTTTTTGCACTGTCGTAGAACTTTGCAATAATCTACATCAAGCTTGGATATCCACGTCTGCCAATTGAGGAACGATGTGAGCTCGCACCATCACTAGTTGCTTCTCTTGCAGGAAAACCTCCCCCTCAGCAAGACAGGTAACATTCTCAATGTATGGTTACAAAGTGGATATTAGTGGTTCTTTAAAATAGTTTAATCTACAGTGACTATTATACATTGTTGAATTATCGTATTTTAATGTTAAATCTCACTTCTCTATTATTGTTTAGGCCTGGCCAGGATAACCTAGAGGTATTCGCACTCGCCTCTTAGCTGTCCAGCCTGGGTTTGAATGTCAACCCAGTTATAAACTGTTATCATAGTGTTTTGCAGGCTGGGCGAGGCATCAATGTGTACGCCGTCTCTCGAATGGATGTTAAACTGGGGGTCGCTTTTGTAGCATTCATTGGTAGATTGTAGAGATCGAACCATGTCCTTTGTAAAGAGTAGGTGAGCTATCTCCGGCATCCTGGCCGAATTCCAAATTCCTGCCCTGACCGACTTGCTGGGAAGGTGATTGCAAACCGCAAAGCATAACCCGTACCAAGAAACTGCTTCGACATCACCAACGCTTTACAAGTATGGTAGACGTGATCCCATCTCATTATGAATGTTTAAAGAAATAGTGCACATAGCTTGCCAATGCAGTGATCATTAATATTGGGCACACTTGAGCTTTTCTAATGAGCGTAAAAATAATACTGCAGAGTTATCTCGACTTTGTTGAAAAGTTCAAGTCTATTATAGAAGAATTTTTGTTTTCCTACATAAACAAAGTTTATGGGAGAGTGGATAAATTTTATTAATGTAGACTTGCTTGCAAATGCAGGAGAAAATGGAAGAATGAAAAGGAATTGGAAGCAATGACAAATTGCCTTAAGTTTAGTAGAAAATGTTCCAAGTCAGCAGATTGTGATTTGGAAGAAAAGTGACAATTGCTCAGGTGGACCTGTTGAATCAGAAGTTGGAAAGAAGCAGCACTCGACGTGCCAACTCAGAAGAATGAATAGCACAGCTAACCTGAATATCTCGCACTGACAGTGCATTCATGGGTTCAAGCACATTGTCATGCTAAAGGACATGCTACCACATACTAATATACTAGCATACAAAACCTGTAGCTTTGCTGAAGGAAATACCAATGTTTGCGTAATTGTGAAAAAACAAACAAACAAACAGTTGTTGTTGTTGTTGTTGTTGTTGTTGGTCCTTCCATGTGCTTTTGCATATTGTCTCGTTCCCAGCTGTCCATTAACACGGACCACTGAACGGATGAACTGAACTGCTTTTACTCCCTGGACACATCAATTTGTTTCAATTTAAAGTCTTTTTTTTTTAGGTATTAGTTTGTCGACAGCAACCGCTCAGGGTAGTACTACCGTTTGGACTGAGGAGCATTAAACTGGTGCCCGGAACCATCTTACACTCTCCATGTCAGGATTGCTGGTTTTACTTTCTGTCTCACTCAAACTATCAGCTACCGGGCTAGCTTCCATCTCTCTTTCTCGCAAACAAACATCATACACTTTTCATCAAAGACTTTTCTTCCTCATTTTCACTCCTCACCTTTACGCTCTCTTTTATTAGTCCCCTACCGGTGTACACCGGAGGGGACTATAGGTTTGCACTCCGTCCCTCCGTCTGTCAGTCTGTCAGTCTGTCAGTCCGTCACGCAAAGAACAGTTTTCCGGACTTTTTTTCTAAACTCTTAATGCTAATGATTTCAAACTTGGTACATGGTTTCCTCATGATAAGTTACAGATCAAGTTCAGATCAGATCAGTTCAGTTACAGATCAGATCAAGTTCGAACTTCATGACGTTTCGATCATTTTTGACAAATACTCTCGGGGCTGGGCCTGAGTTGTATGCATTTATATGTATAGGGGAAACCCCATTTTTATATGGTAGTATAGGTCCTAGGCTTTAAAAAAAAATTGGGTTCTCGCTCGAAATCCCTATAGATTTTGCCCAGCTTGCCCCAAAAGTTGCCCGTCGGGCGAGAAACCATACCGGTCATATCTCGGCCATTTCTTGAGCGATTTTGACAAAAGAAATGTTTAAATAGAGGTTTATTTGGCTGTTGAACACGCTAAAAGCAATATTTAGTCGATTTGAGAACTGGTTTACATGATAGCGGCTCTGAAGCTCTTCCGGAGAAACCAAATCAGGTCCGAAATTTTTAATCCTGAATATCTCTTAGGTCATTTTATTATTTTAGATGATACGTTTTTGCTAAAAATGGAATACAGGTTTTACTGTTAGACAACTGCCATATCACACAAATTTATTAAGATTAACACCCACATCACAATGAATTTGTGTAAACCTCCACCATATCAGATCTAATTATATGGATTGGTGCAGGCATCATCTTGCAACTTCATGCACTTGCAGAAAGGGGTGCAGCCCACCTCCTCCATGCGGCATGGACATTGGCTCGAGCACACTTGCCACAGTTACAGGTCACTGTCCACCGCTTATTCAGAGTCTTGCACCCTGTGACTGGAACAAGGCAGTCGTTCTCTAGCTGATACCCAAAATGTAGTGGATCTATGATGCTGGGTTGGAAGAGGTGGATAATCGAGTATGTACCGAACAAGGCTTGCATTATGTGTGGAAGCAAACCCTCTGACGTTGGAGGCAAATTTTGATGTGATGAGCCCTTGGTCTGATGATATATTTGGGCACGAAGCTGTGTGAAGGACGAAAATTGGTTAGTCTCTCTTAATACCAGCACGAGGAATTTTTCAGCATCAGCCTTGGTCTCGGGTGTAATTGTCATTTCTCTACCGAAATTTCTAAGCAATTGGGTGGGCTGGGCTTTGAGGGCAGCTTTCTTGGTGCCTACTTTGCTCATTGCATCACATCCAGTCAAGCAGTGCAAGGCAGGAAGGACATTGCAAACGTCTTGACCTTGACGTTCGTGCAGAATGTGCAGTGGGATATATCGCACAGTTTTGCCGCGTCCACCTCGCATTGTCATCCGTCCAAACCGCATTGCTTGCGCTCCACGATCGCATAGTTTCAGTTGTCGGATATACCAAGTCCGCCATGTGGCTATCACTGACTTCCAAGTTAAGTCTGCCTATGGCCCAAGCCATATCGGATAGTCGCTTGTCCCGCCTAGTGTCATCGTAGACTGCTGGTTGATCGTGGCCTCTGTAGGATGTGGGTAGGTCATACTTTTTCAGATTTTCTCCAAATTCGTGTAGCTGCTGACATGGCAATACTTCCTTTAGGGCTTTCGGACCATGAACTACAGATGTGTCAGAGCGCTTGGGTTTGGATAAGACGGCCTTAGGCTTATGCTGGTAGAGGACACACACCGTATCATGTTCAGATGAATTTGCACCTTCGTGGTCCCAGTTGTCCATTGCTGCTGATGTGAAGTTCCCTGGGTCAAAATGGGCTGGCAACTTCATGTCCTCTTCATTTTGGTTGACAGTGAACGCGGCCATGTCATGCTGGTACTGGCGAAGTTCAGTGTAGCTCATGGCCAGCGCCTGTCGATTCAGAGAGGTGACAAAGATTTTGCCACCACGTCATAGACTGTGGGCAAACTCGGCATTCAATACAGACATTGGTGTTCTTTTTCTGCCAGAATGGTGAATGTAGAACATGTGCTGGAACATGGTCTGTATTTTCCGACACCGCTGGACTGAAAGAGAACCATCTTTGCACGGCACCTGTTCCTCCTCCTGGTCTACATCATCGACATCTTCCTGCATGTCACTTGTTATTACTTGGTCAGCTGCGGCCCTGTATGTGGCTGGATTGAATTTAAACAAATGGCCATAAAACTGCAGGATGGGCTCTGGGATATTCATCTTTGACCAGGCTTGCTTTAAATCTTGGGCATCACAGAAGCGATCATCTAAGTCGAAGTCGTAGTCATGCAAGCATGCTCTGAATTGAGCTGCTACTAATTGCATGGGACTCACTGATCGGATACGCTCAGCAAGTACATTTGCCTCATTACCCAGCACATAGAATACCATGAGGCATTTTCTTGCAGAATCTGAGTAAGCAAAGTCTATCAGGTCGTTGAACTGCTTGTAGAGGAGGACCTTCACATCCCTATTCTGGACATTACCTTTACCTCCTAGGTGGCTGTTCATCTGGTCTCGAATAGTAGAAAGTTCATAACCCTTGCCAGCACTCAGACCCATCTCAATCTCGTCAACGATCTCATTCCACACCCGCTGCTTGGCATTGAGTTGTACAGGGGCACTAAAAGTTCTGGAGCGTTCATACTGCTGAATATATTTGCACATGCACTGGTTGTGATAATAAATATCAGACCCATACACAGCATGTTCGTCTTGAAGGTCACAAGTTCGATGGAAAACATCATCCTGGAAGTAGACGGTCGCATCTAGGAATATGTTTGCTCGGTTACTCTCGCAGATTCTATATTTGGTGAAGTCACGGTTGACTGACTTGTTGCCACATATGACGCATGTATGTATACTGATAGTACACAGTGGCACGACCAGGTGCCACACAAGCCGGTGTTCGCATGCTGTTGGACTGTGAACGAGTTGTAGTAGATGTTGGTGTTGGGTTGATGCATCATCACCAGAGGGCATAGATTGCTTCAATGCTTCTTTCTGCTTCTCCTTAAGCTTGGCAATTTTGGTGCTATTTGTGTAGCCCTTGTAGCACGCATTTGTGACATGATAATTGAATAGAGCACCAGGCGTCAACTTCTTCAACCTTGCGAGCACCGCATCTTGTCGTGTCTCACTTGCGGATATAATCTGATCGCACCCATGTTGTGTACACACCAGCTTGTCTTGGGTGTACTCTTGGCAAATAATACAAAGCTCCTCATCAAACTCAACCGCAGCATCAGTCGCAGCGCTAAGATTGACCGCTTCCATCATGATGTTAGTCAGTTCCAATCTGAAATGGAAAGAGAGATAAAAAAAGGGTTTAAAAATATCTTAAAACACATTGACAAATGACAATCACGAATATATCAAAGCTAGTGATGGTAGTAAGTCCTATAAACATGGTTCGATTCCTTCGATTGACATTGGAATCACTTGATAGAGACTCAATATCGAATTTTATTGTTTTAAACGTGTTCCCCACCCAAAAGAACCTCTATTTAAAAAAAAAGTTTGTCAAAATCGCTCAAGAAATGGCCAAGATATGACCGGTATGGTTTCTCGCCCGACGGGCAACTTTTGGGGCAAGCTGGGCAAAATGTATAGGGATTTCGAGCGAGAACCCAATTTTTTTTTAAAGCCTAGGACCTATACTACCATATAAAAATGGGGTTTCCCCTATACATATAAATGCATACAACTCAGGCCCAGCCCCAGGAGCAAAAGTTATGGCACTTTGAACTTTGGTAATTTCCCCAACAGTTTTCCGGACGACAGACTGCCGGTAGGGGACATGTATTGCAGCGCAATACTCAGAATGCTTGTTTCTCTTTACTTACTCAAAAACTCTGATGTTATTCTCTCTTTCTTCACTTTTCTGTCAATGCAGTTCTTTTATTTCAGTGAACTCCATTCAATGTACAATGTGCGCTGAGTGGGTTCATCAAAAATGTAGTGGTCTGAGAGGATCATTAACCAGTGCGGCAGCTACATTCAAATGTAAGGTGTGCACAGAGGGAGCTGCAGATGGAGGAAATGTTGAGTTGGATCTTGGAGACAGCGTGAAGCTGGAAGGTGTGAAAACATTTTGCTACCTCGGAGACATGCTGAATGGAGAAGGTGGATCAGACTTGGCAACGGTTGCTAGAGTGAGATGTGCATGGAAGAAGTTTCGGGAACTGAGTGGCGTGCTGATGAGGAGGGGAGTGTCGTTGAAGCTGAAGGGAAAGGTGTATGCTGCATGTGTGAGAAGTGTTATGATTTATGGGAGCGAGACATGGGGTAATGAATGCAGAGCAGCAACGAAGGTTGGAAAGGGTGGAAATGCGAATGGTTCGATGGATGTGCGGAGTATCGTTGAGAGAGAGGAAGGCAAATTATGAATTGCGAAAGATGATGGGAATAGAGCCTGTGATTGATGTTGTGAAGAGGAACAGGTTGAGATGGTTTGGTCATGTGTTGAGGAAGGATGAAAGTGACTGGTTGAGAAGGATGATAGAAATGAATGTAGAAGGAAGTAGAGGACAGGGAAGACAGAGAAAGACATGGCTAAAGATGGTGGAAGAAGAAATGCGGGCAAGGGGGTTAACAAGGAGAGATGCAGAAAATAGGGCAAGATGGAGAAGATTGTCATGGGGACCGCAAGGCTAACCCCCGCTCTAGCAGGGAAAATGGCCTTAAAATGCATGTTGTTGTTGTTTGCAGTTCTTTTATTTACAGCCTGGCCTCGATAATGACTAAATTGTCCGTGACTGGAGCCTTCAACATAAAAAAACATTGGCGGCCTTACCTACGCACGTGAATGTGAGGAGAGACATGAGGCTCCTTAGCTCTTTTAAAACAAATGAGGTTTATTTCCCAAAAAATCAAACCACAAATAACGAGGGAAGATTGAATCCGATGGAGGTACGATGGCAGAATGGGGGAAGGGAAAGTGGTAGAACACGTAAAAAGGAATCAATAAATAACTACATATAATGGGGTAATAAATAACTCTCAGAGGCGCCACACACGATACTTGAACCATTTTTTTGGACTTAAACCATTTTGGTTTGAACCACCGACCTCCCAGACTCCCAGGCTGGTCCTCAGTTTGTGGGTGTTTCTTTTATGGCGGATTGAATCGGCGAGATTATTGATCAAGTTCATTGCATTCAGAAAGTATTCAGACCCCTTCACTTTTTTCACATTTTGTTATGTTGCAGCCTTATGCTGAAATCGTTTCAATTCATTTTTTCCCTCATCAATCTACACTCAATACCCCATAATGACAAAGAGAAAACAGGATTTTAGAAAGTTTTGCAAATTTATTAAAATGAAAAAACTGAAATATCACATTGACATAAGTATTCATACCCTTTGCTATGACACTCGAAATTTAGCTCAGGTGCCTCCCATTTCTCTTGATCATCTTTGAGATGTTTCTACACCTTGATTGGAGTCCACGTGTGGTAAATTCAAATGATTGGACATGATTTGGAAAGGCACACACCTGTCTATATAAGGTCTCCCAGCTGACAATGCATATCAGAGCAAAAACCAAGCCATGAGGTCGAAGGAACTGCCTGCAGATCTCAGAGACAGAATTCTGTCGCGGCACAGATCTGCTGAAGCCTACAAAAAAATTTCCTGCTGCATTGAAGGTTCCCAAGAGCACAGTGGCCTCCATAATTCTTAAATGGAAGAAGTTTGGAACAACCAGGACTCTTCCTAGAGTTGGCCGCTCGGCCAAACTGAACAATCGGGGGAGAAGGGCCTTGGTAATAGAGGTGACCAAGAACCCGATGGTCACTCTGGCTGAGCTCCAGAGATCCTGTGTTGAGATGGGAGAAACTTCCAGAAGGACAACCATCACTGCAACACTCCACCGATCTGGGCTTTATGGCAGAGTGGCCAGACGGAAGCCTCTCCTCAGTGAAAGACACATGAAAGCCCACAGAATCTTGTTTCTCACAGTCTGAGATTCCTTTAGGTGCTTTTTTGCAAACTCCAAGCGGGCTTTCATGTGTTTCCTGTGCCCTGGATGGATTTCTCTCATCGCCCTTTCCTGTTCTGACTGGAGTTCCCCAAGGTAGTGTGCTGGGCCCTGTGCTTTTTCTGGTCTTCATCAATGATCTCTCCGACTCTCTGGAAAATCCTCTCTATCTCTTTGCTGATGACTCCACTCTCTGCCGCTCCATTCCTCATCCCTCAGATCGGCAGCCTGCAGCCTCCTCACTCTCTACAGACCTGGACAAAATCACAGACTGGTCAAACAAGTGGAACATGTCTTTCAATCCTGACAAATCTCACACTCTTACTATGTCTCTCCGAAAAGACCGACTGGAAAACCCTCCCATCTACTTTCTCAACAATCCTCTCCAAGAAGTTCTGTCGCTCAAGCTTTTGGGTCTCACTATCTGCCATGATCTTTCTTGGGAAAACCACATTTCTGAGCTGGCCTCCAAAGCCAGTCGCCGACTGGGCATCCTGCATCGTGCGAAGTCCTTCCTAGGCACACCTGAGCTCCTTAACACATACAAGGCTTTCATCCGCAGCTCAATGAAATACTGTTCCCCCCTCTGGGCCGGTGCTCCTGCCTCACACCTAGCTCGGCTTCACGCTGTTGAAGCCAAAGCTTTCAGAATCATTAGAATCTCCTGCGATGAAGCTAACTCCGAGGGCCTTTCACTCACTCACTGCAGGCAGGTTGGTGGTCTTTCTGTCTTCTACCGAATCCTCTCCGGCCTTTCTCCCCAGCTCTCTCTGTGCTCTGTCCCCCAAATATTCCTGCAGGTCGCACAAGATTTGCCAGCAACCCTCTTATGGTTAAACTGCCAAAATCTCGGCTCTCTGCTCACCTTCACTCTTTAATTCCTCTTTTCTCCCACCTCTGGAACAAACTCCCCCACTCCCTTCAATCCCACTCCTCCCTCCAGGTCTTTAAAACAGCTGTTCACCACCATCTCTTATGTTCCCCCATCCAAAACCTTGATCTTTTCTACTCCCGCTAATTCACCCCAGATACACTTTTTCGAAATTCCAACTTCTCTCCTGGAAGTCCTTGCAGTGTCAATATGTTTTATAACTCTCCCACCTCCCCCCAAGCCCTCTCCCTCCCACAGTTCTCTCGATGTCCCTGCTCTCAAATGTTGTGTTTGTGTCCTTCCCTCTCTCTCCCCATCTTGTCTACCACTCCCCTTATTTTGTGTTTTATTTGTCGGTTTGTGTCGGTTTGACTTTTTGTGTGATTAATGTTAGCTCTTTCACGAGCCTCGACCTTGTATCCAAAAAAAAAAGAAAAAAAAAGTGTTGTCACCCAGACAACACACAGTGCAAACACAGCTGTTGGGTAACCTTAGGTAAGTCATGTAACTTCCTGGTGCACTCTGGGTGCTGGTGATGCCATCTGGTGATGGTCACCTTTCTCTCAGCAGTCAGCAGGACAATTAAGGAGCAATTTCATGCCATCCCAACGCCGATGGGATGCCAACCCACAGGCTTTATCTATGCTCTATCCTATAAATGCTGAGCATCTAGTGAGTAAGCTGCACGTACCATTTTAAAGTCTTTGGTATGACTCTGTTATGGGTTGAATTGAATCACCGACTCCTAGACTCAGCGGACACTCGAACCACAAAGCCACCAAGTCTGGTGTGAAGGTGCTGTGAAATGTGAGAAATAAAAATGTTGGCAACCTGATCTGCCCAAAGTTATAACAGCACTTTCATTCACTCGTGTGGAGAGGAATACTTGACTTTCTCAAGGCTAGTATCGGTCTGTGTCAGCAAACATAAAATATTAGGTTTTGTAAAATGTATGTTGACGAAGGGGTGTTAACAGCCTTGTGAAGGAAAGGTAAGTTGAGGTTTTGTGCCTTAACTCCTTTTTAGGTTGTCATAGGCCTGTAATTGAATGTGAAAGCACAGATAACCATTTTTGTGGGTCGATGCAATCTAATGTAGGCCTTTGTCTATCTGCCCTCTTGAATGTCAGAAGATGCCATTATACCTCTTAATAAGTTATTTTTGTAGCTTTGTTTTCTACCACCTTTCCCACCTGAGTTATGATGTTTCTTGCAGCTTGATACAACTCCTGGTACCCGTGTTGAACCACCTGAAGTTCCCAGCAGACAGCACTCGTCGAGCTGCAATGTTTGGATTGGCTGAGCGTCAAGGTTGTGCACAGATGCTTCTTGACTTCCTGCTGGACACTCTGATGATGCCATATGGGTAGGGATTAAATTGTGTTACAACAAAACAAACTAATGAACTAGAACGGCACTCGGTAGAGAGCATATCTCCGCCTGGTTGGCCATATCACTCAATGGTGAAGAATCACTTTAAAATTCTACGAGCTGGATCCGGATCCGGATCTTCACCAAAATTGAATATATTCTTCCTTGTCACACACACAACCTGTCCAACAAGTTTTTTCCAAATCCGTCCACAACTTTTTGAGATATCCTACTAAGTATTGTTTTTGGCCCTATCTCCCAATGGTGAAGAATCACTTTAAAATTATAGTAGCCAGATCCGAATCCGGATCTTCACCAAAATCTAATCATTTCGTCCTTGTCACATACGCTACATCTCTGCCAAATTTCGTCCGAATCCGTCCACAACTTTTTGAGATATCGTGTTCACAACCAAACGGACAACCAAACAGACAGACAGACAGGGGTGAAAACATAACCTCCATCCACCTTTGGTGGTGGAGGTAATAATGCTTTAACAAATTGAGACAGAAATTCCCTTTATGTTGATCAGAGTGGTTCTTCAAAATGAAAGTTATAAAAGTCATGCTCCTAACAATGAAAATTTTTTGTGTGTATGAAAAAACCCTTTTGGTGAAATTTTAAGCCATTTAGATTAAATTTAGGGGTTGCACACAGAGTTTGTAATTTCACATACTATTTGGCTCGCATAAAAGTTTGTAGTTTATTAATTTATTCTCCACTGCTATACTTGTGATTTTGACCATTACAGTTGACCTATGACCTTGCTATGTACTGCACATTTTGAAGTTGTTTTTAAGTTAATTGAATACAGTACAGCTGTACTCTGGTAAGCCTGGTGTTGGCTTCGTGGTTAGGGTGCCGGCTTGGGATCTTAGGATCCTGAGTTCGAATTCTGGTCGATCGCTGAATTAATGCCAGGCAGGTTGACTCAGCCTGTCATCCTTCTGAGATCGGCAAATTGAGTACCAGCTTGCTTGGATGAATGATCCTGGTGTGTACCCCGATTTAGAATAGGTACACCGTATCCCTGCGCATCGTAGGAGGCGACTAAGGGTTGGCGTCAGGAAGGGCATCCGGCCATAAAAACATTGCCTCAAAAAGGGAACCATGAGGTCATGGGACCCGCAAGGCTAACCCCCGCTTTAGCGGGGAAAATTGGCCTTAAAACGATTATTCATTCATTCATTCACGGCTGTACTCTGGTGTATGCAGTTGCTCTCATTGAAGAGTACGATCGTCTCCTGACAAGGGATGAACAGCAAACCCAGTATCTGCTTCAAGTTGTGACAGAACATCGCAAGAGGTTTCCCGATTGCAGGAAATCAACGCTTATCGGGCACAACGCTTGTCGGGCACAACCATTGAGTGGCTGGCAACCATGAGGGACTGTGCAACCCCTAAAACTTGATGTATTCCAAAAATATTTCACATGCAGAAGTTTTACCTCAATCCCCAAAAAATTAAAGGTTAGGAGAAAAAGAATTCAATTTTTTTTTTGCCTTATGTAGCTAAGAACCACCCTAATGTTTATACATATGAAGGTGCACCGCAGAAGGTTTTTCTACACAGTAGTGCATTGTCCTCAATGGTGCCATTACCCCGAGGTACTGAATTTATAAATCTTTATTAATTATTTCGAGTCAACAACTTTCTGTTTAAAAAAAAGTGCCTCTTCTGTTTCCAAAGAACATAAATTCCATTTCAAAAAATATATTATATTTTGTGTTATCAATAAAAATAAAGAATTTATTTGTGTATTGGAATTTATTTTTATTTCCATCATTAAGTGTCGCACATAAAATCCTCCACAATGCCCTTGAATGGTGTATTTTCCGCCAAGGTGTTGCATAAACGTGGGGAATAATAAAATAAAAATAAAAACAAACAGCAGGTGGGGAAAATGTGGAAACTGAATCCATGGGACATGGCAATTTAAACTAAACTGGAGCAAAGTCGATGGCGCGCCATAGCCAATCCCCATGCTTCCCACCTAGAGCAAAGTTGAAAGATGGCAAAAACTTTCACCAGGAACACGTATGGAAGACCTAATATCAAATTATGAGTTGAATATTTATTCACGGAGGAGGGGAAGAGGGGGGAGAGGGGGGAGGGGGAGGGGAGGAAGGAAGGAGAGGGGGGAGGGGAGGGGCCGGAGGGGGAAGGGGAGGGGGAGAGGGGAGAGGGAAGAGATCTTGGAGATCTCGCAAGATCTCGGAGACGGTGGGAGGGATTTTCGAAGCTCCACACGGTCTCCACGTTTTTCGAAGTTAAGTCTGTTCACAATTGTATTTTGTCCAAACTGTATTTATCTTTCGGTGTGTGAAGTTATTGTGTGCAACTTTGGTTGTTTCTCGGTGTTTATCTTTCATAAATTGATCGTCTGTTTGCCGTGTCGCGAGCAAGGCCTTTGCCGCGTCGCGAACGATTTGAAATCGAAGTTAAGTGATTGTTCCCATTTGTATTTTCGTTAAAACTGTATTTATTTATGGTGTTGTACGTATATTGTGTCCCGACGAAGATTTTTCGGTGCAAATCTTTCATACCTGTATTGAAAATCGTGTTAATTCGTGTCGTGTCTTGAGGCCTTGTACAGTGTGCACTGTACAACCTTGAGGCTTTGTTTTTCTCTCAGCGGTCCGTCGTTTGTGATCCAATAACTTTCGTTCTCTGTATTCCCAGTCTTTTCACCCATAGCCTACTTCCTTGTGTAAATCTCAACAAAAAAAAAAACAAAAAAACAAAAAAAAAACATTTCCTTCTCTGTTCTCATTCGTTTATTCATTCTTATTCGTTCGTTCGTTCTTCGACCATGTGTTTCTCCCCCATTTCCCCAGATAGTTTTCACTCATTAACCTTCAATGTTTACACTTTCCCCTCAAGTTATGTATTCCGTCATATTTTATAACACCTTTTTCTTCTTCTTCTTTAAAAGGCTGCTTTCGACTTGCTCACCAAATCAATTCATCCCAAAAAAAATATCCATCTCCTATAGTGCCTTTTTTCTACATTCCCTAAACTCTCCTGCACTCCATCCTCCATCCAGCGTCCTTAAACGTATTTTTAACTCGAAGGTCACAAGAAACTCATTTTGCAATAAATGTTCGTTTCCCATAAATCGTACACTTTCAAAAATCCAATCTCACCCCTCCCCTCCAAATCTTCCCCATAACCCCTCCCCTCCAAATCTTCCCCATCACCCCTCCCCTCCAAATCTTCCCCATCACCCATCCCTTTCAAATCTCCCCCCTTGCCCCCTTCCTCCTAAACTACCCCCTCACCCCTCCCCGCCAAGACGCCCCCTCGCCCCTCCCCTCCTAGACTCCTGCCTCACCCCTCCCCTCCAAATCTCCCCCATATCCCATCCCTTTCAAATCCCTCCCCTTGTCCCTTCCCTCCCAAACTCCCCCCTCACCCCTCCCCTTCAAATCTCCCCACCCTCATTGCTTCTCAATTTCCCCCCTCTCACTCCCCCTCCTCAAAGCGTCCTCCCCGCTTCTTCCCCCTTCAAACTCTCACCTCCATCTCCCCCAACCTTCTGCCTCGCTCTTCCCCCTCCTCAAATAACACCTCATTGTGGCTCACCCAATCACCATCAAACCTTTTGTCCGCCCCATCCTTCCCTTTCTCCGAGCTATTCTGAAATCTCTGACACACCTTCAACAGCTCTCCCTACCTCTTCCACCTCTTCCACATCTTACCCTACCCCTCCTCCCCCCCTGTTCTGTATCTGATGCTCCCCCTTCCTCTTCATTAACGGTATGGACCTCAAACATCCGGGGCCTTCGTTCAAACTTAACTGATCTCTCCATACAGGTTGCTTCTGTCAAACCAGACGTGATCTGCTTAACAGAAACTTTCCTCCTTTATGATGTCTCTGATTCCATAGTATCTCTCCCGGGCTACTCCCTCCTCCGGTATGATAGACCTGAGCCTCGTCCTGGAGGCGGGGTTGCTATCTTTATCAAAAACTCTCTTCCTCACTCGCCCTGCACTGCACTCTCTCCACCTCACCCCCAGGAATACCTCTGGCTATGGCTTCCCCTTCGCTCCCACCTCTTGTTCATATGTGTGTTGTACCGTCCACCAAACAGTGATGACTCCATCTACATCTCGCTGTCTGATGATATGGACCAACTTCTATCTACTCATCCCAACTCTCTCTTCCTCATATGTGGTGATTTCAACTGTCATCATGCCAGTTGGCTGGGTGTGGGTACCTCTCTCACCAGCCATGGCTCCTCAGCAAAGGACTTCTGCGACTCACTGGGACTGACACAATCTGTCAATTTCCCCACCCGGATCTCAGTCAACGGAACATCTTCTCTTCTGGACTTGGTTATGACTAACTTCCCTGAAAATGTCTGCTGCTCTTCTTCTGCTCCGATCAGATCATCTGATCATGTCCTTGTTAAAGTGGACATCTCTCTGACCATCCTCAGGGAGCCTGCTCAGCGTCGACGAGTCTGGCATTTCACTCAGGCCAACTGGCACGGTCTTCAAGCAGCCATCAATCATCTGGACTGGTCTCCCATCTCTACCACCTCTGACATCAACTCATCCTGGGAATTCTTCCAAAGTAAATTGCTCTCTCTCATGCACAGATTTATCCCATCTCGTCTTCAGTTGTCATACCCTTCCTCCCGTCCATGGTACACGGAATCTTGTGGTGAGGCTGTTGCCCAGAAACAACTTGCCTTCGTCTCCTGGAAAGCAAATCCAACGGAAGGAAATCTCATTTCCTTTCACAAAGCCCGAAACAAGTGTGTCCACCCTCAGGAGAGCCAGGAAACAATATCTCTCCACACTCAAGATTGAACTCTCAAACCTGTCTCCTTCCTCCAAATCCTGGTGGCGTCTGGTCAAATCCGTTTCTGGGGTTTGTTCCCTCTCCATCCCCTCCCTTACCTCAAATGGCTACACAGCTGACTCCGCACGTGAAAAAGCTGAATGCCTCAACTCTGTGTTTGCCTCTAAATCTTGTGTCCCAAACCCATCCCTCTCTGTACCCACCATACCCAGTCGTACCCTGCTGCTCCTGGACTCCGTGTCCTTTCCTCCTGACAAGGTGGAAAAGTTTCTGTCAACCCTCGACTCTGATTCTGCAACTGGACCCGACGGCATCAGCCCACGGGTCCTAAAATCCTGCTCTGCTGCTCTATCTCACCCTCTTTCTGTTCTCTTCACCCTCTCTTTTGCTCAAGGTCAACTGCCATCTGCTTGGAAATCAGCCAACATCACCGCTTTGCACAAAAAAGGTGCAAAAACAGATCCTAGCAACTACAGACCAATCAGCCTTCTCCCAATTATCAGCAAAGTCATGGAATCAATCATTGCTTCGGATATGAAATCTTTCCTCTTCTCCAATGGCTTGATCTCTGATCATCAATTTGGTTTCAGACCAGGTCACTCTACTCTGGACATGCTGCTTCTGCTGTCTCAACAATGGATGGAGGTCCTCAATGCCAAACAGGAAATTAGAGCTGTCTCCCTCGACATATCACGTGCCTTCGACACGGTCTGGCACCCCGCTCTGCTCACCAAACTCTCCTCCTTTGGTATCCATGGAAATCTCCACGCATGGCTGGCGGACTTCCTCTCTAGTCGTCGTCAACGTGTGGCCCTGAATGGGTTTCTCTCATCTCCTCTTCCTGTTCAGGCTGGAGTTCCCCAAGGCAGTGTTCTGGGCCCCGTGCTTTTTCTGGTCTTCATCAATGATCTCTCTGACTCTCGAAAATCCTCTCTATCTCTTTGCTGATGACTCCACTCTCTGCCGCTCCATTCCTCTTCCCTCAGATCGGCAGTCTGCTGCCTCCTCACTCTCTGAAGACCTGGACAAAATCACAGACTGGTCCAACAAGTGGAACATGTCTTTCAATCCTGACAAATCTCACACTCTTACTATGTCTCTCCGAAAAGATCGACTGGACAACCCTCCCATCTACTTTCTCAACAATCCTCTCCAAGAAGTTCTGTCGCTCAAGATTTTGGGTCTCACTATCTGCCATGATCTTTCTTGGGAAAACCACATTTCCAAGCTGGCCTCCAAAGCCAGTCGCCGACTGGGCATCCTCCGTCGTGCGAAGTCCTTCCTCGGCACACCTGAGCGCCTCACCACATACAAGGCTTTCATCCGCAGCTCAATGGAATACTGTTCTCCCCTATGGGCCGGTGCTCCTGCCTCACACCTAGCTCGGCTTCACGCTGTTGAAACCAAAGCTTTCAGAATTATTGGAATCTCCCGCGATGAAGCTATCTCTGAGGGCCTTTCACTCACTCACCGCAGGCAGGTAGGTGGTCTTTCTGTCTTCTACCGACTCCTCTCCGGCCTTGCACCCCCAGCTCTCTCTGTGCTCTGTCCCCCAAATATTCCTACAGGTCGCACAAGATCTGCCAGCAACCCTCTGATGGTTAAACTGCCGAAATCTCGGCTCTCTGCTCACCTTCACTCTTTCATTCCTCTTTTCTCCCGCCTCTGGAACAAACTCCCTCACTCCCTTCAATCCCACTCCTCCCTCCAGGTCTTTAAAACAGCTGTTCACCACCATCTCTTATCTTCCCCCATCCAAAACCTTGAACTTTTCTACCCCCGCTAATTCACCCCAGATTCACCTTGTTTGAAATTCCAACTTCTTTCCTGGAAGTCCTGGCAGTGTCCATATGTTTTATACCTCTCCCACCGCCCCCTTCCCATGCCCCCCCCCCCCCAAAGCCCTCGCCCTCTCTCAGATCTCTCGATGTCTCCATGTCTCTCGGTCCCTGCTCTCAAATGTTGTGTTTGTGTCCTTCCCCCTCTCTCCCCATCTTGTCTACCGCTCCCGATGTTATATGTTTTATGTGTCGGTTTGTCTTTCTGTGTGATTAATGTTCGCTCTTTCACGAGCCTCGATCTTGTATACAAAACAAAACAAACAAACAAACAAACAAAAAAAAACAAACAAACAAACAAACAAAAAATACAAACAAAAAAAAAAAGAAAAAAAAAAGAAAAAAAAAAGGGGGATGGTGAGGGATGGGAGGGTGAGGAGGGGGAGGGGGGAGGGGGGGAGGGATGGGGGAGGGGGGGAGGGGGAGGGGGTGGGCAGATGACTTGTGGCCTGAGGGGTGCATGAACCGGAGCTGCAAATCAAAGTAATTGTTACATATTTTATGTGCCCCCCCCCCCCCCAATGTTGATTGTATATACAAATTATCATTAAAAAAATGTTTTAAAACGTGCCCATAATTATAATTTTTGGCATTTCACCCTTTGATGCTGCTCAAGGGGGCGGGGCCAAAAATGACCACGTGCACTTTCGTGCCATGTGGACCATGTGGTGATCATAACTACCAAGTTTGGTGAATTCTGCAATTTTTAGGAGGAGATAGCATGACGGACAACAGACAGAGGCGATTGCAATATCCCACTCCCCCATCCACCAACCCCATTCACAACAGCTCCGTGTTGTTGTTCTTGTTAGGGGTCGATTTTTATTTATTTATTTATTTATAATATGCACCCATTGCTCGGATAGCTGTTTTATCCCACCCACATTTGTCGCTTGACTCCACCCACCATGGCCATGGCACCCAGACAAAATAATATGGCCGCCACTTGGTTTTATGGTGGGCCTAAGACATTCGGCCTGTAGTCCTCATAAAGAACCTCTGCTGATTATTATATACTGCCTGGGTTTTTTGCCTCAGATTTCCATTGGCTTTGTTTGGGTCGAGTGTTACTCACGATGAGGGACCCCAAATAATCTAACTGATGTCAAATAAAAATCATTAGTAAGGTTTAATGAAGCCTGTCAGCACGCACGGTATGCAGCTCCCTAAAAAATAGCGTTACGTAATTTTTGAATGTCCCCATATTATGGTTAAACAATCCGTGACCGTGTGATGAATCGGCTCTTTCTGATATAACCGTAGGGAAGGCTGACATAGATGAGAGGTGTCGAGTTAATCTTTAATAGCGCATTAAATGCGTCTTTCCAAATCGTGCTGTTCATCTTTTAAGAGTGCTTTGAATGCGAGTTTCCCAATTGGCCCATTACCAGATTTTGTCGCAGGATGGGACCACAGTGTTTTCATTCTTATTTTCAAAAAGTGTGGGGATTATTAATCTTGATTACAATGTCCACATATGCTAACATACAAAGGAAGTATGCAGACGTGGCAGTATATGTGCATTGTACACTGACATAAGCTCACCAGGGCTTAAAAAAAAGGTTTTTGATTCTTTTTGGCAATTTCATCTGTATTTTGATGATTTTTCACCATAGAAAAGTTTCTCCAAAGTTTCACGCATGAATGATG
This sequence comes from Myxine glutinosa, assembly GCF_964187855.1. Lineage (NCBI taxonomy): Eukaryota > Metazoa > Chordata > Myxini > Myxiniformes > Myxinidae > Myxine > Myxine glutinosa. The sequence goes on along the minus strand of NC_136261.1, from coordinate 195,386,768 downwards.
ACCAACAGTTTGCTTTTGCGGGCGATCACATTTTCAGGGAATATTTTCACTGGTGTGAATATTTTCATTTTCAACCAAGTGTGGTGACTTTCAAATCGAATTTCATTTCGACTGGGCTCTCTCGAGATTTATAGATGGAATTGTATTCAGTTTTGGTACCAGAAATCGAGATCAAGATTCCCAGCAATGCTCATCCCAAGCAGCCGCGATTTACGTGATCGGGGTATAAATGGTACAGACAGTATTCCTTGTACATCGAATCACGGTGTTTCGAAAAGTTAAACAACTTTTCGTAATTACTCTGTGGGAATTAAGCCTCTAGTTAATCACACACGCTGTATCAGATAATACAGCGAATATTGTATTCGTAATTTGACGAAATCTTGACTTTTCTGTAATTTTAATACATTTCATTTTTTTCCTCAAAACGAAGATTCAGTTTTCCATTTCAAATCACCCATTCCATGAATATATAATTATTTTCAAACAATTCTGTATTTCAATGATATTAACAATTTATTGTTACTGGAAGTTATGGTGTATTGTCATGCATCGTTAAGATTTAAATTTTTTTTTGCTGGTTTAATGGAATTGCTGATGTATAATATGTCAGATTGGAGAAGAGAAAGGTGGATGGTTGAGGTGAAAGGAGGTGGGATGGCAGGGGTGGCATGTGGCATGGGGGAGGTGTGGGGAGGTGGGGAAGGGTAATTCACCCTCAGAATAAATGGCAAGTTGTCAGTAAAATCAAACACAAAGACTTCAGGTATCAATGTCAATGTGAGAAATTGATGGCAAAATTATGGTATTATTTACCCATTATTATATTATTCATTATTATATTATTTACCCATAAAAGGCTCACACTATTATTTATATAAAGTAAGTTGACAAATAGAAGGAGACTAAAGAGACTTTTTTTTCCTCATCAACAGTTCGTATTCGTACTCTGGTGTTCTGCTCGAAGACAGTTTCCGTACTGCCAAAGCAGTTTAATGGCATGTGGTATACTGGGTGGTTTGCCATTGCCGTCCCAGCAGTAGTTAGGGCAGGACTTTGACATTGATGTTCAAGATGCTGCCGCTAGCTCGCTTACTCTTCACGAAGGACACCGTAGGATCTTTGACATCCATAAACTAATATCGGCAGATGGGGCATCAATTTTTACGTCCATCCGTGGGAGGGCATCACCTTGTCTGTGAAACACCAATATGACAGTTTATAGCTGGGTCAAGATTCAAACCCAGGCTAGATGGCTTTGAGGTGAGTATGTGTACCTCTAGGCCATCCTGCCAGCTTTTCATCGATAATATCCTCCCGGTAATACGCTTTCATTCATTTGCACATACCTGGTGTTGGCCTAATGGTTAGGGCGGCGGGCTTGGGATCCTAAGGTCCTGAGTTCGAATCCCGTTGAATTAACGCCAGGTGGGGTTGACTCAGCCTGTCATCCTTCCGAGGTTGGTGAAATGAGTACCAGATAACTGGTTACAGAGAGGCACTGCATCAGCGGCAGACGCGCCCACAGAAATGATGCAACCAGCAGCCGGGTGGCTGCACACTAACCACCCACCATTCATTTGCACACTGTTTGCCAGTAACCCCCTCATCAATACTCATGATCTCTTCTACCCCAAATGAACCCTTTCCAAATCACTCTCTTTTTATAGGTTATTGTGATTTCTTCCCACCCCCCCCCCCCCCCCCATCTCTCTCTCACCTCTTTTTGTTTGTTAGTTGTTGGTTGGTTTGTTCCTTTTCTGTGTCATCCCCGATTTCCCCTTCCTCTTCTTGTTGTGTTTCATTCAGCTTGTGTGCAGGTTGTTCACCCCATGTCCTTCTCCCCCTACCCCTTGATCTCACACTCTCTTCTAATCTGATGTTGGTGTTTCCCCCTTTCCATTTTGTTCCCTTCCATTCTGCTCTCGTCTTGCACGAGCCTCAATCATGTACAGCATACAATAAATAAATAAAAACTAGCAAGAGCAATGAGAGATTGCAGACCCCCACTCAGACTTGTTTTGTGTGGTATATTCTGTGCAGAAAATAAATGAGAGGTTGTTGATTGCAAATGAAAGGTCTAAATGGTTTTGTTGTAAATGTGTAAAGGTCAAAGATCTAAAAAGTTGTGAAGGTCAAATGGGGTGAATGTCAAAAGGTTGAAAGGTCTGAAAAGGTCTGAAAAGGTCTAAATGGGTCTAAAGGGTCAAAATGGAGGAAAGGTCAAAGGGGTCTAAAGGGTGTAATTTATGGTCTAAAGGGTCAGTATTGTCTGAATGGGTCTAAAGAGTCTTAAAACGTCTAAAGCGTCTAAAGATCAATGGGGTCTTAGGATATAAAAAGGTCTGAAAGGTGTGGAGACCTAAAGGTCTAAAGGGTATAATGGAGTCTAAGAGTCTTTGGGGTTCCACAGGGTCAAAGGTAATCTAAAAGGTGTAACGGGGTCTCCAGTGTCTTAGGAATTTAAGGGATCTATAGGGTATTAATGGCCTTAGGGTTTAATGGGCCTTCGGGTTCTAAAGGGCCTCAGGGGTCTAAAGGGTCTTCGTGGATTAAAGGGTCTTGGGGGTCTTAAAGGTCTTGGGGATCTAAAAAGGTAATAGGGATCTAAAAAGGTAACAGTGGTCTTAGAGGTTGTTAGGGTTCTAAAGGGTCTTTGGAGTTTTAGGGGTTTTAAATGGTCTTTGGGTTATAAAGGGTCTAAAGGGTATAAATGAATCTTCAGGGTATTAAAGGGTGTTCGGGTTCTAAAGGGTCTAATGGTTCTTAAAGGGTGTTGGGGTCCTAAAGGGTCTTAGTTGACCCAAAGGTCTACTTTGAGTACCAGATAACTGGTACTTTGAGTACCAGACTAAGAGAGTTAGTCTTTAAAGGATTTTTGGGGTCTTTATGGTCGTAAAGGGTCTTCAAACTAAAGGGTATTATGCAATTAATACACATACATTCTGTGCGAACAAACAACCAGATAGCCGAACAAACAAAAACAAACGAACCCAAATACAATACCCTCTCCTCTGACGAGGGTAGTAAATCCCATGACACCTATGAAAGCTATTTCAGCCTTCTATTTGCACTCTTTTATACATTCAGTTGTGATTGAGGAGCGATTTTAAGTTATGTTAGTTATGGCTTCAATTTTGTTCATCAGCATCATCATCATGTCCATCGTGTGTGATTACAGGTCTGGCTACCAATCAGATGGAACTGAGGAAACCGGTTCTTCTCAAATCCCTCCTGGGATGAGCTTGCGTGGAGTCAAGCGAATAGGCGGAGAGACGCCCTGGTCTGCAGAAGAGCTGGAACAGGTTTATATATGCATCCTTATCTTTCTTTATTCCAATTAAGAAAGATGTTCTTGTCTACATGGTTATTTTTTTTACTTGACTTTCATGTCAGGTTAAAAATATAATCCACTTCATTATTATCATCTACAATGCACTTTAACATATATAGTAATCAATTGGTGTGTGGTAGTGAAAGACGGGTGTGATTCATACGTGTGTTGCAGTGTAAAATGGGGGTACTGAGGTTATTAGAGCAGGAGATCTTTCCTGACTCTGACATCATTGCTCACCTTGTGCTTGCCTCAAGTGACGGTCACCATCGTGTTGCAACTGCAGCTGAGAGGGAGCTCCGCAGGAAGCAAGGGTGAGTGATAAAGGAGGCGAGGGAGTGAAGTAGGATTTAGCATGCCTGCATAAAAATGGAGCTGTTTTACCTGTATGCTCAATACCACCTCCCCCTTTCCACTTGTTCTTATTTCCTCCCAACTAGCTTTCTTTTTATGGCATAGCCCATAGGGCAAAGCTGTCTAGAACAGTGTTTATCTGTCTGTATGTATGTATGTATGTCCCCTCAAATGTATACCAATCAGAGCTGAGGATCTGGTGACATGACAGGGGTGATGTCATTACGGCGGTACGATGGCTAACTCCACACACCGCCATTTTGATTCCTATGCCTTTCAGGCTGGACATATCGTTGAACCTGTCATGTATCACAATCTGCATGCTCTACCTTTACGTTTTTCATTCAGTGTGAAACACAAACAAACACGTGACACATGAAGTAAAACACTTGAAAATAAGGATCTTTTATAACGCTCGATAGTTATCGTGGCTGTGGTTGTTGTTGTTTGTGGCTCTTCTCTGTAATTTTATATATTTTTCTATTGCTTTGCAAAATATCACGACTGTATACATAATTTTGTATGCTAGTTCTGTGTCCTAAAGAGTTTCTTCTGTCGTCGAATAATACATGTTTCCGTTCAAACTGTTGTGTGAATAAACCATACATTAGCGCTTCTTCCTCTTCTTCAAACTCACAAAGAGGCTTTTAGAACTGGCAAATTCGTGATTAAACAAACGAATTTTTACAGGGTAGATGTTTGGTTCCTGTGTTTACACCGTTTGTCTCTCCGTATGTATGTATGTATGTATGTATGTATGTATGTATGTATGTATGTATGTATGTTATGTCCCTCACATTAAGGCCTCTTCAAACATTGAAGCATTTCTTATGACTGCCTTCGACCACCCTGAGCCTGGTGTTGGCTTAACGGTTAGGGTGGGATCCTTGGGTGCTGAGTTAGAATCCTGGTCAGCTGTTCAATTAACACCAGGTGGGGTTGACTTAGCCTGTCATCCTTCCGAGGTTGGCAAAATGAGTACCAACTTACTGGGTCCGCTCTCAAGGAGGTTGGTGGCAGGATTTGCACTTCGGCCACCGCAAAACACCTCATTCCGTAACACACACAGTGGTGTGTGTCGGGATGGTGCTTAGGTCACTTTGATAGTGTTGACTAACTGACCAACATTTAGAATAAACCAGTGCCTCAATGCAATCTCTTCACTTCCATGGTGAGAGACAGCTTAGAGACTTAGAGTACTTCAAAATTATTTAATAGTTACATTATTTGCTAACTGGTATCTCCACCCAGGTTACACTATCCTCTTAAACAAAAGTATCAAACATTCCCGGCTACGCCGCTGTTAGACTTTCAGTCTTGTGTTTTAGTCTTCACCACCATACTCTCCCATCTCCTTCTTTTATTTTCATTTTTAAAATTTCTTTCATATTATATTTCTCACCCCCCTCCGGCTGCACAATCCATCCTATAACAGTATAACATTCACCCCATCTGCATGCAATACAAAGATGGCCCAATATTCAATTGCATAAGTTGTTTTATTTTTTTCCTTTGTTTAACATATGGAGGAGCATGTGTGGATCTTAGTCTTACATTTTCAGTAAAAACATTAGTGTAGTCGAAGAATGAGCATGTGGCATTGTATTGAAGTCTGTTTTTACAGACTTGGCATTTAATATGGAATATTTCTTTTGTGGGGGTGAACTTACTTTTCAAGGTGACTTAGAACCAAAAGTTCATTGGAATTATGTTGAAACTATTCTAGATTTTGTTAATGTGACCTTTAAAATAAACAAAAACCACATTTGACATTTCGAAGCAAATAAATTGATCCTTGAAAGTGATGTAAACTGATATCGAACTCAATTCACGGACAGTACTGTGTTAAACTTCTGTGCGTTTTCCAGAAGTATCTCTTTATTTTGCACATTAGCCAAATTTTGTTTTTTAACAAAAACAAAAGTGAAATTACGACTGGGATTACGGACAGTAAAATTACAGTTCAGTACTTCGTGTAACCCCCACGAGCATTCAGGAGAGCACGTACACGTTGAGGCATGCTGTTCACGAGATTTGCCAAGGTTTGGACAGGAATCGCTTGCCATGCAGTCACAATAGCCTGCTGCAATTCACGCACAGAGGCAGGCTGCTGGTCCAGGTTGTCGATTTGATGCGTTAATTCTGCCCACAAGTTCTCTATCAGATTCATATCCGGGGACATGGCAGGCCACTCCATATGCTCTACACCACGGTCAGCAAGAAAGTGTTGGATCATGCGAGCACGATGACGCCGTGCATTGTTCTCTTGGAAGACAAAGTTTCCTCGAAAGGCTGCACGAACAAATGGAAGCAATGTTTCTTCCAGAATGGCCCTGTGCTTGAACTGGTTCAGGTTTCCATTCAGAACAACCAGGTCAGTTTTGCCCCCTGCATGAAAAGCAGCCCAAACGGTCACCCCACCACCTCCAGCTTGGACTCTTGGCACTATACAATCTTCGTTTTAGGCTTCATGCACTTGTCTGCGCACTCGGACGCGGCCATATTGACGATAGACCAGAATTCTAGACTTGTCACTGAAGATCACGTGATTCCAGTGTCCTGGCTGCCATTGACGGTGCTCTCTGGCCCACTGCAATCGGCGCTGGTGGTGTTGTCTGGTCAGACGTGGCTTTCTCAGGGGACGCCTGGCACGATAGCCTGCTTGAACCAGTCGTTGGTTGACTTGCCTTCTGGATACAGGCACATTTGTCAGTCGCTGCCACTCAGCCCTAATCCGATTAGCTGACTTGGTACGGCCATTGCGGACTAACCGGTGCAGCTGGCGATCATCCCTCCTTGTGGTTCTGCGGGGACGTCCTGACCTCAGTATTGGAGTAGGGACACCCCTCTGAGCATTTCGTTTCAGGATCTTTGACACCTGACCTTGAGTGATGCCATACTGCAGAGCAATAGCACGCTGTTTCATGCCGGAATTTCGTAAAACCACCACTAAATGACAAACAGCATTGTCGAGTTGACGGACCATCTCCAGGGGAAGCGGCAATAACTTTTGTAGACGTGCAGCAGTTGTTTTCCACTAATACAGAACGCAACAACCCTTATATACCCGATTGTGAAGCCAATCGTCAAATGTACCTATCCGTACATTTTGTCACGCCACCTGTGATATAATCCTGTTATTGACTTCTTGCTGCGACAGACAATCAGTGACATGGTTCTTTTAACAAAGAAATCACCGAAGCGTAAAAGAAACTTACCAGATTGATATACCGAGTTCAGAAAGTAAACCCAAGTCAAGAAAAAAAAAAAATTCCATATTAAATGCCAAGTCTGTACTTCCACGGCATCAGTGAGTTGGTGGGCTGAGAGGATGTCCTCGACTCCTTGAGCCTCCTTGAGCACTCTCCTTGACACTTGAGCCTTGAGTATGCATACTCGCATCTCAGCTGTCTTGCCTGGGTTCAAATCCCAATCCAGCTATAAACTGTCATCCCGGTGTTTCACAGGTAGGGTGATTCATCAATGTGTGCATCGTCCCTCAGATGGATGCTAAACGCGTGTCTCGTCTGCCAGCATTCGTTGATGGACGTTAGAAATACCACGGTGTTCTTCACAAAGAGTAGGCGAGCTTTTGCCGGCACCTTGGCCAAATTCCAAATTCCTGCCCTAACCAGTAGAGGGCATTGCATCAACCCCACAGCCGCACCCTCAACCAATGATGCCACCCTGCAGCCATCTTAAATGATGCAACACGAAGAATAAGTGAGTTGGTGTCGCAACCAGGCTGCCCATTTGTTGAGGACAAGAAGGTTTCCATGTTTACCTTCGCAAAAGCGGAAGGTTATGTTTTGATCGCTGTGTATTTATTTGTATGTCTGTGTGTGTGTGTGTGTGTATGTTATTCGCATAACTCAAAAAGTATTCAACCGAATTGCATGAAATTTGGTGGGATGATTGGTTATTATACGGGACACATTTGATTAGATTTTGGGAGCAATCGGGTCAAAGGTCAAGGTCAAGGTCACGAAAAGGTCAAAATCGTATTTTTACCATAGCGCGGTCAATTTTTATCCAATTGGCATGCAACTAATGCCAAAATGTTCAGAATTCAATGCCCGATCTTGTGATATACGACATGACCCAGTGAAGACATTACCCTTGTTAGCGGTTGGGGGTCAAAGGTCAGGGGGGTCACGACCTTGCAAAATGTGCGTTTTTTGTCATAACTCGGTCAATTCTTATCCGATTTGCATGAAATCAGCACCAAACTGTTCACTGTTCTGTTCCCTACACTCCCATGCCAAGTACAGAACAGTAGCTGCGGCGAAGGTATGCGCTCTACCGAGTGCCCGTTCTAGTTTTAATCTGCTCTGGTATTTTCTATGTGAATGTAAGGTTTATTGTAACACCTTGGTTGCTCAAATCACTATGCACAGTAGCCCAAATTTGTGTTGTCATGTATTTTTCCTTTTGGATACAACTTAATCCTTCCTGTCGACTCAAAATATTAACTTGGCTTAAATAGTCCGTGGGCTGAGTAGGGTTTACATGCACCACCCCCACAACTTAACTTCCCGGGTATGTCCATGTACCCCCCACCCTAGGGGTTAGGAAAAACCATGTTAACAGAAAAAAACTCATTCCCAAGGTACCTCCCACGCATATTTTGATGTTACCCCCCCCCCCCCCCCCCCCCCGTGTTAGTGATTTCTGAAAATTAGGGGTAGGCGAAATTCAAATGGCCATAACTTTTTACCTCGTCATCCTATGGTTGCATATGACCCCTCAAAATGTTTGTCCTGGGACACTTTACAATGATATGTGTTATATGCAAATGAGGTCACTAATGAGGTCACCAGAGGTCAAACTATGAGGGAATGAGTTTTTTTTCTGTTCACATGGTTTTTCCTAACCCCTAGGGTGGGGGGTACATGGACATACCCGGGAAGTTAAGTTGCGGGGGGGGGGGGGGGGGGTGGGGGGGTGCATGTAAACCCTACTCAGCCCACGGACTAAAATATTGCTTTTCCAGTTCTTCAACATCGATGTATGCAGACACAGGGTGACGTTTAAATGATAAACACGATTTTGAGGAGGAGATGTATCAGGCAGGGTTGTGAATAAACAGTTGTCGGAGATTTTGCAATGCAGTGTGTGCTGATTGCATTGATGTTGTTATTTAAATAGTAACTTTGACTTTATAAAAGGTCAAAGTTACTATTTAAACAAGAGTAGAAATGAACTCCCAAAGGAACCATTCCACCCCACTCCACTTTTGCATAGGCCTCAAATTGTGTAAAAACAAAATAAAAGGTAGATTCGTTAGAATTTGTCGACAAAATCTGTTGGAAGGTAGATATAATGATGTTAGAATTTGTCGACAAAATCTGTTGGAAGGTAGATATAATGATGTTAGAATTTGTGGAAAAAATCTGTTGGAAGGTAGGTATAATGATAGAATTTGTCGACAAAATCTGTTGGAAGGTAGATATAATGATGTTAGAATTTGTCGACAAAATCTGTTGGAAGGTAGATATAATGATGTTAGAATTTGTCGACAAAATCTGTTGGAAGGTAGATATAATGATGTTAGAATTTGTCGACAAAATCTGTTGGAAGGTAGATATAATGATGTTAGAATTTGTCGAAAAAATCTGTTGGAAGGTAGATATAATGTTAGAATTTGTCAAAAAAATCTGTTGGAAGGTAGGTATAATGATGTTAGAATTTGTCGACAAAATCTGTTGGAAGGTAGATATAATGATGTTAGAATTTGTCGAAAAAATCTGTTGGAAGGTAGATATAATGATGTTAGAATTTGTTGCCAAAATCTGTTTGAAGGTAGGTATAATGATGTTAGAATTTTTATGGGGGGAGGGTGTGGGGGTGGGAGGGTGTTGGAATTTGTCTCGGGGGGGGGGGGGGGGGAGGTGGTTGTTTGAAGTAGAGGGTATTTATGACAGTTTTAGGATGGAACCTGGTATTTTTGACTTGGAGCCAACTTAATTTAAGTGCTTGTGAAAATTGTGGTGGAGGCCCATACTCTTGACACAGCAATGGGGTGCAGAGGAGAGGTCATGAACGTGTCCGTGTCTAAGAACTAATCCTGGACTACTCAGTAACAGTGGATGGATATATCTACTCTGAGCAAACCCTCATCAGTGATGGCAATCATTCCTTACCCACTCGACTACCAAACCACTCTTGTGATATTGATCAATTCATCTTTATTTTGCAAAGTGCAACATTCTATCCTCAACTTCTGACTGACCAACAAATCCAATTACATTCTGCTTTGAAATGTGATAATTATGATAATTTCTTTATAATTTGTGTGCAGGAGTGTTGACTGGAATAGTGCTCCTGTTGTAAATTCATTGTACCGTCTGTACTTGGGCGACGCAGCTATGAAACACAAGGTAAGGAGTCTGGACAATGTACCATTCAGAGTATAAGAAGGCAGAGGCTGCAAGGTTCGACTCGTAATGTCGAGATACTGAATGTTCGTCCACAGGGTAGTCCTTCTCAGCAAGATCTCAGGCGGGAGCCAACAAGCACGCGAGTGAAGCTCAAGATCGTGCCACATTTGCTGCGCTCTCGCCTTGCCGCAGACATATTTCCTGCCTTTATCCAGGCAAGTCACATGCTGAGAGCTCGTTTTCCATCCAAGTCAGGGTCTAGTGAGATGGACACATTGTTTGTAAAAGGAAGCAATGAAGGCTAAGTGTTTAAGGTCTCAGTTATTTTGTGTTCAAAGGCCTAAAGTTATTTTACCTGTTTTCTAGGTCATTTTTGATGGACTCTTTGGTAATGCTTCCAGTCCCAAGTTGCGACTTCTCACCCTGCAATTTTTGCATCACGTGTGCAGCTCGTAAGTTTTTTTTCATTTACTTTATTTTATTTTTTAATATAAACTGAGCTTGCACCTCAAACATCACTTTGTGCAAAGTTTTCTCAGTTCTAACTTTTTGAATTATTTGAAAGAAATGTTATTTTTTATTATTGCTGGTGGCTTTAAAATAACATGCATATCTGTTGTTGGAATAAAAAGTGTTATTACCTCATGCACACGAAGTGAAAAGCGGGGTTAAGCAATTGGTTCATATCTGTCTGTCTTATCAGTATATGATCGTCAGGTTATGATTGAGAAACAACTTATTTAAATCAAATGTTATGCTTTGTGCAACTAGGGCCATCACAATCTCTGGCCAGTAAGTATGTGCCAACCATGGTGTCGCAATGTACTGTGGAGCCAGAAGTGGCAATGGTTTACTTTTATTGGGGCAGCCCCATGGATGGGATGCCCAGAGGAGGAGTGAGGAGGACGAGAAGGGGATCATGGAGGAGTTTTTGTGAGGAGACATTCGTCGTTGTCTTCTCTGAGGAAGTTTGGAATTGACACAAGCTGGGATCACCCTGTTTTTGGAGAGGGGAAGTCTCGTCTGGAGGAGGGAGGGGAGGGGGGGGGGGGGGGGAGAGGAAGAAGAGGAAGAGGAGGAGGAGGAGGAGGAGGACAAAGAGGAGGAGGAGGAGGAGGAGGAGGATAAAGAGGAGGAGGACAAAGAGGGCCACGAGGGCTGGTTGAGGAGCTGATCATTGCGAGCATTCCTCATAGCTGCTTCACTTCATCGTGCTCTGTTTTAGCTTTCTTCATCTTTGGACTGACTTTGTCACAGGCTCTAGTCGTTTCGCACCTGGTTTTCAAAGCAGCCTGCATTGAGTCCTGCTTCCACCCTGCGCATCGTAGACAAAGGGAAGTCCCGCATGCAGTATTATCTTTTGTTGTAAAAGTTTTATTTATGGTGCCTAGAGTGGATTAGGTTTCATGCTTTAATTCTCACCATTGTTTTGTTACGGACACTGGGTTTGAGATTCACCATGAGGGGACTTCTCGGGTTCTCCCCGACCTCCGGCCCTGTAGGCCACCGTGCCGTAGAGAAACCCGTGACCTGTCGGGTTGCCAAGCAACTATGGACACTGATTGATACTGCCAAACTTGTCAGGGTCCTCGCTCTTTTATGAGCGCGCTACTTTTCCGGTGGTTTGATGATGCAAGTTAAGGTACGTAACCTCAGTGCGCACCTGTCTAATAATACGTGCGTCCAAACGGAACCGTGGATAAGGGTGCCTTCACATACACGGATTATTCTTACGAGTCCTTACGGATCGCCAACTCGTAGTCAATCGCAAGCATCCGTAAATAACGGAAGATGATTTTTGACATGTCAAAAGTTGTTGCGAGTTGTGACGAGTTATCTACGGATACCAGCGAGTTATTTACGGATGCTTGTGATTGACTACGAGTTGGCGATCCGTAAGGACTCGTAAGAATAATCCGTGTATGTGAAGGTTGCATTAGCGCTGGCTACTGGTATGAACAATCTATGCCGGAAAACGTCTCAGATATCTATTTGCACATGCTAAGCCGAGCCAATAGATGGAATGAAACGAAATGGGTGGGATGGATAACCATCTACCAAATAAAAAGTGACACATATTTTACAAAGCACATTAAACAATCATGAAGCACGTATGTATAGGCACATTAACAATCGAAAAGCCTGGTGTTTGCTTCATGGTTAAATTGGCTGCCTCAAGATCCTTGGGGTCAAGCCCCTGTCATGCTGTTGAATTAACACCAGGCATGCCGACTCAGCTTTGCCATTCAACACAGGGCATGGTGCCGGCAGAATCATTCCGAGGAAAGTTATATAGAAAGTAAAGAAGACTAAGAGGCAGGGCAAGGCGTTTTGGTGGGTTTTGACTTTCCCCTTGCACGCACGCATCTGCATGCATGTGAGTTCCGAAATGGAAAATAAATAAGGATAAGGGGGTGGGTAATCAAAGCTGAAAGGAGTGGGTGCAAGTGAGCGCAGCATGTGCGGTGCAAGTTCTGAGAGGAAATGTGTGAGGTGCGACTGTAGACCTCGCTCAGATGGGTGAAGAGGTCAATCACTGATGACTCCTTCAACTGTGATGCTCTTTGTGAGTCTAGGTAGACAAATTAGAGGTTTTTAGAGGACAGCAAGAGACAGATAGTGTACGTCAGTGGTGGAGCTATCTTCGCGCTCGGGACCTTGTAGCTCTCGCTCTCGTGCCTCTGCCCCGTACTCAACTGTCTGGCACAGCTCGTCCTGGCTCCAGCGCAATTGACAATGGTGGGCAACTCCTTGGCGGCAGTCTTCGGGGTCTTCGGGTCCCCAGCACATTCCAACAGGGATGAATGCTCTGGTGTTTCACCCTTTAAGCCACTTGAGTGGGGCAAAGCCTTGGGGGAGTAAAGGTGGAGTTAGTGGGGGGGGGGGGGGGGGGGGGGAGCCTATGTACTCAATTTCAAGTTCATGTGCAGTTCATGTTAATTTTGGGCAACCACTATAAATGTATTCTACTGGGTCCTACTAATCGGAAAAATGATGTCGCCATTTTTTTTCTGTTGACCTTTAGTGACCTTGACTCAAGGTCAAAGTTCAAACGTCATTACAGTGACCATACTTCATTCAAAGTATATCGACCTTGGTACCAAAATGTGGCAAATTTCACAAGGAACGTTGATTATGACATTTGTTTTGTCATTTGCCCTCTCAGATGTTTGCAATATGCAAATTAATAAGCAAATGACCTAATTGGAGAAAAAATATGCATAATTAACATAAAGTCTTCACCATACACGTAAATCCCATCACTTCGCATTATTATTGAATGCCAATCATTAGGTACCATCTCAAATGTGTTCTACTGGATCCTAAACTGGAAAAATATGTTGCTTATTGTTTTCTGTTGACATGTTCTTGATATTAACTGACCTTTGACATTTACTTGACTTTACTTACCTTGACCCAAGGTGAAATGTCAAATGTCAGAAAGGGCCAAACGATATATAGCATGATATTTCAAAAAGTTGTGGACGACTTTTGCCAAAACTTGGTGGATGAGTTGCTTAGGTGATAAGAACAAGCCAATTGGATTTTGGTTCAGGTCCGGATCCAGATACGGTCTATCAGTGGGATACAAAATGTTAACTCTTCAGCCTGGTGGAAGTATGCTCCCAACCGAGTGCCGTTCTTGTTGTTCTTGTTGTTGTGACTTCACAGGAAACTTAACATCCAATATAACCTTCACCAAAGCACAATTAACTGAATATACTGGTCTGTAACAGTTTGACATTCTTTGATTGAGCTTTATGTACAGAGTCAAAACAATCCCATGGTAAAGGCACTAAATTGAAAGGAAGGCATGGATAAACCTCCTTAAAAGCTGAATACCAGGAATTCTGAGGGCTTGCCATTTGAAAATGTCACAAAGAACACAATATACTTCTTCAGGTGCCTCAAAATTACAATTTGTTTTCTGGATTCTAACCCCGAGTCACGGGGGCTCATAGCGGATTACACGGAGGCACTTCGTACATACAGTTGAACAATTGAAGATGGTATATGACAGTGCTGCAAGGTGTGTGGCCATTATTGAAGAGTATAATGCCATTGTAACCAAGAAAGAAAACAGAAACAATTCATCCATCAAGTTGTGCAGAACCCATAGAAGCCACTTCCACAACAGCAAAAAAGAAACAATATAAATGCAAGAGTGAATAACCACACCAAGCCACTGGCACCAGGCCACTGCACTCCAAAACTTCAACCTCATTGAGAAAACTCTAAATATTGTCCAAAATTGATGAAATTTGATGTGATGTTTTTTGTACAATGGAACAAAATTATGGGGTGACAGCTTTATGATTTATAACTTTATATTTTACCTGCAAATAAGGACCACCCAAATGGACATGGACATTGTGTTTAGAATTTGAACCTGGGATCTCACCATCCTGAGCTATCAGTTCAGATGGGAATACCAAACTGGCCGAACAACATACTCCACTGGGCATACTGTATGTGCCCAGAATCGTCTGCTCGTACATACAGTTGAACAATTGAAGATGGTATATGACAGTGCTGCAAGGTGTGTGGCCATTATTGAAGAGTATAATGTCATTATAACCAAGAAAGAAAACAGACTGACAGATCTCTCAATCCAGGCTGCTGCTGATAACCAGACATCATCTGTTTAACAGAATCCTTCCTCCCACAGGACGTCTCTGACTCCTTAGTGTCTCTTCCTGGTCACTTTCTCCTCCAATTTCATAGCCCTGAACCAGCGAACCATGCCCTCGCGACAGAGTTGCTCTTTTCATCAATAACTCAATTTCCCACTGCCTTTGTACTGAATTTACACCTCCCAACGCCCAGGGGTACCTCTGGCTGTGACGTCCCCTCCGCTCCCACCCCTTGTTCGTCATGTGTGTTATACTGTCCTCCAAACAATAACGCCTCAATCTACATCTCTCTCAGACAACATGGCCAAAATTTTAACCACTCATCCCAACTTTCTCTTCCTCATATGTGGCGATTTTAATTGTCTAAAACCTGGTGGCACCTTGTTAAGTCTGTCTCTAGAGTATGCTCCCTTTCATGCCTTCCCTCTCTTCAAATGGCACCACAGCTGACTCCGCTCGTGAGAAGGCCGGATGCCTCAATTCTGTGTTTGCTTCCAAATCCTGTGTGCCCAACCCCACACTATCGGTGCCCATCCTTCTCTTGCATATCCAACTGATTGTGGACTCTGTCTTTTACACCTGAGAATGTCAAGAAGGTTCTTTCAACCCTCGACTCCGACTCCGCTCCTGGACCAGACAGCGTCAGCTCACATGCCCTAAAAACCTGCTCTGCTGTTCTTGCAATCTTCCCTCTGCCTTTTTCACCCTGTCATTTGTGCTTTGGTTATCTTTGATGTGCTTGGGAAAAACCACAACATCACTGCACTTCATAAAAAGGTGCAATAACGGATCTCCTCAACTACGGATCGATCAGCTTACTTCCAATCATCAGCAACACAACAACAACATGCATTTTAAGGCCATGTTCCCTGCTAGAGCGGGGGTTAGCCTTGCGGTCCCCATGACAATCTTCTCCATTTTGCCCTATTTTCTGCATCTCTCCTTGTTAACCCCCTTGCCCGCATTTCTTCTTCCACCATCTTTAGCCAAGTCTTTCTCGGTCTTCCCCGTCCTCTACTTCCTTCTACATTAACTTCCATCACTCTTCTCAACCAGTCACTTTCATCCTTCCTCAATACATGACCAAACCATCTCAACCTGTTCCTCTTCACAGCATCAATCACATGCAATATTCCCATCATCTTTCGCAATTCATCATTTGTCTTCCTCTCTCTCAACGATACTCCGCACATCCATCGAACCATTCGCATTTCCACCCTTTCCAGCCTTCGTTGCTGCTCTACGTTCATTACCCATGTCTCGCTCCCATAAATCATAACACTTCTCACACATGCAGCATACACCTTTCCCTTCAGCTTCAGCGACACTCTCCTCCTCATCAGCACGCACACTTAGTTCGTTGGCAGTTGGCACGGAGAGTTGGCACGGAGAGTTGGCACGGAGAGTTGGCACTGAGAGTTGGCACTGAGAGTTGGCACTGGGAGTTGGCACTGAGAGTTGGCACGGAGAGTTGGCACGGAGAGTTGGCACGGAGAGTTGGCACGGAGAGTTGGCACGGAGAGTTGGCACGGAGAGTTGGCACTGAGAGTTGGCACTGAGAGTTGGCACTGAGAGTTGGCACTGAGAGTTGGCACTGAGAGTTGGCACTGAGGAGTTGGCAGCTGGCACTTGGCACTTGGCAGTTGGCTGCCAGCACTCCCGCGCCAGCACTCCCACAGAGAGTCGAGTCAAGTGGAGTCGTTTGCTTTGTGCAGCCCTGCGTGGGACCTTTGGAGCAAGGGAGCTCGTGGTGTGGGTGTGCCGTTGAACCGACGAGGCCTGGTGGTGCTCGGGGCCGTGGAACTTGGAGCGAGGCATGCCGCGGGACGAAAGGAGCCGGTGTTGGACGGCGGCCACCAAGACGACAAGGACGAGATAAGGCCGTACCCGCGAATACACTTTGCATAAAACTAAAAGACGTGTTATTTTCGTATTCATCTCCCTCGTATCGTGTTTGGTATCTGTTGTGCGTGGGATCCCCATTTAGGCTTAGTAGAGTTATTAGTATTACCGGCGCGTGCTTTTTTCACTGTTATTACTTTTCAATAATAAATCCTTATATTATTTTCTGTATATATCTGAACGCAGTCTCCTGGGTGTGGATTTTAATAGATAAGGCTGCGGAGCTTGCTGTGTCCGCCATTCCGCGCGTTTAACTTTGTGTTGATTTGGAATCCGCCATTGAGTTTTCGCCTCGGGAGTGTAAAGCCTCGCAATCGGCCATCCGCAACTGTGGTGTTAATCGCGGTTGCGTAACAAGGTCATGAAAGGTTGCGTAACAATCATCAGCAAGGTCATGAAATCCATCTTCGCAGTTACATCTCTTCGCAAACGTCCATCGCAAGATGTCCATCTTCGCAAACCAAGGCCTTCCAGATCATTGGAATCTCCCGCACTGAAGCTGAGTCTATGGTGTATCACTTTGCCATCGCAGACAGGTCGGTGGTCTCTGCCTTCTACCACTTCCTTTCTGGTCTTCCACCTTCTGCTCTTTTCGTGGTTTGTCTCCCCCAGGTTTCTGCAGGGCTCATGGGGTCCATCATCAACCCACTTCTAGTGAAACTACCTAAATCCAGGAGAACTGCTCACCTCCACTCATTTGTCCTCTTTTTTCCCCACCTGTGAAATCAACTTCCAAAATCTCTTCAATCTCATTCTCCCCTCCAGGTATTCAAGACAACTGTTCCCCAGCACCTCAGTTCGTCCCCAATCCTAAACCATGATCTTTTCTACCCTTGTTAACCACACTCAAACCCCTCCTCCTTCCAATTTTCCAGTTTTCACTCCTTGGAGTTTTCATCTGTATCCATTTTGTCCACTCTTTGCATGCTTTTTTCCTCCTGTTTTTGTATGTTACACCCTGATTCATTCTTTGTACTAACTCTTTCATGCACCTCGACTATGTATACAAAAAAATACACGTTTTAAGTTTGAAAGTGTCACCTTGATTGAGGATAACACTCGGTGTATTTGTGATGTAAAGATAGAGTCTGATAAGTACTCGTATTTTCCAATCGTTTTCAAATCAGAGAATGCCGGCTGGCATGGAAACCAAAATGCAATTAATCAGCTTGCCATGTTATATCTGGTAGTGTTTTTCTTGTCAAAAGCATAATTTGATCATCATGAATCTGACTTGAGATTACATGGGGTGGTGTCAAGATCGCTTGTAGCGTGGAGATCAGTTGACATGAATTGCTCAACTTCTGTCTGTGAACACTTGCAAAGCGTTTCCACTGCCAACTTTGTTGTTTTTCTACATTTAATCCCAAATTACAACATAGTCACAACAAACGTTGACAATCCATTTGACATGGCACGAGCCATTTCAACTGTATGAGCCTTCGTGAACTTTATATAACTAGCAACGGAACCTGCCCTACGGGCAGGGCTTCAATTGGGAGGCCCAAATGAAAAGGCAAAATATCAGAAATTGAAGGCTTTTTTTATTTTAAACTATTCATATAAACATCCGTTAAATCATATCACACGCAAATCATCAAATCACAGTGATGTGGTTTTTAAAAAATTGAAATTCTAAAAATACTGTTTAGATTTTGATGATTTGTGCGTGATATTTAACGGATGTTGAAATAAATTGCGCCTCCCAATTGAAACCCCACCCTTAGGGCGGGTACCGTTGCTCATCATATATAATGGCGATACAACAATCTTTACCGCTTTGCTTTGAAGAACGGGAATGAAGGGGGAGGAGCGTGTTAATATGTCTGGTTGAAGGCTTTGGGTGGTGAGGGGATTTGAAGCCAGATTTTAATCTTACAGCCGCCATATTGGTGCTCACCGTCACTGCGATGCGAAGCGAAATACGCCTCAGAGCTGTCACATTCACAATCGCTATGTCGTATGTACTCCCGATACGTGTACCAAATTCCCGATACGTGTAACTGTACCAAATCAACAGTTAAAAGGATTTTGAGCCGATAGGTGTTACGGCCTTGGAAAGATCGATGGAGACAGCGATCTGTTAGCGTATACACCGCCCAAATAGCTATGTGGAATTCTCTCATATAGAGATTAAACGTCGTTTGAACTTTGGCCGAGGTCATTATTTACTTTTAATGATGTTTATATACGAATGATGTTTAATGATGTTTACATTGGTTTTGGGTGTCCTTTCCGCATATCTCGTGGGATTGTGAGTTGGAGAGACGGCCGTGATGGTGGGGAGGGGGTTAGAATTCTCTCAAGCAGGGATTCAACCCGTGTTCTTATAAAAGGTCTTTGTCCGAGGTCACCGAGTCCGATCGGTGCAGCCGTGCAGCGATCGGTGCAGCCGTTTGTGCGGCACCCGGGAAAACAACATCGTCACAATGAAAACATCGTCACAATGAACGTTATGCAAATGTTATGCGGGAGTCCAAACCTGCGAATGATGGAGACCAAAGCTGAAATTGGAAAAAACTAAATAGCCTATTTTACTCCTGGAGATCCCAGGATTTACCCACCCAAAATATCGTTGCGATCGGTTCAGCGGTTTTTGCGGTACCTTCGAATGGACAGACAGACAGACATTTGGTGAATTATAGTAAGATTTGCCGAATGAAAACTAAGCTATTTCTGTGCTTGATTGAGTTCACTTAGCCAAGTTGACTTGGTGGTTTTTTAGGAGTCCTTGGGTTTGTCAGCACTGCAGTTTTGAAACTAGAACTGCACTCGGTAGAGTGCATACTCCACTTATAGGTCGGATCTGCATCCGGGCCTTAACCAAAATGTTATCAGTTTGTTCTTGTCACCTACCCAACTCATTCACCAAGTTTCCTTAAAGAATTAATAAACTCCCATATCCGGATTCGGATTTTCACCAATATCTAATCAATTTGGCTGTCACACTTATATGTCCAAAAAGTTTGGACCAAATTTATCCATAATGTTTTGAGATATCCCCTTATATATTGATTTTGGCCATATCTCTCAATAGTGACAAATCACTTAAAAAATTATAGTATCCGCATCTGGACCTTCACCAAAATCTAGTTAATTCGTACTTGTTTTGTCACACACCCTATCTGTCCACCAAATTTCATTCAAGTCCATCCATAACATTTTGAGATCTTCTGCTCACAGACAGACAGAGGTGAAAACATTACCTCCGTCCACCTTGGGTTACGGAGGTAATAAAAGAGACACTTAAAGGATCATTCTTGATTGTGAAGTTTATCTACCAATTGCAGTTTTTTTCTTCTTCTCGACCAGCTGTTCGGATAACAAAATGGAGCATGCAGGCCCTTTGTTGCACAGTGCTCTCACAAAGATCATCAGTGAACACAGAGAGGTGAGGAATGGAGAAGGGAATGATGAGTTAAAGGTGGGCAGTTTGATTGGAATTACATGGAAAGGAGGAAGAAGAATGCATTTATTATATATATAACTAGCCATGCAACTGCACTTGACAAACATTACATGTCTATCTAAGTCTCATTGAGTATTTAAAATGAAGGGAAACGTGTGAAAAAAGGATATCTCATAACATGTTGTTGTTGTGGCTTTAGTTGTTTAAAAATTGTTATTTGTGTGCTCCTTCCATGTCTGTCACGCTTTATTATGAAGGATTCCTGTTGTCATACTGTTGTAACCACTACATTAAAGTTCAACAACTAACCCTAACAACAACTCGCCCAACAATGGACGGAGGCCCTCAATGTCAGTCATGAGGTCAGAGCTGTCTCTCTGGACATATCTCATGCTTTTGATAGTCTGGCATCCTGCTTTACTCTCCAAATGTGCTGCTTATGGCATCCAAAGCCAACTCCCCACATGTCGTAATGACTTCCTCTACTCTTGTAGCCAACGTGTGGTACTTAACGGAATCCTTCCATCTCCTCATCCTGTCTAGGCCGGTGTGCCTCAAGGCAGTGTTCTGGGCCCAGTCCTATTTCTGACCTTCATAACTGATCTCTCTGGATCTCTGGAAAATTTCCTTTATCTCCACCCTCTTCTGTGACATCCCTCATCGTTCAGCTAGGCAGGATGCCTCTTCCTTCTCTTCAGACCTTGACAAAATCACAAGATGGTCAAACACTTGGGATATGTATTTCAATCCAGCCAAATCTCACGCACGCACGCACTCACTCACTCTCTCTCTCTCTCTCTCTCTCTCTCTCTCTCTCTCTCTCTCTTGAAAGGACCCTCTGGCAAACTCTCCCTTCAACTTTCTTAGCAATCCTTTTAAGGAAGTTCAGTCCCTCAAGCTACTGGTGTCACTATCAGCCAGGATCTTTCTTTGGCCAATCACATTCAAAGTTGGCCTCCAAAGCCAGTCGCCAACAGGGCATCCTCTGAAATACAAAGTCCTTCCTTGGCCATGGTACGAAGTCCTTCCTTGGCAAAGTCCTTCCATCGTGCAAAGCCTTTCCTTGATTGCCTACAAGGCTTTTGTCTACAACTTGATGGAGTAGTGCTGTCTCCTCTGGGGCGACCGACTCCCCTGCCTCACACCTTTCTCAGCTTAACGCCGTGGAAACCAAGACTTTTCAAGATCATTGGAATCTCCTGCGATGAAGCTGGGTCTATGGGCCTATCACAGTATCACATTCCCATCGCAGACAGGTCAATGGTCTCTGTCTTCTACCGGCCTTTCTAGTCTTGCACCCTCTGTTGTTTCACCACCTCCTCCCAGATGTCTGCAGAGGGTGCACATGGTCCACCATCAACCCTTTTCTGGTGAAACTGCCAAAATCCAGAATCATTGCTCACCTCTACTCATTCATTCCTCTTTTTTTAATCTGCCTGTGGAACCAACTTCCACATTCTGTTCAATCTCATGCTTCCCTCGTTAATCAAAAATCCCCAAACCCTCCCTCTTCCAAATTTACAATTTTTCCTTTCTGAGTTTCCTTTTGTATCCATCCATCATTGTCCACCCCGTCTGTCCTCCCCTACCCCCAATTCCTCCCCACACCCATTGTTTGCCTTTGTTTTGTTCCATCCTGATCCATTCAGTGTCCCAGCTCTTCCACAAGCCTTGATTGTATTCAAAAAAAATATATAGAAATGTTGCTTCGTCCTCTTTGCTTCCCAAAAGAGAGGCTTTTCAAAGCAGGAATTTTTGTGACTAAATAACACCATTTTTTTTTCAAGTGTATCGATGACTAGATTTCCAACGGTATCATTTATATTATTCTACAAGAGCAGGAACCTGTCAAAATAAAGTGTGACACAGAAACATACACATACAAAACCACACAAACACACACACGTACACACACGTTTTAGTAATAGAACATTTATTTTCAATTTTTTCTCTCCTGCCTCAAAATCCTCTTTAAAATATTTCCACATGTCAGGGCCTCAATATCGCTTGTTTTGTGAAAAGATCATTTTCATTTTGTACCTTTCACCCACCTCCGTGTTCAAATCCCAGAAGGATAAATTAAGAATAAAAAGCTTTATCATGGAGATACTTGTACTTTAGAGAGAACATTATACCTGTTGTTTCCGAAACAGTTATCTCGTCATATTGTATCTTTCGGCACATTTTGCCATAGTAGGCCTCTGGGCCATTACCTTGGTGAAATAGATGCCCTGTTCAATTAAACGGGATGTCGATGGTATGTATAATGGGTTGTGGGCCTTACAAAGGGTATTGAAAATGTTTTACAAATGACATATTTACAATAGTCGAACAAATGCCAAGGATTTAAAAAAAAACTATTCAATACATAAGTGTATGTAATTTGGGAAAAGACTACAGATCTACATTTCCAGGTAGTGGACCAAAAAAATGGAAACGCCAATGTAAAGTCACTTAATAGGGCATTGGGCCACCATGTGCAGCCAGTACGGCCTGTATGCACTGTGGCACAGAATCCACCACCGTCTGGAATTCTGCAGGAGGGATGCGACACCATTCTTCCACGAGAAAGTCGATCAACTCAAACGTGTTTGATGGAGGTGGAAAACGCTGTCTCAGGCATCATCCCAGTATATCCCTTAAATGCTCGATTTGGTTCAGATCTGGTGACTGAGAAAGCCATGACATATGGATAATAACATCAGTGTCACGCTCAGTAAACCATTGGGTTGACCACACGTGCTCTGTGGATGGTGGCAATGGGGGTCTCCTCTTGCAGCCATGCTAGCCATAATAATAGGCAACCAGGCCTAGGCAGAATTTTTATACATGACCCTAAGCATGCTGGGATGTTAATTGCTTAATTAACACATGGGCCACACCGATTTGTAAGCTGTTGCTTTGTTTCACTCATTTATGCAGGTGTTTTTTTTTTTTTTGCCCACTACCTGAATGTCTATTGGTAAGGAGGTCAAATTGGTAAGGAGGTCCATGGTAGAGAGGTGTTGCTTGGAGGAGAGGCCATGATTATAAGAGGTGGAATGGGGAAGATGAAGGAAAGAGATTGGCCAAATGCTTGGCAGACCAAAAGCAGCAAAATGTATTCCAATTAAAGAGGTGAGCAGTGATCCTGGAAGAAAGAGATCTGCATGACAAGGTTGCGGCCTGACATTGTCATCTGGTCAGTTGCATCATGGAAGGTCATCTTGTGGGAGTTATCAATGCCTTGGGAAAAGAACATGGAGACGGTGCATGAGAGGAAGAGAGGAAGTATAGTGAGCTGGATGCAGAGTGTAGGCCACAAGGTGAAGGGTTGGCAAGTTTATTGGCAGACATTTGAGGTGGGGTGGAGAGGATATCTTAGTGATTCTTTTTATGTGTTTCTGGCTTCACTTGGAGTGTGTGGGATGGTGAGAATGCAGATGGGTGAGAATGTGGTTTTGGTCACGTGGGCCACACCTGTGTGGAAGGGCTCACTCTGGATTTGGAGGAGGTCAGGACAGTATATATGCAGGCAGGTCGAGCAGTGTAGGTTGTGAGGGTGGTTGTTTTGTAGTTCCTTCTGCCCCCACTGGAGTGGTGACTGAGCTGGCTATATGTATGGAGCTATATTTGTGGTGTGGTTGTTCTGTTTTGTGTGTGGTTGTTTGTTTTGAGTGGTTTATGTTGTGAGGCTGGTTGGTTGGTTGCTTGGTGGTTTCAACTGCCCCAATAGGAGAGGTGACTAAGCGTGGAAGTCTAGAAGATGTATGCTTTTCTGATGGAGATGTGCAGTACCCTCCATACATATTGGAACAGTGAAGCCATCTGTTATTATTGCTATATACTGTCGTGTGACTACCCTGTAGTGAACACCGCAGGGTGTCACAGATGATCAAACGAGCTTAACACTCCGAGGCATTCAATTCAATATGACAGTATTCGTTATACGCATGGGAAAGGGGGGATGACGAACCTACCCGGACGGCCTCCACCCAACGTCCTCACACCTGGACAAATTAACTCAAACCGAGACGGATTTAAAATGTACAAATGAACAGGTTTAATGAAAGAAATGCCGGTTTGCGAAAACATACCTGAACAAGCCAAGATCCTTCTGGGAGAATGTCCTGTGGACATATGAGACCAAATTAGAGCTTTTTAGTAAAGCACATCATCTCTATGTTTACAGAAAACAAAATGAAGCCTTCAAAGAAAAGAACACCTTCCCTACAGTCAAACATGGAGGAGGTTCATTGATGTTTTGGGGTTGATGTGCTGCCTCTGGCCTTGAATGTGTGCATGGCATCATGAAATCGGGAGATTACCAGGGCATGAAAATGCCAGATAAACTTAATTCCTTAATGGAGCGCTCCCATACAGACCCGAATACAGACAAAGGATAAAATAATTGAAAATAAATGTGTTATTTAGTGAGCACTTAGCTCAAATCGGCTGGTGTATCTCGTCAGGAATCGTCAAAGATCATCGGAGGCCTTGGCAGGAAACGCACGTTCGTTGGCACGCAGCGTGTGGGCAGGAAAAACCAGGCCTCCGTGTACAGTTCGTTCTTCCAGCTGCGCTTATTTCGTCGTCCTCGCGTGGGAAACCGCAGCTCTCGGTCTGCGGCTCTTTCTCCTCACGACCACTAGCAAGATGTCCTCACGAGAACTAGCAAGATCTCGGAACACTGCCGTTCGTGATGAATGTGCAACTGTACACTGCGACCGTTCACCACCAGTTGCAAAACAAGAAGAACCAAGAGGACATCAATGCTGAAAGAGAGAATGTCGATGCCGAGAGAGACCAAAATGCGACCATTTGCTATGAAATCCAGAATCAGAAGAAACAAGAAGAGAAGATGTCCACCGTTCCAAGTCTTTTGTATGCGTGGCTCTGACGTCATCCGTGCCTGCTTCACCAATCCCATAGTCCCATCTTACCAGTCTCTGTGCCCATCAAATCCCTGACCAATCACCGCTCTTCTAGGTCTGGCCTCACGAACCTGCCTGTCCTCTGCGCTCACCAAGTCGGTGTTATCCACAGTAGTGCTTCACTCCTGGTTTCCGGTTGGTTTTTAATTAGTGTGCTTAATGGGCGATTTTTTACTCGGTGTCTGTAGTGCGGTCTCATAAGGAACATAGGAAAAGATTACAGAGGCAATTACAAACAGGGAATTAATTACCCATAATCCCTCACTAATTAATAAGCCCCACCCCTCTGATGGGGACGAAGATCCAAGCTTACCCGACATCCGGTCTACACAAATTCCCTACTTATGATACATCGAGGTTTCTTCTTCCTCACAACAGTCGGAGCACACTAATCTATACAATCTACCTGGACTAAGGTATCCCTACCCCCTACAAACGTAACAATACTCCAGAAATTTGGGTGAGATCAAAAGATTAATATGAGGCAAGAGTACAGAAAGTCAGCTTTTATTTTTTGTTTTTCAGATGCGTATGTTTTACCATTGTACAAAAATAGCACTTTTTTGCATGTCGACAAGAGCTTTGCGTTGTTGTTGTTGTTTTTGTTGTTGGGGTTCTTTTTGGTCGATTTTTGAAATGTGCACCCATTGGTCGAACAGCTTCCGGACAACACTCCCATCTGTCGCTTTAATACACCCCTCATAATACCATGACAAAATGATATGGGCACCATTTTGGTTTTCTTGGGGGCCTAATACATCAGGCCTGTTGACCTCTGCTGATTATACACTGCCACGGTATGTTGTGTAAGATCTCCATTAGCTTTGTTTGTGCTGAGAGTTATTCACAATGAGTGACCCCCAAAATCTAATCATACTTTTTAAAGAAGATACTCCAACTTTAGTTTTGTTTGTAGCGAATGCCACCAACATTTTTTTTCCCATGCCATCCCTACATCGAGAGTACTAGCACACTCTCTGATATTCTATTCACCTGCAGTTTTTTTTTGCATTTCTTTAACTCTTGTGAGTATCTTGTTTGTTAAACTTTTTGAATGTTCCATGTAAGTGCAAGTTCAATAAGTGGTATGTATAATCTTGAAAGAGTAAATTAAATGCAATTTATGAAAAGGGTTAAGAGATTGTGTTAAGTACTGATAATTAACTTTGAAATAAAATGGGAATGCAACTGGTTTGATGGGACAAGACCTTTATCTTTGATTATGTTTATTCATCTATCCTGTTTTTCTATCTTGGAAATCTCTTCCGTTGGTTGTTATCTCCATATATGGGTTTCAGAAAGTAGAACGGAGCCCTCCCAGGTGTCTCAAAGGAAGAAGAGGTGTGTGTGTGTGTGTGTGTGTGTGTGTGTGTGTGTGTGTGTGTGTGTGTGTGTGTGTGTGTGTGTGTGTGTGTGTGTGTGTGTGTGTGTGTGTGTGTAATCATGGGCATTATGATCATGCGCATTCCAAAATCATGGGCATTAATATGGAGTTGGTCCCCCCTTTTGCTGCTATAACAGCCTCCACTCTTCTGGGAAGGCTTTCCACTGGATGTTGGAACTTTGCTGTGGGGATTTGCTTCCATTCAGCCACAAGAGCATTTGTGAGGTCGGGCACTGATGTTTGGCGATTAGGCCTGGCTCGCAGTTGGCGTTCCAATTCATCCCAAAGGTGTTCGATGGGGTTTAGCTCAGGGCTCTGTGCAGGCCAGTCAAGTTCTTCTACACCGATCTCGACAAACCATTTCTGTATGGACCTCGCTTTGTGCACAGGGGCATTGTCATGCTGAAACAGGAAAGGGCCTTCCCTAAACTGTTGCCACAAAGTTGGAAGCACATAATCATCTAGATTCTAGAATGTCATTGTGTGCTGTAGCGTTAAGATTTCCCTTCACTGGAACTGAGGGGCCTATCGCGAACCATGAAAAACAGCCCCGAACCATTTTTCCTCCACCACCAGACTTTACAGTTGGCACTATGCATTTGGGCAGGTTGCGTTCTCCTGGCATCCGCCAAACTCAGATTAGTCCGTCGGACTGCCAGATGGTGAAGCGTGATTCATCACTCCAGAGAATGCGTTTCCACTGCTCCAGAGTCAAATGGCGGCGAGCTTTACACCACTCCACTCGACGCTTGGAATTGCACCTGGTGATCTTAGGCTTGTGTGTGGCCGCTCGGCCATGGAAACCCATTTCATGAAGCTCCCGATGAACAGTTGTTGTGCTGACATTGCTTCCAGAGGCAGTTTGGAACTCGGTAGTGTGTGTTGCAACCAATGACAGACGATTTTTATGCACTACGCGCTTCAGCACTTGGCGGTTGCGTTCTGTGAGCTTGTGTGGCCCACCACTTGGCGGCTGAGCTGTTGTTGCTCCTAGACGTTTCCACTTCACAATAACAGCACTTAGTTTACCGGGGCAGCTCGAGCTGGGTAGAAATTTGTTGAACTGACTTGTTGTAAAGGTGGCATCCTATGACAGTGCCACGTTGAAAGTCACTCAGCTCTTCTATATGGCCCATTCCACTGCCAATGTTTGTCCATAGAGATTGCGTGGCTGTGTACTTGATTATATATACCTGTCAGCAATGGGTGTGGCTGAAACAGCCGAATCCACTAATTAGAAGGGGTGTCCGCATACTTTTGGTCATGTCGTATATATATATATATATATATATATATATATATATATATATATATACACAGTGTGTGTATATGTATGTATGTATATGATGTGTGCATGTGTTTGTCTAATATTTGTGTACACATGTAAAAAAAAAATAAAAAAAATACTAATCCCATCACCTCTAAAGTCAATGTGCTTCCCCCCATGAATATTTCTCCGTTCTGTTCCTTCCCTTCTATGCATTTCTCCACATGACATTTAAAAGTTTTGTTTTCTTTTTCTCTGTTCTGGGCACTTTTGAACAATATATATGATGCTGCATCAGAGAGTATAGAAGATATCTCGTTGCCTGTACTTGAAAAATATATTGTTTTTTGCTTAGCAATGTGTATATGTAGCTCATCCTATAAAGCTTAGCAATGTGTATATGCAGTTGTTGCAGACGTGTGTTTGTGTCTGCTCTGTAGGATCCTCGGCTGAGGAATCATGCCTATTCTGCCATTGGGAAACTAGCCCTGTGAGTATCATGTCCTTTTCCTTTCCTTGCCCTTTTCCTTTCCTTGCCCTTTTCCTTTCCTTGCCCTTTTCCTTTCCTTGCCCTTTTCCTTTCCTTGCCCTTTTACAGTGTTGAGATGCATAACTCTTCTGAAAACATTTCCTTCCCCCTCTTTCTCACCACCCACAACCTCTGAAGTCGAGCTCCTCAGCTATTTAGTCGAGACATTGGCCTGACGCAGCAATTCATGGAAGCTCTGTGCAAGGTATGTTTTGTCTGTGTCAATCTCCCTACTCATAATTATTGTGAAGAGTGAGAAAATGATTGAGCACTTTGGCTTTTGTACAAATAAAAACTGTATTGCCTGTTTTGAGCAGAGGCTCTGCCTGTTGACTGATCTACCAGAATCATTTTGAATAGTTTGAAAAGGATTCTAAAAGGCACCAGCATGCACATCAGTGTCCCCCACCCCATCTATCCCCAACCCCAATGCATCTCTTCCCCCATATATGCTGTCATCATGCCGACTGGTTTCACAATTTTTAGGGCATTGTGAAATTAAAATTTGGTGTTCCCATCTTACAGCATGGGGAGGGGAGGAGGTGAGGAGGTGAGGTAGGGCGTTGGTTGCCATTAAAGGTTCCGTAGTGTTTTTAATGAAGAGTAGGAAAATTTTCGCCAGTGCCTTGAACAAATTCCAAATTTTGCCAGTCGAATGCCGGACTTTGCTGGTCGATTCCAGAAAGTCTTGGGCCCGAAATGTTCCTCCCACCCAATCCCGTAAGAAGGTTGGAACAATTTGATGTTAAAGAGTAATAAGGTTGAATTGACAGGTTGTGGATGAAGCACAGGCATGATCAGCCAAAAGGCCTCCTTCTGTGTCCCAATCCAGGTTTGGAGATTGGTTGATAAAGGAATGGAAGAATTGGGGAGGTTAAACAGGTTTAGAAACCTGGATAAATTTGCACGCATTGTTTTTCAAAGGTATGCATCTTCTATATATAATGGAGCAAATGTTGGACAGCTGGCCTGACACCACCCACAAATGTAACCTGAACAAAATCATACTTCTGCCATTTTGGAGCTATGGTAAGTCTCTTCAGCAGTGTCATATTCACAATTACCATGCCCTCCCTATAAGCTTTCCATTCAGTGTGAAGCAACCAGAGTGTTTGTTGAAAGGATCATCAAATATTGAAAGGTTGGAACCGATAGGCGTCATGGGCCTTTTGAAGGTGACAATACACATAGGCCTCAGGCTTCAGTTCTTCGGCTTCAGACCTCTGGTATCAGCTTGTTACCAGTGCATTTTGAATTATCCAAGCTGTATAACCACAATGTATTATACATGCACATATGAAGTACATATGTTTTTTTGCTTCATGTAAGGAGCTGAGGTTATTTTTTGTTTTACTGAGCGATTGAGGCAGCGGTCTGCTGCCTATACCCCACCCAAATAAAGGGATGTGTCGGAATAACGTGTTGCACACTTGGAACAAGATCTTCCATATGCCGGGTACTCTGAAAGTGTTTGTAATATTAGGCTTTAGGCTCATTTTCTGACCTGCCAATATCACTATAACTACAGCTTGTGCTCAGCCACACTGAATGACTTTTGTAATTGTGAGTGTTGCCAAAGTTTGTGTTTGTGTACTCTGCAGACTTTAGAATTTTAAATACTGTATCACCAAAGATGAAAAATAAATTGACTTTGATCAGATTTGCATATTGCGAGAAAATATGAAAAGCAAATCCCCTGGCACGGTGGCACGTCAGGTTTGCTGCAGTGATAAAATGTGTTTTGGAAACTGATTGCTTAGAATGTCATTGAATAACAGCCAAATGCATCACAAATGTTGGTGTGACATTTATCGGTATTTTGACTGTTTGATGCATCTTTCAACTTTTGTCATGTAGCTTCCCCATTGTTATTTTTTGTGCATAATGATTGCTTATCATAAAAATTTTCATTCATGTAAAGTAATTTTTTTTAAACATATCCATTTACATATTCTCACAGTACACTTGTATGATGTCATGTGTGTCTTCTCTCATGTGCAGTGTGTGGTGCTAGAAGCATCATTGCTTTGTGCCACTAAGTTGCCAACCCCTTATAGTTAAAGGCAATAATATTTTTTGGAATTTGGTCAGGATACCAGCAGTAACTCACCTACACGTCACGAAGGACAATGGGAGGATACTTATTGCAACCAGCTTATGTAAGCACATGAGACACCCAGCTTAACGTTCATCCAAGTGACGGCACACTTTGTGATGCAACACCCTGCTTATGAAGCACCATTCCAAGTTTTTAGTCTGTTCAGGTATCGCACCCATGCTAGAGAGCTCAAAGGTAAGTGCACCACCACTGCACCATTCTTTCAAGAGACTCAGGACATCATGAGCATGTTTTTTCAGACAGAAAAAGATCAAAACCCTTTTGGCAGGCAGTAAAAATCAGCCAAAGATATTGTGCTCTATTTCAAATCTCAGTGTGTTTAAATCACGAATTGGCCCAGCAGGGCATCTCATACTCTCCAGCAGCTTGAAGGAGGATGTATCAGGAGGATGGAGCATCCCTCTAAGCCAGTGGTTCCCAAACTTTTTTGGTGGCGACCCTGAATACAATCTTGTCCTGGTCTGGCGACCCTAAACGCTGTACATGCAGTGTTAATACAACATGCATTTTAAAGGCCATTTTCCCTGCTAGAGCGGGGGTTAGCCTTGTGGTCCCCATGACAATCTTCTCCATTTTGCCCTATTTTCTGCATCTCTCCTTGTTAACCCCCTTGCCCGCATTTCTTCTTCCACCATCTTTAGCCAAGTCTTTCTCGGTCTTCCCCGTCTTCTACTTCCTTCTACATTCATTTCCATCACTCTTCTCAACCAGTCACTTTCATCCTTCCTCAACACATGACCAAACCATCTCAACCTGTTCCTCTTCACAGCATCAATCACAGGCTCTATTCCCATCATCTTTCGCAATTCATCATTTGTCTTCCTCTCTCTCAACGATACTCCGCACATCCGTCGAACCATTCGCATTTCCACCCTTTCCAACCTTCGTTGCTGCTCTACGTTTATTACCCATGTCTCGCTCCCATAAATCATAACACTTCTCACACATGCAGCATACACCTTTCCCTTCAGCTTCAACGACACTCCCCTCATCATCAGCACGCCACTCAATTCCCGAAACTTCTTCCATGCACATCTCACTCGAGCAACCGTTGCCGAGTCTGATCCACCTTCTCCATTCAGCATGTCTCCGAGGTAGCAAAATGTTTTCACACCTTCCAGCTTCACACCGTCTCCAAGATCCAACTCAACATTTCCTCCATCTGCAGCTCCCTCTGTGCACACCTTACATTTGAATGTAGCTGCCACACTGGTTAATGACCCTCTCAGACCACTACATTTTTGATGAACCCACTCAGCGCACATTGTACACTGAATGGAGTTCACTCCGACACCCTTCCTACACACAGCACAGGGCCACTTCCCAGTTCTTTCCACCTCACCACATGCTTTACCACTTGCCATCACCTTCGTCTTTCCGATATTCACCTTCAGACCTTTTGTCTCCATACATTCCTTCCACGTGTTCATCTTTTCCTTCAGTCCATCCATACTTTCCGCAATCAACACCAGATCATCTGCATACAACAACTCCCACGGTAAACCCTCCTTTACGTTCTGAGCCAGCACCTCCATCACAGCTACAAATAGTAGTGGACTTAGTACCGACCCCTGATGCACTCCCACCTTCACCTCAAACTCACCACTGTTCCCGTCCTTCGTCCTTACAGCTGTGCGCGCTCTGTTGTACATTGCCATCACTACTCTGATCAACCATTCCTCCACTCCTAACTTCCTCAATGCCCATGTCAATACTTTGCGTGGAACCCGATCGAATGCTTTCTCCAGATCAACAAACCCAAGAAACAACTTCTTCCTCTTCTCCATGTACTTCTCCTGCAACTGCCTCACAATGAAAAGCGCGTCTGTCGTTCCTCTTCCTGGCATAAATCCAAGCTGCATTTCGTCGATCTTCACTTTCTTCCTTATCCTCCTCTCCAACACCCTTTCCAATACCTTCATTCCATGCTCCAATAACTTTATCGCTCGGTACGAGCCACACTCCAGAGGGTCACCTTTCCCCTTGTATAGAGGGATGAGGGTACTCAGTTCCCAATCCACTGGAATGCGGCCTTCTTTCACCACCAGATTACAGATCTCTGTCATTCTCTTCACACCCCAACTTCCTGCTGCCTTCAACATATCTCCCACAACTCCCGTCGGCCCTCCCGGTTTTCTACCCTTCATTGCTTTTATCACTTCCTCAACTTCCTTCTCAGTTATCTTCTCTGCCGGTCCTAAAACTGGATTACTCTCTATGTTGCCATCCCATTCATTCTCAGTATTCAACAGCATTTCCATATATCTTTTCCATCTTCCTTTAATTCCATCTGGGTCGACAACGATTTGTCCCACTTCATCCTTCAAGCAGCTCACCCCCATCACATCACACCTCTCTTTCGCTATCTGCTTTGCAATCCTGAATACCGCTCTCTGACCCTCTTCCGAATCCAAGCGTTCTCCGAACATTTTCCTACATGCCTCCTGCGCCTTTGCTACCTCTTTCTTTGCAGCCTTCCTGGCTGCCTTATAACTTTCATGCTCTGCTGTTTCTGCGCCCGTTCCCTTCGCCTTCTGCCACTCCTTGAACTTCTTCCTCTTCTCGTCAATCCTCTTTCCAACTTCATCATCCCACCACCATGTTTCCGAGTGCCTCGGTGGTCCTTTTGTCCATCCACATACCTCACCAACGGCTCCCAACAGACTAGCTTTCATTGACATCCAACCACTTTCAAGCTCAACCACATCATCCTTGACCCTACTCAGCCTCTCTTTTAATGCCTCCCTTACTGTCACCTCTTTCAACCTCCAATTTGGGCAGGTCATGATTTATACGAAGGATTACTCATTTACAAGGTACCACAAGCTCTTTAGCATCCTCAAGGAAAGGCAATCAGAGGGCTGGTAGGATATCGTAGATGACCATATACAGCAGTAGTGTTAATGACCTATCATTTAGATACATTGTGTTTATTCATATAGTTTTATTGAATTAATTACCAACACATAATGATTTTCAAAGAGTTTTTAATTGGGCAAAATGAAAAACAAATTTACATGAAAATGAGACTTTATTACACAATCAAAGATTTTCTCAGTGGCTACCGTAATATTGCTTCATTTTGTGGGTTAGCTCCTCTAAGTTTGGTTTTATGTTGATGGACAGAGCACAAGTCATGCTGAGGATCCACGTGGTTCCTTGCTTTAGTCTTGATTGTAACAAAACCTGAAAATCCTTGTTCACACAGATATATTGCTGGAAAAGGGAGAAGAGCTGTTTCAGCCTCCCAAGTCGGAATGGGCTTATCCTCAAGTTGTGTCCAAAATTTCGAATACGGGAGCTTTTCAAAGCGTTGCTTCTGCACTTGATTTTCCTGGAGTTCTATAAGTTATTCTTGAAATCCCGGAATATCTTCGACTTCACTGACGTCCACATTGAACACATTTCTGATCCAACTATGCTTCTTGAAGTCGACGTTTTCTGGAAAATACCTGTCCATTTCTTCCTGAAGGTTCTTCAGATGATCTTCGAAAATACTTTTGATGTCAACAAGGGATATTTCTGAAGCATCTTCCAGCACAGCACTCAGTTCTGGAAAGGCAGCCGTTTTTCCTTTAGCCAGTTTTTCTCTCCAAAGAGCAAGCTTTTTCTTGAATGAGGCAATTTTTTCACCTATGTCCACCATGGTATGATTACAGCCCTGCATGTCTGAATTCTGTTCATTCAGGTGCATGAAGGTGTCACCCAAATAGGCAAGCTTTGCCAGCCAAGCAGCATCTTTAAAGCAGTCTGCCAGTGCATGTCTCTTCTCACGTAAAAAAAAATTCAATTTACGTTTTTAGTTCAATAACTCTTCCGATAATCTTCCCTCGAGAGAGCCAACGAACATCAGAGTGGAACAGCAAGACCTGGTGATGTGATCCTATCTCTTCACACATTTTATGGAAAATACGTGAGTTTAAAGCCCTGGCCTTCACAAAATTAACAATTTGGATAGCATTATTGAGAACTACATGGAGGTCCGGTTGCAAACATTGAGTGGCAAGGTTTTCCCGATGTAATAAACAGTGAATTATGATATCAGGGTTTTCTGCTTTAACACGAGTAACAAAACCCAAACGACTTCCCATCATAGATGGAGCTGCGTCAGTGGACACAGCCAAACAATTCAACCAGTCTAGATCATGTTTCTTGAAAAAATTGATCATCATATTAAAGATGTCTTCTCCAGTGGTGGTACTTGACAGGGCATTGCAGGAAAGAAATTCTTCCAGAATGTCGTCTTCTCCTCTGTACCTTACAAAAACCATAAGTTGAGCGTCACCTGCAATGTCTACTGATTCATCCGTCTGCAACTAAAATGTTCTGCTTTTTCAGTACACAATCAGTTGAGCCAAAATATCATCCGCAATGAGATCAATTCGACGTTTGATGCTATTGTCAGAAAGTGGTACCGATTCAATCTTCTTGGCAACATCTGCTCCGCAAACAGTTTTCACCATTGCCACTGCTGCTGGCCTCACCAGCTCCTCTCCAATGTTATGGGGCTTTTTGCATTTGCAATATACCACGCCACTTCAAAGGACGCCAAGGAAGCTTGCTCCAGAGAAAAGGCTGAACTCGAGGGAGCATCAATCCGACTTCGTTTTACCTGTTCCTCTTTGTCTTTCCAGTAACTCAGTGGCTTTTCGACAAAGTTTGGATGAACTGAATGCAAATGACACTTCAATTTGTTTTCCTTCATAGATTCATTGGTGAGGACTTGCAGGCACTGAACACACTGAGGTCGGACATTCCCAGATTTTTCTCTCATCTCGGTGAAGCCATATTTCAAAAACGCAGGCTTATACAGCAGTTGTGTTTTGCGTTGGGCCATTTTTCCAGTTAAAGATTAGACCTGGAATGAAAAGAGTTATAAATTATAACATTTTTAGAAAACATTGGAAATTGTTCAAAAAGTTTAAAATAACCAATTGTAAAGTTAATTATTATTAATTATTATATTATTCGACTCCACACACAGTCACATTCATCAAAAACCACACGTAAATAAAGACAAGTTAGATGCAGGCAATACTTACTTTGTTTGTAGTAACTAGATCTCAGCATTCACTAAACAAGTGAAAGCATGACTGTCAGATTGTGAACTGTCGACACATGTGAAAATCGAATTTCTTATGTGCAAAAAATTGGTTTTCTAGAACATTCTTGAATGATTCAGAATAAAAAAGAAATTTTGGCAACAGAATATAATAAAATAAACTCCAGTGATAAAACGCATCTGGAACAGTTATGAATGTATAAAAATCAAACATTTTTTATTTAAATAAAAACGTTTAACGAATAAAAACAGTGCATTTGATAATTAAGCTCAAAGCGCTAAAATTACAGTGCCATCTATAATATCGCATTCAGATAAGAGTGCTACTTAACAACAGGCTCCTCGCTGTTCCGCTTGACGCATGAGTATTGGACGTGAACGGACTCGAACATCATTATATTAAGCGTATATGGATGCTGTTGTCTCCAGCAATTCCCCAAAACGTACTTGATGGTAACGTCAACGGTGTTATCCGAAATCTCAACACAGCACAGCATGCCCATTAGGCCTCCAAAAACCCCGTCTCTCCTTAGCTCCTCCCACTCTTCAAAACCAATCATCATTTCTGTTTCCCATACATATGAACTATAACATGTAAATTCCAAACATAAATTACATGTGAATTATAACACGTGAATTCCAAACCCAACAGATGCTATATTATCCACAACTATTCTACTTTAATTACTATTTCAATAATCCTTCATATTGTGCCCGTGAAGTAATCCCCTTATAACACTGTAATATTTCTTTTTTTGAGACCGTCCCGCGACCCTCAGGAACACCCTTGAGACCCTCATTTGGGTCGTGGCCATGGGTTAGGGAACCACTGCTCTAAGCCCTAAGGAGTCTAAAGAGAAAAATTTGGATTATACAGAGAGGTTTAAAGTTCCATTTTTGCATACATAATATGTTTATGGCCCCTTAAAGTTATTCAGGAAGAGGTTTTGGGTTTGATAAAGGCATCAGTCATTTTGTATGGGTATTCTAATTTCTTTATGTACATTTGTGCATCTTCTAATATTATCTTGTTTCCTGCTTGCGTGTCCTGTTTTATAGGAAGATCCGGATGGCCGGTTAGCTATTCAGGAGGCTTTGTCTTTAATGGCTGGTGCCTATAGCTCCCTGAAAGGTGCTGACCTGAAGCTCATGGAGGCTTTGGTCGAGGGTTACATCGAGAAGGTACATGTTTGACTTACCTGCATGACTGGGGATTATTTAAATGCTTTAAAATATCAGTTTTTTCTTTTTCAAAGTATAATCTGTACTCCAGTTTTTGTTTTATTAGCTTGATCTTCTGAAATTTTGAAGTAAACTAATTTGGAAAATGAACTCGTGAATATGGAAAGATGAAACAGATTATTGTGACCAAACATGCTAAAAATTAGGCTTTGTGGGACCCAATAAATCATTATTGTGACCTCTTGCGACCCAAAGTAGCATGAATTTGACTTTGTATGACCTCTACCTCAGCCGGAACCTCAAGCTCGGCAGGTGGCCGTGAAATTTGCCAGCCGTGTGTTTTCCTCAGACCACATTCCATCACGTTACCTGTTGTTACTTGCTGCTGGGGACATGTGAGTTTTGTCATTTTACTGGTGATTTGTTCACCTTCCAGCTGGTAACAAGATAAGTGTTTAATTATAGGGATGGTTTGAAAATTAAAATTTCCAGTCATTATGAAGGTTTTTGGAATATTTTACCAGTGATCTAAGGCTCACGGAAGTGATTTCAGGCTCACATCTTGGAGGGTTTGTAATATTTCAGAGAACATCAAACTAGGTTGGGTAAGGTAAATTGTCGGTGAGGAGGGCAGTTGAGGGCATGCAGTTATGTAAAAGAATGCAAATGTATTTAATTGATATCTGCATACGTTTTACTTTCTTTTAACTTGCTGTATAGGTGCTTTAAAGTGTGCAGTACTTTTATGGGCATTTATTTATTTATTTGTTTATTGCTTGGATTCAGTGGAGATCTTCAAGTGTGCATGGACAGGAATGCGTGCATATGTCTGACCATCCGACCACCCTGTTTTATTACAGCGGGCTTTTAATTTGCCATTTAACCTATCCATGTTTTGAATGCTTTTTCAAAGGGAAATTCTTACCAACGCTATCACTGCATTCATTAGACCACCCGATTCATTATGCCCACGCTTTTTAGAAAAAAGAACCGGGGGACATTGTAATCGGCTCCATCCGTCTCTCCATCCGTCCGTCTGTCTGTCTCGCAATCTACTTTTAAACGGTTGGGCAGAAATTCAACAAACTGGTAGTTATGATATACGCATAGCAAGTAGGTGAAAGAGCAGTATCGTTTTGGTCCCACCCCCTCGGGCGGGGTCAAAAGGTCAAATACCAATAAATGCAATTACGGGCACATTTTTATACATTTTACAATGAAACGTTCTATCTGCAATCAATATTGGGAGATGCATGAAATGTGTAATGATATTTAGGATTTTATCCCTGGTTAATTTCTCAGGAGTTGGAGACTTAGGGCCACAGGGATCAAAATGGGGGAAAAAAATGTTGAACTCAAAATTTGATATTGGGTCATTCCTGTGAGAATGTTTTGCCATCTTTCACCTTTGCTTTATGTGGGAAGCATGGGGATTTGTTTGAAGATTGTTTGTGCATGGACAGCATCAGCAAGTTGCACTTGTTAATATCTATGCGTAATGATTAACTTCAATGCAGAGTTTGTTTGGTTTGTTTTTCCTTCTTGAACTCGCAATTTTTCATGCTACAGTTATTATATGCTGCAGGGTGATGTGAAGGCTGTACTCAGGGATCCAATCCTTCCAGGAAGCATACCTATTGTTTTACTTCTGTTTATTATTACCCTCGCCTGAGGAGAGGGTATTGCATTTGAGTCTGTTTGTTTGTCTTTGTTTGTTTGTCCGCACAGAATAAATATGATTTTCTCTGCAACCGTTGATCCGATTGACAGGAAATTTTCACCATAGGTGAAACTCCACCTGTATAATTTTTTAGTGATAATTAGGATGTCATACGTCACGTGGTCTTGGAAAAACTTGGAAAGGTTGCCATCTTGGAAAAATCGAAAAACTTTGCACCTCTATATCTCCGAAAGCGCTGCATAGAAAAAATTGAGACATGGCTCATTGTAAAGAACTCTCCATGAGGAATAATATTGTTAAAGATGATGTCATAGGTGCCTCCATTATGACGTCATAATTCGACAAGTACAAAACTTAATCCGATCAAGTTTTAATTTATTGAGCGTCATCTCGGGAAAAATTGGTGGAAAAAAAAAAAGATTACTTCATCGGTCACGTGGTTCGGCTGCTATCTTGGAAAAACTGAAAAAAATTGTACCTCTATCTCTGAAAGCGCTGCAAAGAAAAAATTGAGATATGGCTCATTGTAAAGCACTCTCCATGTGGAATAACATATGTTGATGATGAAGTCATCGGTGCCTCCATTATGACGTCATAATTCAACAAATACAAAACTTCATCGATCAAGATGAAATTTCTTGAGCATCATCTCGGGATAAATTGGTGGAGAAAAAAAAAGGACGACGTTATCGGTCACGTGGTTCGGCCGCCATATTTGTTTTTTAACACAAAAGTCTTTAAAAAACACTGAAAACACATCCTGGTCAGGGTCTGCAATCTCTGATTGCTCTTTCTTGTTGTCCCCTGTCGCACCGCGGAGCGAAAGTGGGACTATGGTTTTCCCCTCCATCCGTGT
The DNA here is from genome assembly GCF_964187855.1 of Myxine glutinosa. Classification (NCBI taxonomy): domain Eukaryota; kingdom Metazoa; phylum Chordata; class Myxini; order Myxiniformes; family Myxinidae; genus Myxine; species Myxine glutinosa. The sequence continues at coordinate 195,347,762 of NC_136261.1, read as the reverse complement.
TTGTGTGCGTGCGTGAGTACGTGTGTGCGTGCATGCGTAAGCGAAGGACCGAATTCTAATTTGGTGTGTGGGTGCAACCCACGTCAAAATCCAAGATGGCCACCGCCATGTATGTCTGAAACTTGTGAGCGGAATATCTTGAAAAATAAGCGAAGTACCAATTTCGAATCTGGTGTGTGGGTGTATCTAGGCATAAGGAAAAACGCTTTTGAAAATTGGGTCGCCACTTTAAAATCCAAGATGGCCGCCGCCATGTATGTCTGAACCTTGTGAGTGGAATATCTTGAAAAATAAGCGAAGTACCAACTTCTAATCTGGTGTGTGGGTGTATCTAGGCATAAGGAAGAACACTTGAAAATTGGGTCGCCACGTCAAAATCCAAGATGGCCACCACCATATATATGTCTGAACCTTGTGAGCGAAATATCTTGAAAAATAAACGAACTACTAACTTCTAATCTTGTGTGTGGGTGTATCTACGCATAAGGAAGAACGCTATTGAAAATTGGGTCGCCACTTTAAAATCCAAGATGGCCGCCTTGCGTCTTCCACTTTGTCAACTCGCATCACTTCACCGACGGGGGACCTCGGCGTAACGCTTGTTGAAGCAATGTTTTATGGCCGGATGCCCTTCCTGCCGCCAACCCTGTTAGTCGCCTCTTGTGACACACAGGGAATTACCAGTGAACTGGTACTCATTTGCCGACCTCGGAAGGATGACAGGCTGAGTCAACCCCCCTGACGTTAATTCAGCGCACGACCGGGATTCAAACCCAGGATCCTAGGATCCCAAGCCGGCACCCTAACCACTAAGCCAACACCAGGCCTGCCTGAAACTCTAGATGGAAGAGTGCATGCCGATCTCGGAAGGATGACAGGCTGAGTCAACCCCCCTGGCGTTAATTCAGCACTCGACCGGGATTCGAACCCAGGATCCTAGGATCCCAAGCCGGCACCCTAACCGCTAAGCCAACACCAGGCCTTACGCCAACACCAGGCCTGCCTGAAACTCTGGATGGAAGAGTGGAATTGAACAGCCTGAGGAAGACAATTCCACAAATTTGAGAAAAGTGGAACAAAAGGGTGGAGGTGTGCAGTCAGCCTGGATTTTTGGAGTTTAACCAGGAGGGGTTACTGGAAGAATATGTGCATCTTGATGGAAGTGGGGAGGTTTAGAGGGCTGATAGAGCAGAGTGAAGTTAGATTGGCAGAAACTAGACTGATAGAGAAAAAGCAATAAACAAGTCAGGAGACGACGATGGTTCATGAGCGAGCGGTATTCAATGACAAAGGACGGACTATAACCGAAACAGGCCCGGACTGGGGGGTCGGAGGGCCACGTTGCAGGTGTCGGCCTCCGACATGCGGGGTGTACATGCCTATTTACAAAGGGCCCCAATGCGCTGCGTGGTAATACACAATACCGAAAATTCGATTCGATTCTGACGACTTTGAAAATTTGACCTTTGTGACCTTCAAAGGTCAAAGATTCTGAAATTTGTTGGAAACTTGTATTTCATGATGTATGTGATAATATAAGATCATGTATGACATGTCACCCTATCAGGAAGCGAACAATGTAATAAAACCATCAAAAATCGACTTTTCTAAATTTTGTGAACTTGTGACCTTGACCTTGGGGCGAAAATGAAAAATCGAGCTCCGTGGGGCTAGACACATGACATTGGCCTAACTAAATACTGAAACCCCTGTCAGATTCCACCAACTCCCTCGGAGAAGATGTAGCTTGAACTCGATTACCCCCTAAAAAAACCTCTTTTTTGGGCGTGTCTCCACCCACAACGGCCACAATACGCCCACTCTAGGCAGGACACAACTATATCATGATATCAACCTCCCACCCAAGTTTTATCAAGATCAGATGATATTATCGGGTAGTTATGCTGCGGACAGACAGACAGCCTGGCAGCCAGAATTTAATATATATTAATTAGCTGTAATTCATTCATTCATTCATTCATTCATTCAATTAGCTGTAAGCTGATTGAAAGAGCTGATTGAAAGATTGAAAATTGAAAGACTGAAAGATTGCCCTGAGCTGATTGAAACAAGACCAATAGTCTAACAACAGCGTAGCCGGGCTTGTTTGATACTTTAGCTGAAGACGATAGTATGACCTGGGTGAGGATACCAGTTATCAGTTAGCACCAAGTAATGTAAGTATCAATTTTTTTTTACTTCACTCATGGTCAGCCAGTTCGTGAATGACTTTGTTTAAAAAACGGTGAATGGCAAACGATGAAACAATAAATTCCACATTCCTGTGCTATCTTCAGTCGAACGTCAGGCATTGACAGCACGTTCTCTAGATTTTCCTTCCAAACAGCATCATTCATCATTGCAATCACAAATTAATACGATAGTATTAATATATCAAAATATAATGTTAAATCACGATTATATTGACATATTATCAAACCAGCGAACCATCATCATTCTGTTCACTTCTGGATTCGGCAGCAAGGTCCGTGTCGATCACATTTCAAAACAATAATTGTAATGAGGAATTTCTGAAACCTCCTGCCTACCTTACGACACCCGCTGGGACCTCAAAACATTCCACAGAAGGTTTTTATATTTCATTTTAGTAAAATATGGAACTGTAATGGTTACTGAACGCTGTCCCCCTGTCATGTGACCAGATCCTCAGCTCTGATTGGTGGACGTTTGTGGGGACATATGGATAGACAAACGCTGTTCTAGACGGCATTGCCCTGTGGGCGACACGGTAAAAATTACATTTCTTAACAGCAACGATATCGCAGCACATTCCCGGTTTATATTGATACCTTAGTTTATGTTGCACAATTAAAGTACAGATGGTTGGTCCAAATTTGATTTAAAAAAAATTCCCTACCCGGGGTGGGGGGGACACGCCCTTTTCAGACCCTCCTTCCCACCCCTTCCCAGACCTTCCCATTTCTCCCAGAGCCTTCATACCCCCACCCCAGACTCTCAACCTGCGCCCCCCCCTCTCTGAAGACCGTCACCCCGTGCCCCCAGACCCTCACATCCCATTGGCCCTCACACCACATTTGTACCCCCCCCTGCCCACACACTTCCCAGCCCCCCATTCTCCTCTGACACTCCCATCCCTCACATTGTGGATCCCTTCAGTTCTCCCTCATTTTCTTCTCTCCATGTTGATAACTATGCAAACGGCTTAATCGCAACAGTGTCCTCGCAGATTGCACACCGCATCCGGTGCTGTGCTCTCTGGGGCTCGAACCACCATTTATGTGTTGTGAGGGAGTGCCAGGACGTGTCACATAGCTGGCTCAGAAGTTTCCCGAAGCACCTGCATCGGCAACTTGCTTTTATACACATTGTTAAAAGTAAATAATAAGAGGTTTTTTTCACAGTGCAGTCGCGAGATTCCCCGAATTACTCAGACAAAGACATTATAATTATTAATGACGGGTTATTTGGTGTGGTCCATGTTGAGTTTTTAAAGAGAAAATAGTCGGAAACCGCCGGCTGTCTCTATCACTCCGAAAATTAACCTACGTATTGTTTGAAGCAAAAACATGTTCACTGCTTATTTGTTAATATAATACATTGATCATGGTAGTCACATCGCTCTGATAGATTACAAATGCACTTTATACCCGAGTGCTCCCTGAATACTGAGGCTCATACCGTCTCAAAGGCCTGTGATGCAATCGTTACCAACCTTGGCAATCTTCATACGAGTGTTTAACTGACTATTTTGAATGCAGCAGAATGTTGAATCTCGTGGTCCAACTACCATTCCGCCGTCTAACGCACGGCGTTACTTCATCCTTGCTATTCACAAAATTGAGGCAGTATTATAATTTTCCTGTCTATTTTGATTAATTTGAAGCAACCTTTACTTAATTATAAATTTTCCAGAAGTGTGGATTAATTTTGAAGCAACTTTTACATTATTGTCTCAGAGGATCATTCCCATGTTTTAGGAGAGAACAGACAGACAGCATTATCTATTAAATACACTGTATGTGTATAGAGTATTGTGAAATTCCAAAATCATCAGATTTCTTTATAGCAAATATATCGCGGCATACATATTAACAGCAAATATTTTTTTGAAAAACATTTGGGAGTGTTGTAAGCAGCGGTTTGTTTCTTTATACACCTATCAGGTTCAATTTCTGGTCCGATTGAAAAAAATTATAATTTTCCCGTTGGTTTGGGTTAATTTGAAGCAACTTTTACTTCATAATTGTTTCTCTCCGAGGAGTGTTTCCATGGTTCAGGATGTGACAGACAGACATACAGCATTAGCCTATTTTATATACATATATATTACATACTGTTTGAACTCCGTGGCATCCTGTGTATTAATTACGTACTATCGGAATATACCTTTCGACCCTTTGGACTGCTGAGACCACTTGGATCTTTGAAGACCCCAAAGTCTCTTAAGACCACCGAGACCCCAAAATACCCAAATTACCCCGAGGACCCAAAATACCCCAAGGATCTAAAATACTTCGAGGACACAAAACACCAAACAGGACACCGAGGACCCAAAAGACCCTGAGGACCCAAAATACCCCGAGGACTGTGAAGAAGACACAAAAGACCCAGAGGACCCAAAAGACACTGAGGACCCCTCAATCTTTTTTTTAAATACTGTATTTTGAATCCAATTCTGGTTTCAGTTTTATAAAGAGGACGGCATGGGTCACATGTCCGATGAAAGTAGGGTTGTATCTAAGTGGGGCAGATTGGATCCTGGTCGTAATTGCCTGCAGTTATAAAGTGGCTCGGCGGTTGGTAGGTGGCCCGTCTAGTTTCTTTTATTCCTCTAATCACTGATCATGATGATAATATTAGAGGTGGATTCAGGCTGGCAGGATAGCCTAGAGGGTATGCACACTAAAGTCTGAGCTGTCTAGCCGGGGATAGAGTCTCGGCCCACCTGTAAATGGTCACCCTAGTGTTTCACATGCAGGGCGATTCATCGATGTGGTCAGCATCCCGTGGATGGATGTTCATCTAGGTGCCCTGTATGCCAACAATAGTTGGGCATTAAAGATCCCACACTGTCCTTCATAAAAAATAGTTAAACTCTCGCCGACATCCTGAACAAATTACAAATTCCTGCTCTGATCTATAGTGTGCAGGGCATTGCTGCGCCCCTGCTAGAACTGATGCAAGCCCACAGCCACAAGTTGAACACAAACAAAGATGTGGCTTCGTATGAACAGTCAACTTAAAAACATTTAAACATTTGAAAAGAAAAACAAATTGTTTTTGATAAACGATGCCAATCTTGTCGCTCATACTTGATGGAACTGTGACCAATAACTCACTTAATGATCACAGCAGTTTTTTTGGAACTTTTACGTTATTGCACTGGTACTGTATAATTATTTTCTACTTTTTTCATTTCCCACTGCCATGCCAGTTTATAAGTAAAACAAATATTGACGATTTAAAAAAAATTTAAGGATATAAAAAAGTAAAGAAACAGGGAAACAGGTTTTATTCCATAATGACAATATTCAAGATACCATTTTTTATGTAACACCTACATTTTTGTAACAGCACCATGTGCGGCATCCACAGATGTTTTTATCGCTGTGAGAACTCCCAATTCGCTTGCTGTTTTGTACAACACAGACCTCACAACGACCTCCAATCCATAACACATCCCAGTGGGAGGGTAAGGATTGTGCATCCGACCCTAAACAACTCGAGAAGAGTTAAACAAGAAGTGTTCAAAAACATTTCTTCTGTTTGTTGAGCAAACTCTTAACCCTCCCCTATCTTCAAAACACCAAAAACCTCTGCTTATATTTCGACCGTTTTAATCTCAGGCTACCCAGTTTCTCGTGTCTCTTCATGTCAAGATATGTCTGATTATTAATTATATCTTTGTTGTAATTATATCCAATAATGTCATCTTTGAGGTCCAGAATGTTTTCTCAGCCACTGCACTTAAGTATGTCATGGAGGATCAAATGAATGAAACCATTAATTCTCCAAAGAAAACTACTTTGCCCCCTCAACCTGATATCATTTTATGAGTGCAGTATGAATGAGATGCATGTCTGGCTAGTGCAGTAACAATGAGTTGTATGTTTCTATGTGTGCGTATTTATGGATGCAGCAAGGAAGAGGTGTGTGCTGAAGCTCAACAGGTTCTGCGTTCTCAATCTCATCTTGAGGGTGACCTGCCTTGCAAACTTCCTCCTTTTACCGATATGGTGTTTTACATTAAGGAAAAGGTTGGTAATATACAACAACGGCAACTTTATTTTTGCGTCGGCTGGAGGTAACAATTCTGGCTCAGGTCTTTCATCAACCGACTGGCCAGGCCCACAATCCAATGATGGCCATATTTTGTTCAGGCCACCATATGGCCTTGACCATCAACTTAGAGGTTGAAATGATGTAAATTACAGTACATGATGTAAATTCAGCGTAAATAAATGCCAAACGTTCCAATCATCCACGTAAATGTGCCTTGCCCTAACCTATCTAGCGAGGGAAAATTCATTCTGATCAGACAAACTTTGGTCGAGTTATGGTGAAAAATGTTAAAACGACTATAATTAGGTCATGACCTTGAAATTAGGTCAAAGTCAAAAAAAGGTCAACGGCTGCTTAGTTTGTTCTGTCTATTTATTAGTGTCTCAACCATCCTTATCCCCATATACATTCAAAGTAAACTCTTTATGATAAGAAACCTCTTCCTGCCTTTTGCCTTCCGACATGCGAGCAACCCCTAGTCTCAGCATTATTTGAATGATCCTTAAGGTAACTTGGCTTTATTTGAATGATCATTGGGGGAATGATCCTTGAATGATCCATGGATTGATTAACTTGTTAAATAGTTGATTCTGAAAGCAGAAAATTCAAACATCGTTTTGGTCATTCAGTGAGGTCTTTGGACCTCCGGTGCAGAGGTGCAGAATGTCCGCATTAGCCGAGCCTCTGATGCGACAATGTTTTCCAATATATAAATAACCACCTTTAGAGGCCATTTTTCCCTGCAAGCGGGGGTTGGCCTTTTTCGGGAACCGTGGTTGTTGTTGTTTTTTTGGTCCCCTTTTTGAAGCAATGTTTTACGGCCGGATGCCCTTCCTGACGCCAACCCTTTTTGCCGCCTTTAACGACAAACAGGGAATTACCAGTGAACTGGTACTCAATTTGCCGACCTCGGAAGGATGACAGGCTGAGTCAACCCCCCTGGCGTTAATTCAGCGATCGACCGGGATTCGAACCCAGGATCCTAGGATCCTAAGCCGGCACCCTAGCCGCTAGCCCAACACCAGGGTTGATTAACCACAAGATGGCAAGATGCAAGATTAACCACAAGATGGCAAGATTAAGCCACAAGATGTCCAATGAACAAGGACATTAATTATAGGGGGGTTTGAGGCAAAGCATCCATAAGCAAGTTGACTGTGACATTTAACTTGAATGTTCTTATGCCTCCGCCGATGAAGTCGCCGGAGGCATAATGCTTTCGGATTGTCCGTCCGTCCGTACGGCTCAACCTCGTTTGTCTCAACAACCATATAATTGAGACAAATTGTTCAGGATAGGAGTGACACCCATGCAGAATGTTTTTATGATAATTGTGATGTCATAGGTCATGTGGTATGGCAGCCATCTTGGATTAAAAGGAATTAATTAAAAAATTATTTCTCAGAAACCGCTGAATGGAAAAATTTGAAACTTGGCACATTGCCAAGTACTCCCAATGGGGAACAAAACATGATAATGATGACATCATAGGTGAAGTGGTATACCAGGCAAAAATGTTTTAATCGAATTCCTTATCCTAAAAATCTCAAATTGCATGCACATGATTTATGACCCATTTGTATCCAAATATAAAATTTATGACATCATAGGTCACATGGTATGGTAGCCATATTGGATTGAAGGAAAATATGAAATAATTATATCTTTGAAACCGCTCACCCTATCGATGCAAAATTTTACAAATATCATCTAACAGCACTGTTGCATATAGTTTGAAAATGATGATGTCATAGGTCACATGGTTTGGCAGCCATCTTGGATAGAAAAACGAACCTCATCCGATCAACATGAAATTTCACAAACGTGATCCCCTACCCCTACCCCTACATATGCAGAGTGTACATTTTTATATGTGCATTTTTATATATACTTATGGCAGCCATATTAGTTTGAAAGCCGATATTTTAAAAAATCCCTTCTCTGAAACTGCCTCACCGATCGATGTGAAACCTGTCATGTCGGGTAAAAATGTGATACTTGAGAACAGCTGAAGGGATTTAAATCAAACTTGTTTATTTTTAGGACAGTGAACGATGGCATGTACCCGTTGTGGGACTATGAGGAGGCATATTGGCAACACAGTCGCATTGTTCTCGTTTTTCTTTCTTTCTTCTCCTTCTCCTCCTTTTGCAGGCTGAGCAGCGATTGAAGTCCTCCATGAGGGTGACTGTAGGTGCTGCATCTTTACCCTTTAATCCAGCAGCATATGGAGAGGTAAATGCTGGTGTCCATCCCCATTTCCTTATTAAACAAACATGTTCTGGCCACACACCAATATGGCTTGATTATATCCGATTTAAATTCAGTACTTTTCTGATTTATTCATTTACCTGAGGCAAGGGTTCTCGGCCTCTGGCCTATGGCTTATGAGACGCATGTTGCCTGGTGAGTATTTTTTGTAGCTTGTGTAGCACCCATAAAAATTATTGTAAAGCGTTCAATCTGCAGAATTTATTTGAAATGAAAACGGTTGAAGTAAAAAGGGTATTGAAAAACACACTTGCTTAAGTTGATCATTGGAGCTGAATGGTCCAAAATGAAAACTGGAGTAAAGAAATTGTTCAAGCCAAAGATTGCAGAGTGTGTAATGCAAATTGCTGTCACATCGACGGTGTCTGCTATCACAGACCCGCCTTGCCGGAGCAATGTGCTTGGCCAATGGCCGAATTGAAACGGAACCACGTTTGAGCAGCCAAAATAACCTCCCCTGGCAATATACAGACTTGGCATTTAATATGGAATATATTTTTTTTCTTGACTTGGGTTTACTTTCTTAACTCGGTATATCAATCTGGTGAGTTTATTTTACACTTTGGTGATTTATTTGTGAAAAGAACCATGTCACTGATTGTCTGTCGCAGCAAGAAGTCAACAACAGGATTATATCACAGGTGGCGTGGCAAAATGTACGGACAGGTGCATTTGACGATTGGCTTCACAGTCGGGTATACAAGGGTTGTTGCGTTCTTTATTCGCATGCTTTATTCGTGGAAAACAACTGCTGCACGTCTCCAAAAGTTATTGCCGCTTCCTCTGGAGATGGTCCGTCAACTCGTCAATGCTGTTTGTCATGGAGTGGTGGCTTTACGAAATTACGGCATGAAAGAGCGTGCTATTGCTCGGCAGTATGGCATCACTCAAGGTCAGGTGTCAAAGATCCTGAAACGAAATGCTCAGAGGGGTATCCCTACTCCAATACCGAGGCCAGGACATCCCCACAGAACCACAAGGAGGAATGATCGCCAGCTGCACCGGTTAGTCCACAATGGCCGTACTAAGTCAGCTAATCGGCTTAGGGCTGAGTGGCAGCAACTGACAAATGTGCCTGTATCCAGAAGGCTAGTCAACCAACGACTGGTTCAAGCAGGCTATCGTGCCAGGCGTCCCCTGAGAAAGCCACGCCTGACCAGACAACACCACCAGCGCCGATTGCAGTGGGCCAGAGAGCACCGTCAATGGCAGCCAGGACACTGGAATCACGTGATCTTCAGTGACGAGTCTAGATTTCTGGTCTATCGTCAAGATGGCCACGTCCGAGTGCGCAGACAAGTGCATGAAGCCTACAACAAAGATTGTATAGTGCCAAGAGTCCAAGCTGGAGGTGGTGGGGTGACCGTTTGGGCTGCTTTTCATGCAGGGGGCAAAACTGACCTGGTTGTTCTGAATGGAAACCTGAACCAGTTCAAGTACAGGGCCATTCTGGAAGAAACATTGCTTCCATTTGCTCGTTCAGCCTTTCGAGGAAACTTTGTCTTCCAAGATGACAATGCACGGCCTCATTGTGCTCGCATGATCCAACACTTTCTTGCTGACCGTGGTGTAGAGCATATGGAGTGGCCTGCCATGTCCCCAGATATGAATCCGATAGAGAACTTGTGGGCAGAATTAACGCGTCAAATCGACCACTTCGACCAGCAGCCGACCTCTGTGCATGAATTGCAGCAGGCTATTGTCACTGCATGGCAAGCGATTCCTGTCCAAACCTTGGCAAATCTCGTGAACAGCATGCCTCAACGTGTACGTGCTCTCCTGAATGCTTGTGGGGGTTACACAAAGTACTGAACTGTAATTTTACTGTCCATAATCCCAGTCGTAATTTAACTTTTGTTTTTGTTAAAAAAAATTTTCGCTAATGTGCAAAATAAAGAGATACTTCTGGAAAACGTACAGAAGTTTAACACAGTACTGTCCATGAATTGAGTTCGATATCAGTTTACATCACTTTCAAGGATCAATTTATTTGTTTCGAAATGTCAAATGTGGTTTTTGTTTCTTTTAAAGGTCACATTAACAAAATCTCGAATAATTTCAACATAATTCCAATGAACTTTTGGTTCTAATACATCTTGAAATGTAAGTTCACCCCCACAAAAAAAATATTCCATATTAAATGCCAAGTCTGTATAAATCTCGCCTGTCTCTTAAAACAAATTCACTTTGCCACTTTATGCCTTTACCACTTTAAGTTTTGGTGAGACAGCTTCTTTTTACTATTTTGGCAAGCTGTTCCAATATAAGCAGGGATTTCCCAAACACTGAAACATTTTCTGCACATGAAAAGGTGGTAATCAGGCAATACGTATTCTTAAGAAATAAGAGTTTTATTGCAAATAACCACAAGACAACAAGAACGGAGAATCCCAAGGTGACAGATACAACAACAACAACAACAGGCATTTTAAGGCCATTTTCCCTGCAAGAGTGGGGGTTAGCCTTGCGGTCCCCATTACAATCTTCTCCATTTTGCTCTATTTTCTGCATCTCCCCTTGTTAACCCCTTTGCCCACATTTCTTCTTCCATCAGCTTTAGCCAAGTCTTTCTCGGTCGTCCCCGTCCTCGTTGCTGCTCTACGTTCATTACCCATGTCTCGCTCCCATAAATCATAACACTTCTCACACATGCAGCATACACCTTTCCCTTCAGCTTCAACGACACTCCCCTCCTCGTCAACATGCCACTCAGTTCCCGAAACTTCTTCCATGCACATCTCACTCTAGCAACCGTTGCCGAGTCTGATTCACCTTCTCCATTCAGCATGTCTCCGATGTAACAAAATGTTTTCACACCTTCCAGCTTCACGCCGTCTCCAAGATCCAACTCAACATTTCCTCCATCTGCAGCTCCCTCTGTGCACATGTTACATTTGAATGTAGCTGCCACACTGGTTAATGACCCTCTCAAACCACTACATTTTTGATGAACACACTCAGCGCACATTGTACATTGAATGGAATTCACTCCGACACCCTTCCTGCACACGGCCACTTTCCAGTTCTTTCCACCTCACCACATGCTTTACCACTTGCCATCACCTTCGTTTTTCCGATATTCACCTCAAGACCTTTTGTCTCAATACATTCCTTCCACTTGTTCATCTTCTCTTTCAGTCCATCCATACTTTCTGCAATCAACACCAGATCATCTGCATACAACAACTCCCACGGTAAACCCTCCTTTACATTCCGAGCCAGCACCTCCATCACAGCTACAAATAGTAGTGGACTTAGTACAGACCCCTGATGCACTCCCACCTTCACCTGAAACTCACCACTGTTCCCATCCTTCATCCTTACAGCTGTGCGTGCTCCTTTGTACATTCCCATCACTCCTCTGATCCACCATTCCTCCACTCCTAACTTCCTCAATGCCCATGTCAGTAGTTCACGTGGAACCCTATGGAATGCTTTCTCCAGATCAACAAACCCAAGAAACAACTTCTTCCTCTTCTCCATGTACTTTTCCTGCAACTGCCTCACAATGAAAAGCGCGTCTGTCGTTCCTCTTCCTGGCATAAATCCAAACTGCATTTCATCAATCTTCACTTTCTTCCTTATCCTCCTCTCCAACACCCTTTCCAATACCTTCATTCCATGCTCCAATAACTTTATCGCTCGATACGAGCCACAGTCCAGAGGGTCACCTTTCCTCTTGTATAGAGGGACGAGGGTACTCAGTTCCCAACCACTGGAATGCGGCCTTCTTTCACCACCAGATTGCAGATCTCTGTCATTCTCTTCACATCCCTATTTCCCGCTGCCTTCAACATATCTCCCACAACTTCCGTCGGCCCTCCCGCTTTTCTACTCTTTATTGCTTTTATCGCTTCCTCAACTTCCTTCTCGGTTATCTTCTCTGATGGTCCTAAAACTGGGTTACTCTCTATGTTGCCATCCCATTCATTCTCTGCATTCAACAGTATTTCCATATATCTCTTCCATTTTCCTTTAATTCCATCTGGGTCCACAACGATTTGTCCCACTTCATCCTTCAAGCAACTCACCCCCATCACATCACACCTCTCTTTTGCTATCTGCTTTGCAATCCTGAATACCGCTCTCTGACCCTCTTCCAAATCCAAGCGTTCTCCGAACATCTTCCTACATGCCTCCTGTGCCTTTGCTACCTCTTTCTTTGCAGCCTTCCTGGCTGCCTTATAACTTTCATGCTCTGCCTTTTCTGCCCCCATACCCTTCGCCTTCTGCCACTCCTTGAACATATTCCTCTTCTCGTCAATCTTCTTTCCAACTTCATCATCGCACCACCATGTTTCCGAGTGCCTCGGTGGTCCTTTTGTCCATCCACATACCTCACCAACGGCTCCCAACAGACTATCTTTCATTGACATCCAACCACTTTCAAGCTCAACCACATCATCCTCGACCATACTCAGCCTCTCTTTTAATGCCTCCCTCACTGTCACCTCTTTCAACCTCCACACCATAATTCTCGGTTGGTACTTTACCCGCCGAGCTCTCCTCGCACCTTTCACCCTTATGTTGCAGACAACCAAGTGGTGCTGTGAAACAGCCTCCTCCCCCGGGATCACCTTTGTGTCCCGGAGGTGCCCCCTATCTCGCCTACGCACCAGCAGGTAGTCAACGGTTGTCGTCGACCCACCTGACGTGGCGTAACCTGACTTATGTAACAAGCTTATTATCCTCTTTCTGGTACTGAGTATTACAAATCAGCTCCATCAGCAAACTCCAAAATCCTTTCACCTTCTCCATTTCTCACACCATATCCGTAACCCCCATGAACTCCCTCAAAACCGTCCATATTTCTTCCCACATGTCCATTTAGGTCTCCTCCTACCACAACAACTTCCTCATCTTTCACGTTTTCCATCAGCTTCTCTATCGCACACCAGAACTTGTCCTTCTCTTCATCGCTCCGACCAACCTGCGGAGCATATCCCGAGATGACGTTCACCAAGAGCTTTCCAAGGTGACAGATAGATGGACACGAATGAATAGAGAAATCAATACACTTGATATAATAATTATAATTCCAGGGTGCCACGAGCACAGTCTCATTCACTCATAAAGGGGGAAGGAGTGGACAGGTAAGGTCTTTTAGGATACAGGGATGGAAGCAGACTCCAACATAGGCAGGTCTCCAGGACGGGCAGCAAGGCCGACAGCCTGGCACCAAGGAGAGAGAGAGAGAGAGAGAGAGAGAGAGAGAGAGAGAGAGAGAGAGAGAGAGAGAGAGAGAGAGAGAGAGAAAGAGAGAGAGAAAGAGAGAGAGAGAGAGAGAGAGAGAGAGAGAGAGAGAGAGAGAGAGAGAGAGAAAAAGAAAAAAAGAAAAAAAGAGAGAAAGAAAGAAAGAGAGAAAGAAAATAAATGAATGAATAATACCTGCACAGCCTATTTTCTCCTCTCCCCTGTGGCCACACCCCACGCCTTTGAGCGGTATTTGCTTATGGTCTGGCACTGGCCAGTGTTGTGGCATGTCGCTGCCTCTGTGGTGAGGTCACACGGACACGATGTTGGTATCGGTGCCACCCACATCATTGACGCCACACCCTGCAGCGTGCCAATGGCAGTGTGCCCTTGGGGGGTCCTTGTGATGGCCAGTGCCTTACTGGATGCCTTGTTATTGGGCCAAACATGAGCTACCGACATCCACATCCACCCCTCTCCTTACCTAGCCTGGTTTAGAGAGGACACGTATTAATTGCACTTTCCTTCTTAATGTCTATATCGACTATATTGCCTCTCATAACATACATTATAATCAAAGGACAACTTCACTCGAATGGGTCCCTGGTTACAGAAAATGCTCTAACCTGCATGAACACACAGACCTTGCTGACTTTATATGCTACCTAATTAGTAACCCCTCCAACATAACAGTATGCATGTCATTAGTAATTTGGGGGACGGGGTTGGAAAAGTCGCTGAACCTGCCTGTGTAGGAAATGCATGCATGTGGACCATCTAACAGTTGATGGGCCATGGTGATAGCATTGAGATCTCCTCCCCCAAAATCCCTCTCTCCTCCCCCAAGGAATGTAGGCAGTGTTTAAAATCCACATCATAAATAATTCGGCCTTTCATCAGATATGGAACCAAAACCTCTAAGATGACAGTTCAGTGCTTTCACAATGAGGCCATCCATACTTCTTGTCTTATCATATGTTGGTGTTTATGTGTTGATCCTTCACAGATGGTGTTATTCTTGCGGATGTGCCTGGCACACAGTGCTGGCATTCCCCCTACATCTCAGAGCTTTGCAGAAATGCGTCAAGCAGCTCCAGAGTTGGGGAAATACCTTCACTCGCTGCTTCGCACTCCACGGGAGGCAGAGGCTATGAATATTTATATATCCCTCCTTAAACAACTTATTCAGGCCATTGGGGGTGAGAAAAGCTTTCTTTTATTTACAGCCTTCATTACCTCTACCACCAAAGGTGGATGAAGGTTATGTTTTCACCCCTATTTGTGTGTTTGTCTGTGAGCAGGATATCTCAAAAGTTATGGACGGATTCGGACAAAACTTGGTGGACAGAACGGATGTGTCACAAGGACAAATTGATTAGATTTTGGTGAAGATCCGAATACGGATAGGAGAATTTTTTTTATTTATAAATGATTCTTCATTGAGAGACGGAGCCAAAAACTATATGTAGAGTTTCATCGCAAAATGCGATAAATCCACAGGATGTTTTTTTGAGAAAACTTACGTTTTTTTATAAAGAATAGACGGAGAGGAAAATACCAGAGTTAAAACCTCAAAATGTTTTATTGAATGTAATCATATTATAAAATGTGTTGACACAAAGTCATGGTTTTTCACTCTCTTGAACAAAAAGTGTAATTAGTCGGATTTTTGACAAAAAGCGACATATCCACCGGTTATGTTTGGGTAATGTGCTATACGTGGATACATCATTGAAAGATTACAAAATTAGTTCTGTTCTACGTGAGTATTGTATTAAACTCGGTACTTAGATGAAACTCGGAAGCAAAAAGTTGGGACTTAGATGAAAAGCAGGAATTCTGATTTGCAGGTAAGTATTGATTAAAACTCGGACTTAGATAAAAAGCAAAGGCCTTTGAAACTTAGCCCGAATTTTGTAGATCATCTCTGGACATCTCCACACTGTTTATGCCCTGATATTGTATGAAAAATAATACCAGATTGTTTAAACTTCCTAAATTACATTCAAATAATAAAGAACAAAGGCCTTTGAAATTTGGCCAGAACTTTTCGCACCTTGTAGGTCATCTCTAGACGACAGTGTTTATGCCCTGATATTGTATGAAATGATACAGGATTGTACAATGCGCATACAGAGTAAAACAACACAGTATCAAAAGCGACATAGAGGCGATTGTTCATGGTTGTGGCAGCAAAAGGCACATTTCTGCGCTGACTCATCAATCCATATCACTTTCCTGAGCGTCAAGAATTTATTGACAAATAGCTATAATATACGACTTGGAACGGTGGGTGTCGAGCACTGGTCCACTGACGCTACTGTAAAATTTTACTTCCTGCTGCAATATCCTAACCGTGTATTCTGCGTAAACTTACCAAGAACTTTGATAAAGGTAGCCTGGCATACTTTGATCTTCTTTGGAAGGTTTGCAGTCAGCAGGTTGTACTGCACAGTCACAGTTCGAGTTTTTCCATCCCCTGCAGCCTGATTTCCAGCACGACACCATCTCCGCTTTGGATCATTCACAACAAGACGATTCAGAATAAACTGATCCTGAGCAACTTTGTTCGGTTCACCATAAAATTTCGTCTGGTTCATGGCAAGGTCGGCATCTGTCAGGCAATTGGCATGACAGAGCTGTGCGTTGTTAATCGAGGTGTGCTGGCATTCTATTTGAGGTACTTTTCCCCCACCAGAATATCGAATTTTCTTGCATGCTTCACGCTGATGATATGCTACACACCTACCTCGCTTCCGTGGCTCGAGGGAAAGAACCACCTGCTCTTCTAAGCCATCAAAAGTATTCATTTTCGGCAGTTTGGGTGCGATCCGATCAGTCCTTCAACCCAGCGATCATGGAGGCTGCCATCTTGGAAATATGGAGGGCGCTGATTGGCTGATCGGATATATCGCGTTTTGTGTAAAAAGGGGAAGGGCGCATATCGCGGTATGAAAAGAAAGCGGATATTCAAAGAGCTTAAACTGAAGGAAATATCGCGTGTTGCTAAAAACTAGACTGATGACAGCGTCTGGCTATTCATTGACAATATAAGGATGGTGCCAACTCCAAAATGTCGGATATGGCATTTATCGCGTTTTGCGATGACACTCTTCATATGTAGCACGATATTTCAATAGGTTGTGGAAGGGTTGTCACAAAACTATGTGGATGAGTTGGTTAGGTGAAAAGAACAAGCCGATTCGATTTTGGTTAAGTTCCGGATACAGATCCAGCCTATCAGTGGGATCCCTAACGTAAACTGTTCAGCCTGGCAGAGGTATGAGCTCTACCGAGTGCCATTCTAGGTTTTTTCATGAGATTATTTTGGACAGTGCTTTATTGAAATTTCCCTAATGTGCTCACTTATTGTTACCAGGTGCACCAGTCCTGTACTGTCTTTTGGAGGTTGTAGCCGTCTGCCCTGAGGAACTCACTCCACAGTTTGTAGATAAACTTCCCTGGATAAAGGTAGGTACATTTGACCAGTGCATTTGCCATGGTAACTTTTCAATTCCATGCTGCATCGATGATTGCAAAATAATGATTACCTAAGATTACTCATGTGGGCATAATAATAACGACAATAATAATAATAATAATAATAATAATAATTATTATTATTATTGCATTCAGGGTTTGATGCACTCCAGCCGAGATGAGATGCGAGAATTGGCAGCCCAATTGTTTGCTGTGGTCACAACCTGCCCAGTCCATCCCGATGTACTGGCACTCCTGAAAAATCTGCTGAAGGACACTCAAGCTCAGGCAAGATAAAGAAGATATTTTTGCGATCAACAACAACAAATTCAACGGCACACATTAAATAGTGACCTCCTTCCAAAGTTTCAGTAACATGTGAGTGTTCTCTGTCATTGCAGAGCCTGGAGGTCCAGCATGGGTCTGTTCTTGCTCTGGGATACACACTTTCTCGGCTGCTGGGCCCTAGAAACGAGTCAGGAATGGATACTGACAAAACGGTGGCACCCATTGATGAAGAGACTATCCAAAGCATTGTCACAATGATTTGTAAGAATGAAGGGCCAGGACTGGAGTCAAGAGTTGTGTATGTGTGTGTGTGTGTGTGTGTGTGTGTGTGTGTGTGTGTGTGTGTGTGTGTGTGTGTGTGTGTGTGTGTGTGTGTGTGTGTGTGTGTGTGTGTGTGTGTGTGTGTGTGTGTGTGTGTGTGTGTGTGTGTGTGTGTATCCATCCGTATGTGTATCCGTATCCGTGTATGTGTATCTCAGCCGGTATTTCACCAATCTCCCCATCAAGCTCATTTGCAAACTAATCCCCTCCCTCAGTTCCTCCATTCTCCTTCAATCCACTCTCTTCACTCCCACAATCCTCCTGACACAGGTTTGTTCTCGCAAACCTGTAGCCCCTGTTGTTGTCTCTCTGTCAGTGCCACCGTCTTCAGACCATAAAGGTAGGCCGGCGTTACACAAGACATCAGAACCTTCCCTTTCAATCTCCTTGAAATCTTTCCATCAGCCATTGCTCCCTCCACCCCCCTCCACGCATTCGCACCCACCTGAATGCTCCTCACTTCACACCTCTGCCTCTGACTTACCATCCCCGGTCACGGTTCCCCCCAGATACTCAAACCTATTTCCTTGTCTGAACTTCTTCCCCTCGAACTTCATATTCATTTCTTTTCTCTGCTGCCCAACCCACATCACCTCTGTCTTCTTCATGCTCATCTTCAGCCCATGCTTCCCAAATGCTTCCTTTCACTCCCCCAGTACTTCCTGCATCTCCTGCCCACTCTCCACCACAACAGCCAGATAGTCCGCATACAACATCCTCCCCAGAATACCTTTCATGTTAACCGTCCTGCTTACCAGCTCATGATAAACATAAGTGGGCTGAGAGAGCTTCCCTACATCAAACTGATGTTCACACAGAACTCCTCTGACATCCCAGGACCAACCAAAACTTTTCCCTTCATTCCCTTTTATTTTGGTGAAGATCTGGATCCGGATCTGGATGTGACAATTTTTAAAGTGGTTCTTCACCATTGAGAGATAGGGCAAAAAAAAGATATATAACACGATATCTCAAAAAGTTGTGACGGATTCGGATGAAATTTGGCAGAGAGGTAGTGTATGTGACCAGGACGAAATGATTAGATTTTGGTGAAGATCCGTATTCGGATCCGGCTGCTAGAATTTTAAAGTGATTCTTCACCATTGGAAGATGGGGCCAAAAACTATATACAGTATAGCAGGATATCTCAAAAACTTGTGGATGAATTATGATTAAACTTGGGGGACGGGTTGGTTAGGTGACAAGAAGAAGCCAATTCGATTTTGGTTCAGGTCCGAATCCAGATCCGGCCTATCCGTGGGATACAAAATGTAAACTATTCCAACTGGCTAAGGTATGCGCTCTACCGAGTGCCGTTCTAGTTTGGTATGCAATATGCAGATGATCTTAAACATTCCTGGAGCTTAAAAGAAAGATCCTTTTCATTTGGGAATAAATCACTTGCAAGCTGAGTGACATGGAATTCTGTCACAATACCAGTGGCTCATGAAATTATCAATCATCACATGGGCACACCAACTTAACTGGTTTTCTTTTTGTGGCTTTTCAACCCTTATATCTGTCAGGAGTGCGACACCAATCTCTCTTAATATTTCTATTAACATATTTTTTTTTCAAACTTTTAATTGAAGAGAGCATTTGAAGCACGAGTACATTTAACTTGTAATACTACAAACATTCGTTTTAAGTGTTTGAAGTTTCGAGAGGAGGTTGTACATATTTCTCATGCACGATAATGAAATTGAGTTTGTGTTGGGGGTGGTGTATGGGTAGAGGATGAACTACTCGGCACAATTTACAGGATGTGATTCTGAAATCGTAGCATGACGAGGAACGTGTTCAGCCTGCTAAACAATTAGCCAGTCTTTAGATCTCGTGTAGCACAAATGGTTTTCGTCTCAAGATTGTAATGGTCTTCTTGGTTGTCATTCAGTTTGGAGAAAAGTCGCATCAAAAGCATTAAGTGCAACGGCTGTTCCAAAATAGACAGCTAATTTATAATTATCACAAAAATGCTTAAAGTTTACACGATTACAAAAAGGATAGTCAGACCACCAGAGCTAGTGTAACCAAGAGGGAGAATTGCTTTTCGTTGCATGTCCCCTACGTGATCTTTTGAAGTCCAAAAATGGAATAATTTTGTGAAAAATTGCTGAAATTCCCTGAAACTCGAATTTGTTCTGTAGTCATAATAAAGACATGTACCAAGTTCCAGTGGAATATGTTAAAGGTATGGGAAAAAAAGTCTGGAAACCACAGGTGGGATGGATCGATGGACAGACAGATGGAGAGCAAACCTATAGTTCCCTCTGGTGAAACTGGTAGGGGACTAATAACTACAATACATGAAGTTATTAGTTTTATTTAACCCTTTGAGTACGGATGACGTCCAGTGCCGCAACCCGTGAAAAAGTTTTGTTTACGGATGACGTTACTACACGTCATCGACTATACCTGTAAAAGTAGAAATAGATCGTCAGTATGTGGTTGCATTCACGTACAAAAATGCCAAATTAATCCCGTTTTATCAAATTTATCAAGGTTTGATAAAAAAAAACTTTTTTGGTTTCGGTTGCTGGGGATCCCGGGATTATCAAAAAAAAATCCCGTACTCAAAGGGTTAAGAACTTTGCATGGAGACATGCTTACAGATCATTAGCCCATCCCCTGCGTAGCAGGATGTGTGCGTGCGTGCGTGCGTGCGTGCGTGCGTGCGTGCGTGCGTGCGTGCGTGTGTGTGTGTGTGTGTGTGTGTGTGTGTGTGTGTGTGTGTGTGTGTGTGTGTGTGTGTGTCGTTGTTATTTCCATTTGCGGGTTTCAGGAGGTGGAATGGAGTCCTCCCAGGACCCAAAGTATCCACCTCCTCTTCAGTAAGGGATCACAGTTCATGGACCAAGCTGTTCAACTTTTTCAAAGTTTTGTTCCAAGGTCTCTTTTCAGGATCATCACCGAACCCCGGATTGCATCCAGTTGTAGTTAATTTGTGGTAATATTCCCTGGGATGCTTTTTTAAATCTCAGTGAGGTTCTTCTTCATCATTCTTGTTGTTCCAATTATCACTGGTACCATTTCGATGCTCTTCAGCTTCCACAATCTCTTGACCTCATTTTTGAGGTCCTGGTATTTGGTCGTATGTGCGTCGTGTGTGTGATACCGTTTTTACCATTTGAGCTTTTCTAAGCAAGTTTTCAACAAACCTTTATTATGAGAATTTGGATGAAATAATTAATAATTGGACCAGAATGTCTAAAGTAAAAGTCACAGTGAGTAGAAATAGGCTTTATCGGCCCTTTACAGTCGTGAGAAGAAAAACTGGGCTGGCATCAGCTCACGTGTCCTTACTGGTGTAGCATAAATGTTTTTATTTTCATGACTGTAAAGGTCTTCTTGGTTATCATTCAGTTTGGAGAAAAGTCACAACAAAAGCACTGATGAAGACAGTATTTTTTTTTTTTACTTTCTTGTGCTTAATATTCAGTGTTTTATTTTCTATCTGACCAAATATCTCTCATTGTGACATTGTTTCCTCCACCACCAAAGGTGGACCAAGGTTATGTTTCACCCTTGTCTGTCTGTTTGTGAACAGGATATCTCCAAAAGTTGTGGACGAATTCGGACAAAACTTGGGGACAGGTTGGGTGCTTGATACGAATGAATGGATTCGAGTTTGGTGAAAATCCAGATCTGGATCTGAGAATTTCTTAAGTGATTCTTCATCATTGAGAGATGGGGCCAAAACAGATATACTACTGCATGATATCTCAAGAAGTTATGGATGGATTCAGACAAAACCTGGTGGACAAGTTTGGTGTGTGACAAGGACGAATAGATAAGATCTGGATCTGGATACGATAAATTTTCAATTGATTTTTCACCATTGAGGGATGGGGCTGAAAACAGTATATAGCACGCAGTTGTGGATGATTTATGTCAAAACTTGATGGATTAGTTGGGTAAGTGACACGAACAAGCCGATTCTATTTTGGTTCATGTCTGGATCCAGATCTAGCCTGTCAGTGGGATACAAAACGTAAACTGTTCAGCTTGGCGGAGCTATTCTCTCTACTGAGTGCCATTCTAGTTTTAGGATTTAACCCAAAATCCTTTAGGAGTGTGCGATTATAGGAATATGGTCGGTTAAAGTTGGTGTGCCCATGTGATATACTTCGACAGCACAACATGAAAAATATTACTTCTCATGCATTAACGACACGACATTTATCATAATGCTAATATCTAAGAAGTGTTTTTTGTCCCCCGTCGCACCGCGGCGCGAAAGGGGGACTATGGTTTTCCCCTCCGTCCGTGTGTCCGTGTGTGCGTAAGCGAAGGACCGAATTCTAATTTGGTGTGTGGGTGCAACTAGGCATATGGAAGAACCCTATTGAAAATTAGGTCGCCACGTCAAAATCCAAGATGGCCGCCGCCATGTATGTCTTGACGCTATGTATGTCTGAACCTTGTGAGCGGAATATCTTGAAAAATAAGCGAGGTACCAACTTCTAATCTGGTGTGTGGGTGTATCTAGGCATAAGGAAGAACGCTATTGAAAATTGGGTCGCCACGTCAAAATCCAAGATGGCCGCCACCATATATATGTCTGAACCTTGTGAGCGAAATATCTTGAAAAATAAGCGAAGTACCAACTTCTAATCTGGTGTGTGGGTGTATCTACGCATAAGGAAGAACGCTATTGAAAATTGGGTTGCCATGTCAAAATCCAATATGGCCGCCGCCATGTATGTCTGAACCTTGTGAGCGGAATATCTTGAAAAATAAACGAACTACTAACTTCTAATCTGGTGTGTGGGTGTATCTGCGCATAAGGGAGAACGCTATTGAAAATAGGGTCGCCACGTCAAAATCCAAGTTGGCCGCCTTGCGTCTTCCACTTTGTCAACTCGCATCACTTCACCGACGGGGGACACAGGCGTAATGCTTGTTTTTCTTGGTGCTGAGGGTGTTGCAGACCCTTCCACCACATTTGTTAGGCCGAGGATGGGGGTTTAAGATAACTGTTCCTTCCCCTTGACTGCAGGCAATATGCTGAGCAGCTCCACCATGTTGCTGAGCATGGCAGGATGCATAGCTCTTGGGGAGCTCGCACGCTCAGCTCCTCTTCCCCTTCCAAACAGCGGAGAAGGTGGCTCCAAGGCTGGAGTGGTTCAGCAGTTGCTTGCAAAGTTGCATTCTGGCAAAGAACAGAACAAGGTCTTATTTGATTCCACCTCAAAGTTGAACGTCGTGCTGAACATATATGTAGAATAGTGCTGTAAGTGTTGACTGTTTGTTTCTGTTCACCTAACAAACCTCTCTCCCCTCTCTCCCAAACCACATGAATGGATGCACACACATGAATGCAGGTCAAAGAGAAGGTTGTGCAGACACTTGGACTAATGCCTGTTGGAGACCAAAATTTTCCTGATTGCCGGAGTTTGCTGAAGGGACTCATGGACTCTGTAGAGGTTTGCAACTTTGTATACCAAACATGGTTTCAATTAACATTATGTCCTTATTGGTAAAAGGAAAGGTTTGGCAGATGAGGACCCTCATATGATGTTCCCACCAGTAGGATGCTTCCATTGTGTATCATTACAAAAAGCATGTTCTCGGTGCTTTTCCATTTGACAATATTTCATCATTTTTTTCAATAAGCAGTTACACAATATAATTCCCTGCTGTGATTTGTAACGTTTGCATGGAAGGCACAAAGCAGCATTCAATTTTATGCCAACGGATAGTTATTTGAACAGGGTCCGGTTATCAAACTGTGCTGCTCATTGTGTGTCCCTGTAGATTAGGAAAATAATTAGTATTTTGGCCAACGTTCCCGCACATAAGTGTCCCGCTTTTTTTGGAAAGGCACCATGGAGGCTTTTACATCCACTAGCAAAAGCTAGCAGAATGTGCGGTAAGCTTAACATCCTCTTCGGAGGATGGTATAATCAATGATGTAACCCTGCCTGCGTAGCACCAGGGAGACTGTTAGCACATCGTCTGAGGATCAATCACAGAATAGACAGATCAAAGGTGAGTGCGCTTTCTCTGAGCTATCCTAGTATCATACAATGGCATTTTAAAATATTCTGTCCAAGATTGAGACTCCTGGAAGAGCGAGGTGACAGAGTGTAAAATGGCAACGAACTGGCAGTCGGGCAGTGGGACCACTGTTGGAGACCTCAAACAAGGCAATGAACAAAGAAGAGAGGGAGGATGGAAGGAAACGATAAGCTGCGAGTAAGTTAGTTGGGTTAGGTGGGTTTACTGGCGATGGCAGGTGACATGAAATGGAAGTATTATGCTTGCGTGTGAAACCCTGGCGAGAGGAATGCAAAGGAGCCATTTTCATGCATTGATATTTTCCCATGATCATACATTCCTCAGAAATTGCACTGTGAAGGTGAAAAAGGCTATTGATGTATGCTTTCCAGCTGATGGCTGAAGCTTGAATATATATTTGTTATTTCTCTGAAATAATCTGAGTAATCTATAGAGTAATCTAAGAAATAATCTCATAGAACATTTTCTCCTCACAACTACCTGAGCGATGCGGACCAAATTTGGAACAATGCATCAGGACAGTAAGGTCTCATGGGGTTGTGCTCCATAACCGGATCCACCCATTCAAAGGGGATAACAGGTGGGGTTTCCCCAAATATTAGTATTTAAAAAATTAACTTTTTTTGAGTGTTCATGAGGTTGATTTTTGCTTGTTTGTAATATGTCCAGCCAAGGCAGGTGGAGATCCAGTTCTGCATAGCCGAAGCATTGTGCTGCGCCTCCATGGGAGTGAAGTCAAGTGCTGCTCGTGACATATGGATGGTGAATGAGAGAGAATATGTGATTCCCAGTGGTATGTTACAAACCTATTTTATTGTGTACGACTCTTATGATTTCACTTTGTATCTGAAGTTACCTGTTCGAATATGACGTGCGAACGCGTAGGCGCATCATTTGATTTGTAATATCTGAGAAGAGCAGACAACTTGCTACGTGCAGTACAGGCATAAATTAAAAATTTGTTCAGGGTGCCGACGATAACTTGCGGACTCTTTGCAAAAGGCAAGGCTCACATGGTCCAGCATCAACCCCCTTATGGTGAAACTACCTAAATCCAGGATCATTACTCACCTCCACTTCCCACTTGTGGATCAACTTCAACATCCTCTTCAATCTTATTCTTCCCAGTAGGTCTTCAAGACATCTGTTTACCACCATCTCAGATCTTCTCCATTCCAAAACCATGATCTTCTCTACCCTCATTAACCACACTCAAATCCCTCCTCCTTCCAAACTTCCAGTTTTTCCTTCCTGTAATTTTCCTTCTGTCCACCCCATGCCTCCTTTCATGCCTCCCATTCCTCCCCACACTCAGTTTGTCCAAGTCTCCCTCTATCTTGGCCTTCAACTCTGCTGTTGATGTTTACCCCTCGCCCTGCTGCTCCTTTTGCGTGCATCTTTAGTTCCTTTTGAGTGTTTTGTGTCCTCTTTTGTCTGTTACGTTCTGATCCGTTCAGTGCACTAGCTCTTCCATGAACCTCGACTATGTATACAAAAAAGGCACTGTGGGATCTGTAATGTTCACCAACTAATTCTAGCAAACGGGACAGCCAGCTTAGCGGCCATCAGAGGGACGACACACTTTGTGATGGAATGTCGTGCCTGTGAAGCACCAATCCAACAGTATATAGTCGGGTTGAGCATCAAACCCGAGACTAGACGCATCGAAGGTAAGTAGGCCACGTATGCCCCATCCTGTCGGATATTGTGGACATACTAATTCAGTGGGAAATCTATGACGCTGTATCCCGGTTAGCTGGGTTATGATGATATGGATATCACAGTGTTTGAGATATATTTGATATCCTTGAAGTAACTATAACTATCATCCTGGTGCCAGATATTTTGTTCTTTTCTTCCTGGCTTTATGATACAGGTGTTGAGGATGAAGTTGCTTGGCTGCTGCAGATTATTTTCGAAAAATACATTGTCAGTCAAAACCCACACGTGCGACAGGCAGCCTGCATTTGGCTGTTAACGCTTGTGAAACAGCTTGGAGATCACGATGCAGTGCAGGCAAGTTATCATTGTGCATCCACGTCTTCTTTTCCATTGATTTTTCAACCGATGTGTTTTTAATTTTTATTCCTTTCCCATCTAACTTTTCATGCCTCCACCGACGAAGGTGCCGGAGGTATTATGTTTTTGGGTTGTCCGTCCTTACGTCCATGATAGGTTTTCGCCTCCGTGCTAACTTAAGAATAGCTGAGGGGATCTAAGTCAAACTTGGTCAAATTCAAAAAGTTGTGGATGGATTTTGACGAAATTTGACAGATGTAGCGTATGTGACAAGGACGAAATAAGTAGATTTTGGTGAAGAACTGGATTTGGATCCAGCTAGAAGAATTTTTTAAAAGTGATTCTTCACCATTGGGAGATAGGGCCAAAAACGATACATAGCAGGATATCTCAAAAAGTTGTCTACGGATTTGGACAAACTTTGGTGGAGAGGTTGTGTGTTTGACAAGGAAGAAGTGATTCAATTTTGGCGAAGATTCGAATCCGGATCAGAGAATTTTTAAAATTATTCTTCACCATTGAGTGATAGGGCTGAAACCGACACATAGCAGGATATCTCCAAAAGTTATGGATGGATTTGGACGAAACTTGGTGGACCGATTGGTGAAGATCTGAATATGGATTTGAATACGAGAATTATTTAATTTTTTTTCAGTGATTCTTCATCATTGAGAGATCGGTTGATTGATATTTGATATTGAGATTGAGATTTGATATTTGATATTTAAAAAGGTTGTGGACGAGTTATGACTAAACTTGGTGGACGAGTTGGTTTGGTGACAAGAACAAATCGATTTGATTTTGGTTCAAGTCAGAATCCAGATCCGTGGACATGCTAATGTCCACGGATCAGTGGGATACAAAACGTAAACTGTTCAGCCTGGCAGAGGTATGCGCTCTACCGAGTGCCGTTCTAGTATTAATTTGTGATTGGAAAGATCATGTTTGGAAGGAAATATGGAGAGATTGAGTTTAAGGGGGAATGAGGAAATGACATGAGAAAGGGTTTGAGGAGTTTGAGAAATGAGAAGTTTTTTCTTTTTTTCACCGATCAGAATAGAAGGCTGCGACTTTATTCATTCCTCGTAGGCGATTATACTAGCTGCAGAATACCGCTTGAATTATCACCAAGACAGGGTTTCTATTTCTTCTTTGGGAGAATTCTTCTTCTTCAATGGTCTCACATCTGGTCGAGGAGAACTTGCGTTCACGGATTCGGCATTAGCAGTTTTGCCATTTACGACATGCGGAAAAATTCGCCGTTTCCGCATTATCTGTGTATGGACTTTTCCGTCGACATCATCACACCACGTTCGCTTTGGACTTTTTGCTATTTTTCTGTAATAACCCATTTCCTTCATCATGGCACATGAGAACTAATCCCCCTTCCAGCCAACACCATCACCATCGTCATTGCTATCAGCTTCAAAATCATCATTAAATGTACATTTATTTTACACAGTACTACTCCCACAGTTTTGGGGTCAGCCCCACCAAACTTTCTATACAGCTTTTGGGATCCCTGCACAGGTAAGTCCTAAAATGGGTTGGAGTTTTCATAAAATTTCTTAACACATTTTTTTTTGAGATGTTGGGCTCCCACCTGTGCATAGCACAGGTACCTTGCTAGTATGTCTATATTATGATGCAAAGTTGAACTGATTATATTTCGGCATCAAGAGGTCAAAGGTCAAAAACGTCAGAGTCTGTAATCGGTGTTTATTGCTGCGATAACTTGAGAACGACTGAAGGAAACCAAGTCAAATTTGGTACAAGTATGTATAATGATGTAAAGATAAACGGATTAGATTATGGGATCAAGAGGGCAAAGGTCAGAGGTCACTTTTTGTAAAAATTCTGTTACTGTGCTAACTTGTGAACCAGTGATGGGATTTTGACCATACCTGGCACAAGTATATATTATGATGCAAAGATGAACTGATTATATTTACGCGTCGAAGGTTGGAGGTCATTTCGGGTAAAAATGTGATACTTGAGAACAGCTGAAGGGATTTAAATCAAACTTCGTACAAGTATGCATAATGATGTAATAATGTGGTCGGAGGCATATCGGTCGATGTTGCGATGTTGCAGTGTGTCGTTCTCGTCTCATTTGCTGCATTTTTCCTTGTCCACATTTACACACTCTATTTTCATTTCCTTATCCTTATGTGGACCTTATGCTTCTCATCATGCCGCTTTTTGTTCTTCCTTCTACACTGTGTAAACCAGTATCTGTACAAGTTCCATGTCTGCCATTTTTGTTGTTTTTTCAGAGTCGACTTCAGGACATTCAGAAGTCCTTCATAATGATGCTGTCCGAAACAGACGGTAAGTCCTCCTATATATTACGCATTTGGCATGGAACAACAACAAGGTTTATTGACTTGAATGTTCCCGATTCTGTCAGACCATAGAGTTGAAGCAAATTTGAGCCCTGTTATTATTTACTGATATGCTTATTTAATTTTAATAGTGATATTTTTTTTGTCAAATTATTCGTTTACCTCACTGTAAATGTTTTATTTAATTTTTTTAAAAATAGTGTCAAGCTCATAAAGTAGATTTTGCATATATAACCTGGAAAACGAGGACATTGGGAAACATCATTGATACAATGAACAAATTAATGCTGTATATTGCAATTTGTACTAGGGACCTCAGCATCATGAGACATTTTCTCAGATGGGAACACCATATCGGCCAATCCAAATGAACGAGAGACCTCTATTGAGCACGGTGTTGTAGGCTTAAGGACAGCAGAATAACCGCAGGTGATAGTGCGTGCTTAGGTTTGAACCGTATGATCCGGGATTTGCTTCCATGAGGACTCAAGTCAGACAAAACCCCTCTCTCTCTCTCTCTCCCCCCTACCTCTCTCCCCTCTCTCTCCCTCTCTTCCTCCCTTTCTCTCTCTCTGTCTCCATCTCTCCCTCCCTCTCTCTCTGTCCCTCCCTCTCCCTCTCTCTTTCTCTTTGTTCGAAGCATGATCACATCTTTTAAGTTACAAATCCGAAACTCGGAGCACAAATACAATTGTGTGTGTGTGTGTGTGTGTGTGTGTGTGTGTGTGTGTGTGTGTGTGTGTGTGTGTGTGTGTGTGTGTGTGTGTGTGTGTGTGTGAAAGATAGAGATAGAATTGTGAGGAACAGAAATGACAAAACGAGATATGTGTATGTGTGTGCGGGGAGGAAGGGGGGGGGGGGGGGGCTTAAATTCTCTATGTAAATGTGTAACGTGTAACGCCACCTGGTGGTGGTGGCAGACGAAACTGCAATTTCCTTTTACCTGGGCAACGCTTAGGTTAAAGCATAGGTACATTAATTTTGTCAGACAGGACGACTAATTGGTCCGTCAGCGAAGCGACGGGTAGGCTTCGCTAGTTGATAAAATATAGAACTACTCGCATATAATGAAATATACAGACAGGTTGTATGAAACATAGAGGCGATACCCCTGGCGCTCACCTGGTAGAATAAACAGTATACGGCACGATTAAGGGTATTTAAAACCAATTTCAATCGTTGCTAGAAGACAGGGCAGCATGTACAATCATACTAACATATAATCATAAGACTTCAAACAAACAAAGAAAAACATACCTATTTTGGGAGGCAACCCCCCTCCCCCAACCCCATCTACCTCCTAATAGCCCAATTTTTCTCATGCCTTGAACAAACATTGGTACATCACAGGTGGTGAAGGTTGTGGTGAAGTTTCATTGAAATTGTTTGTGTAGTTTCTGAGAAGAAAGCAAATACCTATTTTGGGGGGCAACCCCCCATAGACCCCCAAAGGGGCAGATTATTTTTTAATGCCGTGAACAAACTTCGGTACATCACGGGTGATGAAGGTTGTGGTCAAGTTTCATCGAAATAGTGTGTGTAGTTTCTGAGGAAAAATCAAATTCCTATTTTTGGGGGTCAAACCTGGATCCACTTTGACCCCCGGTAAACCCCCTAAAACCGCGATATCTTTAATGCTGTGAACAAACT
The DNA here is from genome assembly GCF_964187855.1 of Myxine glutinosa. Lineage (NCBI taxonomy): Eukaryota > Metazoa > Chordata > Myxini > Myxiniformes > Myxinidae > Myxine > Myxine glutinosa. Next base: position 195,317,910 of record NC_136261.1, on the reverse strand, counting down.
TTAGTCCCAACACAACAAATATCATTTGTGCCAAATTTAGTCGCAATCCCTTCAGCGGTTTCAGAGAAGAAGTTTCAAGTGTTTACTGACGGACGATGCGCCATCGCATAAGCTCCCCTGAACTTCGTTCCAGGTGAGCTAAAAATGAGTAATATATTGTTACAGACGTGGCTTAGATGTTAGTTTACCGAGCGGTTTTGGTATGACCACGTCTGCACAAGTTACCGATTATACTCGACGTTGACGAAGCCGCGCCACGCTGGCTCAATAAGAAAAAGAAGACACCCGGCTGGGTTATAAAATGACGACACCAGGGATACGGTTCTCAAGACCTCCGGAGGAGATTATATTCGTTACGGAAAAGGTTAGATTACAGGGGCTAGAGGTACAACATAGAAAGTCAAGCACTTAGACACAATCTTATATTATTCCCCAACAGACGACAGGCAAACGGGACAACGGCTGACTCACACGGGGGTTGATGGAAAGGACAGGCGGGTAGCGATGGCTCCAGGCGCACCTGTGCTCAAAGGTTAGAATCGACCCGGTCCGGTCCAGAGATGCGGGAGGTTTCACAGCGCTCGGAGGGGACGTTCTTTCACAGGCGGGCCTTTCTCTCTCAGCGCTCGCAGGTCCTTCTTTCTCCAGCTCGGGGCGCATCTGACGTCACATCCGGCGCGTGGCCGCGTATATCCGGCGGGGAGTGACATGCCCTCGGCTCGTTAGCTCCGCCTCGTGGAATCGGCACGTTGCTTCTCATTGGGTGCGTGCGGGGGGTTTACCAGGCTCCGCCCTTGACGAGGAGCTGACAAGGAGCCCCTTCGTGGTAACCCCGTGGAGCGCATGGTCTGGAGCGCATCGTCTGGAGCGCATTGTCGATGGCGGCGAACCGAGCCGGTGGGAGGACGCACACTCCCCCCCGCGCAGCGCCGTGCCCCTCTGTTGTTGTAGACGGGGAAGAAGATGGGAGGAGGTATGGGAAAGGTCCTAAACTCACTACTGATGCCATATAATCACATTCTGGTGCAACGAAGAGTCATAATTAATGGAGACGAGGCCTTAACTGACATAGAATAAGAATAACTAGGAAGATGTCCGAAAGTTGTCTACGTGTGGTGCGGTGGACCTGGGCACGACATTTAATGGGGGAATAAGGGGAAGGTCGGCTCTACTGATTGTTATTTACATGCAATGGGACTAGGGAATGGGGGATTGGGGAAAGTTGGGGAGTATTGGAGAAATAGGGGAATATTTACAAGCGGATATGGAGGCCAAATTCCATATTCGCAACATTGCACCCTTCTCTACCCTCGGGGCGTCCCGACCCGATAAATTTTTACCTACTTTAGTGTGGCACGCAATGTAGTTCCCTCTACTATTAACTCTACCCTGAGTGCGACAGTTTTACAGATATTCACAAATGAGTAAATATGTCCCCCCTGCGACGTTGCACCCTTCTCCTCACAGAAACACACCCACAGGATAACCGAATCCGGAAAGAATTCGCAAACTAAACATACAGCCGGTAGGGAGCATTATTTACACGACTACGCTGCTATTTACACTACGATCCAGGACCTGTTTTTGGAGGAACACATGCAGATGTTATGCATAGAGAGAGCACGCTTGCCAGCATCGATACACCAACCCACGAGTGCTCTGTGGCCGACGGCCTTTAATAACGTGCAGAGCACCCTTTCCCAGCATCAAAAGCACCACCCCACCACCAATCGGTGCAGTCACCATTGTTCATTGGAATAAAAATAAATTCGACAACCCCTAACCCTGCAGGTGTCTCTTGCTCTTCTTGTGGTGCACTTGGTGTTAACTAAAAGTGGTTCACCTGTATGGCATAGGTGCCACGTTGACCCATAGGTCCATCCCCGGGTGGTGCTTGGCCGCAAACGAACTGCGGTCCATTGTGGGTGGCCACAAACATTGCGGTCCATATGGTGTATCGATCCCGGCAGCAAACAGCGAAAGTGCAGGCCCACAACTGCGCAGCCAGCACCTCTCTCTCTCCTCTCTCTCTACCCCAAAGCCAGATCCTCGGAGGTGGGAGACAAAAGAAGCAGACAAGTGAGTAAGGTGGTAAGGGCGCAAAAGTGCACGCAATGTAAGGTGATGCACACTGGGGGCACATGGGAACCAGGTGAGACAGGTACGTTCCTATCGTACGCCCCCCCCCCCCACCAGGTAACCTACATGGCCCCTCCCTTACCCCTTACTGTATCCACAAAACACAACACTACCCATAAACATCTACTTTACAAATCAACAAACATCCCTACTGTCTTCCCCGTTCCTCCCATATACCAAATTCGTCTTCTCTCCCTCCTAACCAATCAAATTTGCCATTTTCAACTCTCATCAAAATTTGCCATCTCCAACTGCACATCAAAATTTGCCATTACCAATTCATCATCAGTCCCTCCTAGGGAGGGAGAGATGGAATCACCCCAATGTCTCATCCATGTCGTGATGCGTCTCACAAATCCACACAGCAATCTCATTTCCTGCAACAAACAAAGAAAACACAGGTGTGGAGTCATCATCATCACCACAGGTAAGTGGCTGCGTATGGTGCGACAGGTTCATCAATCCTAACTATTTCCTAAATGACTTTACAACTTTACACTACCCGGGGTCTTTCTCCGGCCAAACCATTGGCCCTCTTACACTATTGGTTCTAAAAACCAATTCCCATTGGCCAGACTGTGGTGCTTTTCAATTTGGGGTCTCACTCCCCCGATTCATCTCCCGGTGCCCTCGCACAATTTCTGGGCTGCGGCGTGTACCTCTCCCAGTGGGTCTACCCACCTGCACACCTCCACCACTGCAGTTGCCTCCGAGCTTACCTGCTCCTTGCCCTAACCTAACTACTTGGGGAAGGCCCTCTGGCACTCTCCCCACTCGGTGCCCTCTCTGGCACTGGGCTACCCGGGTCCGTCCTCCGGATCCTCGGGCCCCATCCACAACTCTACCGGCTCCCAGAGCCCACCTGCGGCCTCACCTGGCCGACATCCTCACAGTGGTGGAGTGCCCAACCAACTACACACACTAACAGGCTACACGCCCCGCCATTTCCACAACACTAATGCACCCATTCACAACACCATTCTGCAACCGCACCACAAATGCCAATATCCAACCACAACTTACCTATACCCTCTACCTAACACTTACACTACCCGCCCCGGGTATTCGTGAAAGGGGTCCACTCTTCCCCCATTCACACCTTCGCACCATGCACACCACTCCGTACCACTTCCTCCAACTCTCTCCACACACCTGTACCTGCACACCTGTGCTCTCACACCTGGTGCCACCTGCACCCTTCTCTCCCCAAGCGCATTCGCGCTGATCCACAACACTCACTACTCATACACTGCTCCACACACCTGTCCAGTTGCACACCTGTGCAATCACACCTGTTCAATTCTCACACACACAGCATCATCTCAGCTAACTACTCCCTTCTGAAACTTGCGCTTCCCAGTCGTCCCTTTAAACTATTGCGCTCCCACGTCATTATCATCCATACTAATCTACCTGCGTCCCCACTACAGGTATCAGTCACTAACTAAACTTAACGTTACCTAATGTCATCTTCTAGATCCCTACACACAATATCCTAACCCACCCGGGCTAGTTTTCACTGCCATACACCCCATAAGCTAGTGCGCATTTGCCCCACACATGGGAAGGATGGTGGATTTGCCATCCCACCACATCGGGGGTCTCTCACTACCAATTTTGCACATCAAATTTCAATAAATCAAAAATTTGCCAATCACTGCCCATCATCTGCCAATCACTACTGCCACTCCCTTGCCAATCATCAAATTTTGTTTTTCTCCAATTTTGGGTCCAAAACACTAACCTCATCACCCAGTCGACTCACTAATACCTCTCGGTGCGCCAATCCCTGTCCAAAGCCCGGCTTCGTAAAGCCAAGCAATGGATGCTGGTTGTTTTGTGCCAGCGGCTGGATGCGTCCGGCACTCGGTGCAGGGACGGGGGCTTACCCGGGCCGAGATCCCACGCATCACCTCGGCGTGGAGCCATCCAATGTCCCGATCTCGACCTGCCGGCACGTCTCAACAAAACGTGGTCGCCATAACGACCCTTCCTATCGGGCTGCCCGCTCCGCCTAGTGGAGCACGGACGCGGCCGTTCAAAGCGAGGCCCAGCACGCACCGAGGGCCCGATTCGGCTATAAGTCGTTCTAAACTCTACCCCGTCTAACGTCGATGCTTCCCCTGGACGCTTACACCCCGCTGCCCGTTCCTTGCTCACACATCCAGCTGTGCCCATGCTCCTCGTACCCTTCCTTACACACCCAGGTACACCCATTCCACTCACAGCCTTGGTCACACACCTGACCACCGAACACTTTGGCACACATTCGTTGCTCGCACACCTCACCAATACACCGCTTCGCACCCCCTCCTCGGTCACCTCCTCTGTGACAATCACAGGTGTGCTCTCATTCGCACACCCAACCACGTGCCTCACCACCAACTCCAGCGTGCATTCCCACTCACGCTCTACCATTCCAGGTGTGCATCCTTCCATCCCAGGTGTACATCCTCGCTCACCTGTCACAACTAACTCACGCTCCATGTCACTCTCACTACTTTCACCTCCATTCCTGACAGCGCACTCACCCTTACTCTTGACAGCGCACTCTTTCCTCGTGCACCTGTCCGTCACACACCTTTCTCGCGCACACTCTCCCGTTACACCCTCTGTAACACTCACCACAGGTGGACACTCTTCCTTACTTCTGACAGCGCACTCTTTCCTCATGCACCTGTCCGTCACACACCTTTCTCGCGCACACTCTCCCGTCACACCCTCTGCAACACTTACCACACCGCGCTTCCATGTGCCCCCTCGCACACGCGCTACGACCGACTCACTCTCGCCAGCACCCTCACTACTCCTTGGCACGCACTTTTTCCTCACACACCCCAGAGTCGGACTTTCTCGCACACCTCCTCTTTCGCACACCAGACCTGTCGCACACTTCACCAACGGCCTCTCACGAACACCCGGGTCTATCTCGACCCCCAAGCTTCTTAAATCCCCTGGCGCATCATACGCACGACCATATTGGTCACCACTTACACCGGGTCCTCTTCCTCTTCGCTTCTCCTCCATCACCTGCGAATCCCTCATCCGGTTAATGAGCACATCATCACGATCCAAACACAGACTTCGGACCAATTCTTTTATCTCCTCTTTTATCTCTTTCTTATCCCCTCTCCGTCGCTTCTTAATTTCGCTCATCCCTTCTTCCACTTCTTCTAGTTTCTGCTTCACCTCTTTTATTCCCCGGTACGTCTCCTCCAGCTCGTCCTCCAAGGCTACCTTGACCGTTTCCATGTGCGTCCTCACCTGCCGGTCCGTCGTCTCCATTACCTCTATCACCTCGTCCAACCTCGTTGTCAGTCCCTCACGTACCATCTGACATTCCCTCTTTGTCGCTATCAAGTCGTTTTTTATGTCGTTTTGTGTCGCTTTTAACCCTCCTAATACCGCAGTGTTCCTTTGAACCTGCTCTGTTAGTCCTTTTTGTCCCTCCGTCAGCTGTTCCACCTCCTGCGTCAGGACCTCTATGCCCCCTTGTAACTTTACAGTCCCCTTTCTCACCTCTTTCTCCATGTGCTCCTTACAGTGCCTCACCTCCTCGCGCACTCCTCCGACCTCCTCACTCACTCCTCTTCTGATCTCCTCTCCCATCACTTGCATCTCCTGCCCAGATGCCACCCTCATCTGCTCCATTTCCTCCCTGTGAGCATCCAGTTTGGTTTCTACCCCCATTCTGACCCCCTCTATCTGCTGCCCCATTTGGTTAACTTCCCTTTCCGCTTGGTCCCTCATGTCCCTCAATTTGCCTTCCATGGTGTTTTCTAACCCCTCTAACCCATTTTTCACTCCCTCTATCTGATTCTCCTGGGCAGCCATTCTATTTTCTACCCCCTCTAACCCCTTTTGCATCCCTTCCATTTGATTCTCTTGAGCGGCCATTCTGTTTTCTACCCCCGTTAACCCATTTCTCACCTCTTTTATCCCGTTGTCTAACCCCTCAAAATTATTGTCTAACTTCTCAAATTTCTTGTCTAACTCCTCAAAATTATTGTCTAACTTCCCAAATTTCTTGTCTAAACCCTTAAAATTATTGTCTAACCCCTCACTGGTACCCCTCGCTTCGTCCCTCATTACCCACAATTGCTCACCCCGAGCATCCATCCGTTTCCCCATTACCCCTATTTGCTCACTCTGAGCATCCATCCGGTTTCCCAACCGCTCACCCAATCGCTCAATTTGGCTCCCCATACTCATCTGTACAGCTGCCTGTAACTGCGCAATGAGGGCCTGCATGTCAATCGGCTGCATGTTAAAGCCCGTTGATACAGCGGGCTCGGCTACCGCGCGCTCTTGCGAGGCGCCATTTTGCGTGCCTGCTACCCTCGCTGTTTCGCTCTCCTCATGTCCCTCAATTTGGTCCTGGACCGACCCTGCTTCACTCTCCCCTACCGGACCCCAGCCGTCTTGATCCGCCATAGCGCGACTTGCAAAATTCGAGTTTCGTAAAACAAATCCAAATTTTTTTTTTCGTTATAATTTCGGCGAGCGCAGTAACCGCGCTCCGGATCGATTTCGTCGAGCGCAGTACGCGCTCCGAATCGATTTTCCCTCCCAAAATTTGGGCCTAACTAATTTAGTCCCGGGTCCGAATCTCACTCCTCGACACCAATTGTTACAGACGTGGCTTAGATGTTAGTTTACCGAGCGGTTTTGGTATGACCACGTCTGCACAAGTTACCGATTATACTCGATGTTGACGAAGCCGCGCCACGCTGGCTCAATAAGAAAAAGAAGACACCCGGCTGGGTTATAAAATGACGACACCAGGGATACGGTTCTCAAGACCTCCGGAGGAGATTATATTCGTTACGGAAAAGGTTAGATTACAGGGGCTAGAGGTACAACATAGAAAGACAAGCACTTAGACACAATCTTATATTATTCCCCAACAGACGACAGGCAAACGGGACAACGGCTGACTCACACGGGGGTTGATGGAAAGGACAGGCGGGTAGCGATGGCTCCAGGCGCACCTGTGCTCAAAGGTTAGAATCGACCCGGTCCGGTCCAGAGATGCGGGAGGTTTCACAGCGCTCGGAGGGGACGTTCTTTCACAGGCGGGCCTTTCTCTCTCAGTGCTCGCAGGTCCTTCTTTCTCCAGCTCGGGGCGCATCTGACGTCACATCCGGCGCGTGGCCGCGTATATCCGGCGGGGAGTGACACGCCCTCGGCTCGTTAGCTCCGCCTCGTGGAATCGGCACGTTGCTTCTCATTGGGTGCGTGCGGGGGGTTTACCAGGCTCCGCCCTTGACGAGGAGCTGACAAGGAGCCCCTTCATGGTAACCCCGTGGAGCGCATGGTCTGGAGCGCATCGTCTGGAGCGCATTGTCGATGGCGGCGAACCGAGCCGGTGGGAGGACGCACACTCCCCCCCGCGCAGCGCCGTGCCCCTCTGTTGTTGTAGACGGGGAAGAAGATGGGAGGAGGTATGGGAAAGGTCCTAAACTCACTACTGATGCCATATAATCACATTCTGGTGCAACGAAGAGTCATAATTAATGGAGACGAGGCCTTAACTGACATAGAATAAGAATAACTAGGAAGATGTCCGAAAGTTGTCTACGTGTGGTGCGGTGGACCTGGGCACGACATTTAATGGGGGAATAAGGGGAAGGTCGGCTCTACTGATTGTTATTTACATGCAATGGGACTAGGGAATGGGGGATTGGGGAAAGTTGGGGAGTATTGGAGAAATAGGGGAATATTTACAAGCGGATATGGAGGCCAAATTCCATATTCGCAACAATATAATGAAAATAGTAATCTAAAGATGAACATTCTGAATCTCAACTGAATAATCATAAACGTACCAGGACATCGTTTGCGTCCTTAAGTTCTTATTTGAGACATGTAATTGTTGGGAATTTCTTGAGCTGCCACCGGACACAGTAAGTCGAGTTTTAGGCAGAAGATGGCAATGCTGCTCAGAAGTGAGCAAGGATTGAGCAATTTGGGTGATGATTAAATTACGCCTGTCAGAAAGTGAGGCAACATTAATAATGTTCAATGATTCACCAAAGGGCAAGTATGGGGTGAAATGGGGGTGAAGCTGCATTTTGAAACACACCTTTCATTCATTGGGAATCTAAAGCTTGCTCTCTTTTCTGCATTTACATTGTATATATTAGCGATCCCATGGTACCTCTTATTGAGTTTTGTTCACTTACTTGTTATTGTAGTTTGGCAAATACATTGTATAGGTCTATAACACTTGAAGTCTTACTGCACTTTAAGCCAAGTTCCAAGTTTAAGCTATCCGAAATGTCTCTCAATGCTTAGGCCTAACGAGCACAGTTCGTACGTGAATGTCAAAGCCATTCTCTGATTACCATTTGCAAATTTTTTTTTTTTTTTTGCAGCAAATTTGGTCGGTATATTGTGCATGTGTGTTTGGAAGCCTCAGAGAATGTGCATCATGACCGAGCCACTCGTACACTGTTATTTTCATTGTAGATTGCATGTTGTTTTTTATCCTGTGAATAGCTCTGAAAGAGCCTTTTGCTGTGGCAAGCAACAGGCAGTTGACACATTTTGGCTACAGATCAAAATTTTCCGCATTGAAGTTTGGACGTTCTTCCTTTCCTTGTTTTATTTATCATTGCAAGCATTGACTTTTCTACCAGGCACAGACTTCTGAAGGAGTAATTAAAGAATGTGAGTGGAATGGACTTTCCTCCCGTTAATTTCTGTAGATTGGCTGGCACCAAGTATTGGGCAGCGAATCGATCTTTTGAAGAACGAATTTAAGCAGAAGTTCACTGATTAGGTGATTAAAGAATGCAAAGAACAGGGCTTCTTCCCAGTAATCCTTTGGCTTGGTGGCTGGAATGTTGGATTGATGTCTGATGTTGTTCTGGTCTGGGATACTTGGCCTAGCTGTTAAATTTAGCAGTTGGACTGGAAGCCTTTTCACAAGACACGGCCACTTTCTCCCCTTTTAACTTTGTCATTTGCCCAAGGTCATCTTCCATCTGCTTGGAAATCAGCCAACATCACTGCATTCCATAAAAAGGTGCAAAAACAGACCCTCTTCACTACAGACCAATTAGCTTACTTCCAATCATCAGCAAATTCATGGAATCCATCATCGCAGTTGACATAAATGCATTCCTTTACTCCAACAGCCTCATCTCAGATCATCAATTTGGATTCAGACCTGGTCACTCTACCTTGAACATGCTGCTTCTACTCTCCCAACAATGGATAGAGGGCCTCAATATGAGTCATGAGATCAGGGCCGTCTCTCTGGACATATTTAGAGCTTTTGATACAGTCTGGCATCCCGACTTGCTCTCCAAACTGTCTGCCCATAGAATCCAAGGTCACCTCCACTCTTGGGTAACTGACTTCCTCCACTCTCGTAGCCAATGCGTGGCACTCAACGGAATCCTTTCTTATCCTCTCCCTGTCGAGGCTGGAGTACCCTAGTGTTCTAGGATGAGTCTTATCTATATAATAATACCGTAAGGACTCGACTTTGTTATCCCTTTTACGCCGCACCCAGTGACCCGATACCCACGGCACTAATGGATTTACGATCTACGAACCACGCTCTTTGTTTATCACCTACAGCCATACTCGAAAAATCTGAATTAGCCGACGTTGGAGCCCAAAAGCATCCGATTAACTGCCGATACGACGCCATCTTACGACGCCATCGTATTGGCGTCTGTTGGGCGAAGGCGAAGCGAGCCGTCCGCTGATTGGACAGTCGAGTGGTGTGAACATGGGTGGTGTGAACCAAATGGTCTTTTTATTCCCTTGAACATTTTAAATTAGGATATATAAGGAAACGTCTTTATCGTCATTTTAATAAAGTTAAATGGAGTGACGTTGCAATACTTGGGGTGCGTTGCATAAATCCTCGTAACTCAGAGAGGTGTAGCAGGTGGCGAGACGTAAAGAAGCTTAAAGATAACGAGCTGAAAACAGACGAACGATATGTCAATCTCTTTCTACACCGAACGGAAATAAAAGTATGAGAGCGGGAAGGCATGGCCTGAGCACTTCGAGCAGAGAGGACTGATTGGACTTAACTTAAAGAGAAAAAATTGGAGCTTAATGGAAGAAGAAGATCCCATGAGCGCTCCCCTATGCCATCCATAATGGTACACTCTGTCCATACACCACATCCTCCCTTCCGTGGATGTTCCATGGGTTTCACGTCTTTATCGTCATTTTAATAAAGTTAAATGGAGTGACGTTGCGATACTCGGGGTGCGTTGCATAAATCCTCGTAACTCAGAGAGGTGTAGCAGGTGGCGAGACGTAAGGAAGCTTAAAGATAACGAGCTGAAAACAGACGAACGATATGTCAATCTCTTTCTACACCGAACGGAAATAAAAGTATGAGAGCGGGAAGGCCAAGGCCTGAGCACTTCGAGCAGAGAGGACTGATTGGACTTAACTTAAAGAGAAAAAATTGGAGCTTAACGGAAGAAGAAGATCCCATGAGCGCTCCCCTATGCCATCCATAATGGTACACTCTATCCATACACCACATCCTCCCTTCCGTGGATGTTCCACGGGTTTCGGCTAGTTCCTAATATTCATCAATGATCTCACTAACTTTCTGGACTCTCTCATCTCTCTCCCTCTGTCTCTCTGAAAGGAACGTTCCACAAACCCTCCCATCTACTTTTAAACAACCCTCTCAAAGAGGTTCAGTCACTCAAATTACTTGGACTCACTCTCAGCCATGATCTTTCTTGGGCAAGCCACATTTCAAAGTTGGCCTCCAAAGCTAGATGCCAACTGGGCATCCTCCATCGTGCCAAGTCCTTCCTTGGCACACCTGAGCTCTTATTCAGCTACAAGACTTTCATCCGCAGCTTGATGGACTACTGTTCTCCCCCCTGGGCTGGCTCGCCTGCCTCATCTTGCTCATCTTGACGCCGTGGAAACCAAGGCTTTCAAGATCGTTGGAATCTCTCGCGATGAAGCTGTCTCTATGGGCCTATCACTTCGCCATCGCCGACAGGTTAGTGATCTCTCTGTCATCTTCCGCCTCCTCTCTGGTCTTGCACCCTGAGCCCTCTCTGGGTTGTTCATGGTCCTGAGATTTTACCAACCCTGCACTGGTTCCGAAGTGAAGGCTCTGGTGTCACCATGGAATATCTGCGCAACAGTAAACTCATCCCTGGAGGAGAAATACCTCCACCACATTAATTTTCTTCAGTCTTACAAAGTTGAACCTTTGCTTCGCCCCATGAAATCCTGTTAGATGGAAAGTTGAAATCTGTGGTACAATCCATGTCTCTGTAAAGAGACCTGGACTGTTTGGAAGTTATCTGCTTAAACAGGAAACCAATGTCGCGTTCTCCTTGTTCAGGTATCATGTGGGTTTTCCTCTTTCCCTTCAGCATCTGAGTTATCGTCTTCTGACTTATCTTATGCTGGATCTTTGGCACGTTTTTCTTCAAATGGATTCGTTATTTCTGACTGCCTTGACATTTTGGAGAGGAATAATTCGTGTTTTGCTTGTGCCAGATTGACATTTGTCATTATTTTTAAAAAATTCTTATTTTCCAACCTGAAGTAGTAATTTTGGGTTAATTACGATACCCGAAGCACAAGTAAAAACTCATACTTACAATATCTTACTATGAATTAGGACATATTACCTTCAAGTGAGCTAGTCTCCTAGTTATTTTGTCGGAAAGGTTCTACACCCAATGTTCAATGCTCTGGCGATATGCCAAGGCCATGCTCTGGCAACGGCCGGCCTTGTGAATGTCCGAGCTTTAGCATCACTGCAGGTGTTTAAGGCTCCCGAGTCGAGATCTTACACAACCTCTTTTTCATCTTTACTGAAACTAGCACCACACTCATTCCTGGCTCGACTGATATTTTATGTATTTTCCATTTATAAATGAAAAAAATAAATGAATGTGTCAGCAAGTGCTGACATACTGGCTACACCCATGACAGAAGAGTCCCATTTAGATGTAAAACCTTTGTGAATGCATTTGGCGATACTCATTCAGCTGAATAGCATTCTCTCCTGTTTGTTCTGCTGCATTCAGCTGCAGTATTCCTTGTATTACATTTGCCTCCATTTATTTGCCTTTGTTCTGTTTAGTGAACTCGGCTTACATTTTACCATGTACCAAAGCATTTGACCTTGTTTCAAACTTTGTTCCCTCCTCGTCAGTTTTTTTTTGGGGGGAGGCAACTTTTTATTATGAGCAAACAACCTGTCCTTACGGATGTTTAAATTCCCCCATCTGTATGATTTGTGACTTGTAATGCAGATTTAAACCAGGTGACGTTGTACGATATGCAATCATATGTAGAGAGAATTGGGGTGCTCCACTCAACCGGAACCCCGGGACTATGACTTTTTTTTTTCTTACCCCTGACAACTCTCTCTTGTACTGTGTACACCCTGGATACAATCACCAGTTTACAACTCATTCCATCCAGGGGTTCAGTTCTTGTAATGCTACCTCTTCTGGGAGTATGTATATTTTTTACCGTCTAAAACGTTATCATGTACACCCCGAGTACAATCACCCAAGTACAGTTTAAAACTCATTCCATCCAGGGGTTCACGGGTGCATAGGATTTAAAGAAACACACTAATAGTATGACATTTAGTATAATAATTTTCCCACTTCAATGATGCCCATGGTTTTCCTTTCCATAAATTCCTTACTTTGGTTTTTGGATTCTAACATTAATTTTCTACATTTGTTACCTCTGCCACCGAAGGTAGGCAGAGGTTATGTTTTCACCCCTGTATGTTTGTTTGTTTGTCTGTGAACAGGATATACCAAAAGGTTGTGGGCTGATTCGGATGAAATTTGATAGACATGTTTTGTGTGTGCCAAGGATGAAATGATTCGATTTTGGAGAAGATCTGGATCCGGATCCAGATACAATAATTTTTTAAGTGACTCTTCACCATTGAGAGATAGGGCCAAAAACTATATTTAGCACAATATCTCAATTTGTGAACGGATTTGGATGAAACTTGGTGGATCGGTTGGGTATGTGACGAGGAAGAATTGACGAATTTGGTGAATATCCTAATCTGGATTCGGATCAGAGGATTTTTGAATTGTTTCTTCACTATTGAGAATGAATGAATGATCGTTTTTAAGGCCATTTTTCCCTGCTAAAGCGGGGGTTAGCCTTGTGGGGCCCATGACAATCATGGTTCCCTATTTGAGGCAATGTTTTTATGGCCGGATGCCCTTCCTGACGCCAACCCTTGGTTACGCTCCTACGATGCGCAGGGATACGGTGTACCTATTCTAAACCGGGGTACACACCGTGATCATTCATCCCAGCATGCTGGTACTCAATTTGCCGACATCGGAAGGATGACAGGCTGAGTCAACCCCCCTGGCATTAATTCAGCGATCGATCGGGATTCGAACCCAGGATCCTAGGATCCCAAGCCGGCACCCTAACCGCTAAGCCAACACCAGGCTAGTTCTTCACGATTGAGAGATAGGGCCAAAAACGATATGTAGCAGTATGTCTCAAAAAGTTGTGAACGAGTTATGACAAATATAGGTGAATGAGTTGGTTAGGCGACAAGAACAAGCCGATTAGTTTTTGGTTCAGGTCCGGATCCAGATCCGGCCTATCAGTGGGATACAAAGCATAAACTGTTCAGCCTGGCGGAGGTATGCGCTCTACCGAGTGCTGTTCTAGTTTTTGTGTTATTTTCTTTTTTAGTAAAGTGGCCATTTCTCAGCCAGTTTGATGACATTGTGAGCCATCTTCCGTGCTATGTTTGCGACATTTATTAGGTGCTTTATGCTGTTTTATTAAAGTACTGTATCTACTGCACTCATAAACTTTTGGTATTTCTCATATTTACAAAAGAAACGTAAATATATTAATAATCGCAGAAATATGAATTAATAAATGGCCAAGAGAAGCAAACAGAAAGCTTTATATATTTGCAGAGCTAACTCAGGATCTGGGCTCAAAAGGGTTGGGCCTGGTGTATGAGAAAGGGGGAGAGGCAGACCGCAAGGCTTTGGTTGACAGCTTGGTGGAGACCCTCACAACTGGAAGCAGGTAAGAGACAGATAATATAATGAACTTGCATGGTGATTGGTGAGGTTAACATTGCTGGGGCCTTTGCGTGTTATCTAGCTGGCATTGAATACTGTGGATGTGTGTACCTGGCCTGTGAGCAAGAACATGAAACCTAAACGTTGCCTTCATTTCATTTTCCATCACTTTCAGACCAAAGCGAAATGTGACTGAAGAGACACGAGTTTTCCCAGTAGGTCTTGGTACAACACCTGAAGGGTATGTCGGTGAAGGAAAGTGAATATACCGTACAAGCTTAACAGTTTGATGGCTCCTGCCTTAATGAACCATTAAGTAGGTGTAAATGTGCTCTGTAAATGAAGTTTACTGCTTAATTTTAACGAGTTTATTTTATTACAACTATAATGCACATTCCTCCCTCCCCCAATTCTTCAGACATGGTATGTCCACATATCGAGAGCTTTGTTCACTGGCTAGTGACCTTAACCAGCCAGACCTCGTTTACAAGTTCATGCACTTGGCGAATCACCATGCAGTCTGGAACTCAAAAAAGGTGATCTTCATAATGATTATAATCATAGTAATAATAATAGTGGTTATCAATGTTAATTGGGCTATTAAGCATAGAAGGGTGGAGGGAGGGATGGTTAGGGTGAAATCACGAGGTGATGATGGGTTGCACTCTTGGAAAGACTGGAGGGAAGGGTATGAGACAATAGACATGGGGAGGTGTTTTCAGAGAGAAGAGCAATAAAGAAATGAAGGTGAGCGTTCAGCTTTGAATTTGGGAGGGTAAACAGGTGTGTGAATCGGAAACACTGTGTGCGACCTGGACGGGCTGGGGGACAATGGAGGGATGAGAGGACTAGATGATGGGAGGAGCGAGGTCAGAATTGAAGCGATAGAAAATTTTACGTTATAACCGATTCACTCAACATCACTTCTCTTCCTGCTATAGGGCGCAGCTTTTGGTTTTGCAACAATTGCACAGCAAGCTGGAGAGGCACTTTCCCCGCATTTGCCTGGCCTTGTACCTCGCCTTTATCGCTATCAATTTGATCCTAATCCCGGAGTGCGACATTCCATGGTCGCGATCTGGACAGCACTTGTGCCAGAAGCCAAAAAGACCGTGAGTTTTAGACCTCGTTTTTAATCCCAAGTGTTGTAATCCTGTGGCAGCATAACCCTGATATAATGCTTTTTGAGAACCTCATACGTATATATATATATACACACACATCATTGCATCTTTTTGTTCCTTCAGGTTGAAAAATACTTGCAGGAAATTGTGCAAGATCTGCTGTCTAACGTGACATCAGATATTTGGCGGGTCCGAGAGTCTAGGTAAACTTGGAGAAAAGTTTTGTAGAAGAACAAAGTTTTTTTGCGAGTACAAATCCCAGTGAGTCTGATGGTGTTGAAATTTATGTAGGTATATAGCCTGGCCTTTCTTGTTTACCTCCACTCCCTGATAGTTGCTTGGCTTTAAATGACCTTCTGCGAGGGCATTCAGCTGACATGGTGGACCATTTGCCTGATATTTGGAAGGTGCTGTTTCGTGTACGTGACGACATCAAGGTAAAGGTCATTTACTTGATTATTTGGGCAACTTGTTTTAGACAAAATGTGGTCCTTTGTATATAGAGTTGCAACTTATAAACCAGAACGGCACTCGGTAGAGCGCATACCTCCACCAGGCTGAACAGTTTACATTTTGTAGCCCACTGATAGGCCGGATCTGGATCCGGACTTCCAATATCTAATCGGCTTGTTCTTGTCACTGACCTTAACACATCCACCAAATTTCATCCCAATCCATTCTTAAATGTGAGACATCTTGCTGTACGGTATATCGTTTTTACCCCAATCTCTCAATGGTGAAGAATCACTTAAAAAAAAAAAAAAATTATCGTGTCCAGATCCGGATCTTCACCAAAATCGAATCGATTCGTTCTTGTCACACACCCAGCCTGTCCACCGAATTTAGTAATTGCCTAATCAGTCCATACATTGTTGAGATATCCTGCTCAGACAGACACACAATAAGACATAATGCAGAGCACAATACTTGCAAAATCCATCCCTTCCCAAAATAAAATGTTGCCATGGATACATGAAATTGTCCATTTAATTAAGATTATAATTGACGATCTTAATCAAAGCTCATGTCAATCGGATTAAAATTGATGATTTTTCAGATGAAAATTGATATTAGAAGTTTGAACTTGAGTTGACCTTTGACCTCAAAAATAGATGGTTTCCCAATTCAGTGAAGCACTATGTAATTGTTGTTAAATTCTGAAGTTAATAAGATGAAAAGTGATGCTTTTTCAGATGAAAATTGATGATTTTAGAAGCTTGACCTTGAGTTGACCCCTGACCTTTTGACCTCAAAAATAGTTGGTTTCCCAATTTAGTGACTTAGTATGCAAATGTTGTTCAATTCTTAAGTCAATCGGATGAAAAATGCCAATTTTAGAAATTCGACCTCAAGATGACCTTTGACCTAAAAATCAATAGGCTTCTTCTTTATGACCAACTCTACCATCTGGTGAAGTTTCGTGAAGATCGGTTTAAAATTGCGATCTGTAGGCGATTGACAGACAAACAAACAGACAGACAGAATGAAAAATCACTCGTAGAGTGACACTTGACAAAAGAGAACAAAGTAGAATGGCACTCAGTAGAGCATCCTTTTGACCTCAAAAATAATTAGTGGTTGAATTCAGTGACCTGATATGCAAATCGTCTTCATAGTTTAAGTTAATTGGTTTAAAATTGACAATTTTAGAAATCTGGCCTATGTTGACCTTTTGGCCTATGTTGACCTCAAAAATATAGTTGGTTTTTGTTTTTCCAAGATATGCTCTGTAATTAGAAAAATACGTTTTTCCAAGATGGCGTCCATACCACATGACCTATGATGTCATAATTATTAATAAAATACGCAACTGAATGCTTAACCCTGCCTTTCGCTTCGCTAGCGCAGGGTAATAATGACACTGTAGATGAAGTTACATTGACTCGAGCCATTGTATTATTGTATTCAGCAAATCTTTGTCGATAGATATCCCGCTGATGAGATTGAGAGTGAAGTGTAGAACGAAGTGGCCACGATCCTGATTTTTTTAATTTAATTGCTGTTCTTTTTTGTGTTGGTAAATTTTAAACCCATTCCCTTGTGTTCTCGTTCTTGTGCTAGGATTCGGTGCGTAAAGCTGCTGACCACACACTGAAAACACTCAGCAAGGTATGCATTATGAAATCACTCGTCTGTGCACATTTCCCCCCTCTTTCTGCTTCCACTCTTCTTCCCTCCCTAACATCTCCCGTCTTCCCTGACAAGTATATTTTTCAGTGGTGAAGAGAACCTTTATGTTGTTGCACCTTAAAAAAAATAATTATTGCTGTCTTATTTTTCTTCTACCTGCTGCATAATTTTCTTTTAAATGGTCAGTGTTGTTTCTTTAAATTTAAACTGTCATTTCCTGGACCATTTTTCTCAACCATTCCAACTGTTTATGCACCTGTTTCCCTTCCTTCTAGCTATTTGCTTCCACCCTGGCTTGGTGTCATTTACAAACAAGGATAAAGCAATCTGCATTCCGCACTCCAATCGAAATGACCCCTGAATTACTCCACTAGTTATTACCTTCCATCCCAAGTTCTGAAGTCTATATTCTCTCTATTCTGTTAGCTTACCCTATTTATCTTTCTCTAATAATTGCTAGCAACCTCCCATCAAAGGAATCTTATGAAACCATGTCGGTTTACCATCTATGCGGAATCTAAATAAATCAAATGTACTGCACGACCGTAATCCACCCTGAAGTTTTCCAGATGCCGTCCGAGTCCCAAAGTAACATTGTAAATACATTTCCTGCTATTGCAGTTAATCTTGCTGACCTATAATTCCCTGCTGCTCCACTTAACCAACCGAGTATTGGTACTGCATTTGATATTCCCCAATTTTCCATTTCCTTGCCTGTCTTCATCGCCTGAATGCAAGGTATCAAAATTCATTTTCTGAATTTTTATTCTACCAAGAAAGGATTAATGAGGCTCCATTTGTAATAAAACAAATGTGGTACAGTGGCAATGTATTATACCTTTGACCTAAAAGGTATTGGCTGGGCTTGAGATTATGGTCTCGTTTAGGTTACTGTCCGGCTCTGTGATGAGGAAAGTGCTGGGAGAGGCCAGCAGGCGATAACGGGGGTTTTCCCCTGCCTATTGGACCAAGGGATCACCAGCTCAGTGGAGGAGATCCGTGCCCTCAGGTAATAACCTTTTTCGTCGTATTAATTTAAGAATAATTCCTCGCAGAGAAAATTGATGCTTGCTATTGTAGGAGCTGTGAAACCTCTTGGTAAACATGGACCACACACCTTTCATATATGTCCACACTGCTCATATACTCATACAGGACAGATACCATTCTTGTAGGCAAACAACCTCATCCACGTCCTTTTAAATGTCTACAATTAATATGATGCACAAATAGGTTATTTATATGAACAGCAGAAGTGGCCAAATAAATTGAGTGATTAATAATGGAGCAGCAGTGCATTAATACTTCTGGAATTGCTATATAGAAGTCTATGAGTGCAGCACTCGTACCTTAATGATAAAATCAGATTACAGTAGTTTGAAAAAAACTGCCTTTCTAGCAACATGATTGATTGATTGTGCTTGTCTGTCAGTGGAGACTTTTTGATTTGAACCACCTATATTTATGGACACAAGTTTATCGCACCGTGTACCAGAAGCATGCATAATCGAGCAGCTTTTGATGGACAAGGCAATCTCGACCCATTTCTTACCTTGGACAAACTAAACTTGCACTTGCTGATTTGAAAATGTACATTCCCATTTGCCAAAGGTAAAAAAAAAAAAAAAAAATTGCTCTGAAGTCGGTGTATTAAATTGTGATCGTGATGTCTGATTGTCTGTGCTGCTGACCCCTTGCACTCTCAGCATTAGTACGCTGGTGAAGGTAAGCAAGGGTGCAAGACAGTTGCTTCGACCGCATATCTCCCGGGTGGTGCCAGCTTTGCTCGAAGCATTGGCTGGGCTTGAGCCTCAGGTGCTGAGCTACCTGAGCCTACGAGCAGCACAGAACGAGCAGGTACTTACCTACCTACAATATAATCTTGTTACCTCACACCATGTGTTTTGGTTTTCATGTTGCTGCACCTGCCTACCTCGACCCAAATTGTAATTTGTGTGCAAAAATTTGCTTTTGTACTATCATAAGTCAATCCATAAATATTGTATGGGACACATTTAAGTGAAATGAAAGTGTCATTTTATGTATTTTTGCTCTTTTCCTACATTAAATGTGGCTCGACTTGCTTACTGCATTTAGCATCTGTTTCATTATGCCCTCTTCTGAGCAGTGCTGGGTTTACACACAGTCAAAAAGGCTCAGTGTGATGTATGTCACCTGTTTCTTGGCACTCCTATCGTAGCAACTTGCAACCTGGGAATAGCAATTTTTACATCGGGCAATCTCGTTAGCACTGGCTACATGCCAGGCCTAAGTAATCAATACTGCTGTGCAATAACCACGTACATATCATAACACCTTCACTGTGCATGCCAAGCTCTGAACTGGTGAAAAAGCATTTTCTACAATGACATTGAAGCGAAAGGATTGTGACTTTTCGTGCAATCCAACAAAATCCATGATGTATTATCGTATATAATAGGTACCATGAATGAATGATTACTTTCCAAAAAACTGCGAATATTGCCAAAAATGCAGGAGTTGTGCTTCCCACCTGAGATGAAGGTTGCTATCAAGTTATGACAGGATGTTGACATAGTTATCTGTGTATTTTTTATTCCCTTCAATATGTGTATGCTGATAATACTTAACTATATTCTTAAATTTTTTTAACCAAAAAAAATCTTATAAAAATGTATACAAAATGATAAATAGTTGTAATCCCAGCCCAGCTATAAACTGTCAGTTTGGTGATTCACAGGCAGGGTGATTCATCAATGTCTGTGCCGTCCCTCGGATGGATGTTAAACTGGGAGCCCCATCTTCCGGCATGTGTTGGTGGACGTTAAAGATCCCATGGTGTCCTTTGCAAGGAGTAGGCGAGTTTTGCTGGCACCATGGCCAAATTCCTGCCCTAACTAGGTGAATGTCAGGCCTGGCCAGCCGGTTCATGACGGCCTGGGCCAAACTTGCCCCAGCCGACCTCACAAGGTGGGATAATAGTGGCCGTTAAATTATCCATAAATAATAAGTGGTGTCGGTATTTCTGTGTTTCAAACAATAAAAGTTTGGGGCATCTCGTGTTGTTAACTGTGATTAATGTTTTATTATCTAACTATTTATCTATAGATTATAGAACTAAAATGAGATGCACGTGAGCAAATTAAGACATAATTGAGATATGAGAAAAATGTCATGCACCGTAAGGGCTTTCAATACTGCATTAAAGGATAGAGGCACAATGCACTAGTCAGTGGCTTGGACTTAAAATCGCTTGCTTTGGCTTCTTGACGTAAATTACATGGAAATAGAAGTACATCTACATACAACAATAAATCCATATACTACAAGATCGTATTCTATAGTTGCAAACAATAGAGCATATTAGAGATGGATTCAAAGCATTCATTCAACCAAGGTGTCACGCCACGACATGTTGGTTGAATGATTGGCTTGCAGCTGCATCTCTTCCGTCATTTCACCTCGGGCTAAACATTTTCTGCTCGATGCCCAAAGCATTGGGTAAACGCTTGCTGCTCAGACATTCACAAGGATTGTGCTTTACAAAACTCATCTTATGAAACCTGGCCCTTAGGATCTCGGACTCGACAAGAAGAGACCCCATTCCTGATAGGAAAACTGACGGCGTAAGGCTGTTACATAAAGCCAACCGCTCTTCAAGGATGTTTGCGGGATAGTGCTCCCAAAAATTAACTCCCCTCCATGCTTTCTGGAGAGCAGTTTTTATTTTGTGAAAGCCATCCGTCATAAATTGCTTTCCTGAGAGAAGGTGTTGTACCTGGATGAGTTGACCTTTGGATGCCCAATGAAGTGGGTACAGGTATATTCCCCAATTGCATTTACAGCGCCTTCAGAAACTATTCACACCTCTTGAATTTTTCACATTTTGTTGTGTTACAGCCTGAATTTAAAATGGATTAAATTGAGATGTTTTGCCACTGATCGACACATAATACCACATAATGTCAGTGGAATTATTATTTTTTAGACATTTTTACAAAATAATTAAAACTGAAATACAGAAATGTGCAATCAGTTGAATTGGCCACAGGTGGACTCCAATCAAGTTGTAGAGACATCTCAAGGATGATTAAAGGAAATTTGATGCACCTGAGCTCAATTTGGAGTGTCATAGCAAAGGGGTTGAATACTTATTGACGCAAGATATTTCAGCTTTTAATTTTTAATTATTCTGTAAAAAAATTCTATACAAAATTCCACTTTGAGATTATGAGGTATTATGTGTCGATCAGTAACAAAATAAATCTCAATTTAATCCATTTTAGATTCAGGCTGTAACACAACAAAATGTGAAACAAGTCGAGGGGTGTGAATACTTTCTGAAGGCGCTGTAAATTTGCAATAATTTTTGTCTCGACGGTCTTCTGAATGCCGAGCCAAATATAATATTATGTTCGTTCAGAGTACAAGCAGTTCAAATTAATTCTACCTGGCCTTGTACCTCGCCTTTATTGCTTCGATTCGATCCTAATCCTTGAGTGCGACATTTCATGGTCGTGATCTGGACAGTACTTGTGCCAGAAGGTAAAAGGACACCAGGATTAAAAATCCAATTATATGGGTTAGGTTTAATATATTAAGAAGAACATTTTCAAAAATCATTTATATCATGTGCAATTCAAGTGCTGAATTCAAATCTTAGCTATTTTGCTGTTCAGTCTATCTTCTATAATTTACCTATTATTGTTATTCCTTTTGATGTTTTATGTTTGTACATGATGCTTTGAACTTACGGTGTCATTGAAGAGGAATTTCTCTGGATACGGGACAATAAAGATTATTAGCATTAGTCTCCAAACTGGTTTCACCAGAGGGGACAATAGGTTTGCTCTCTGTCTGTTCATCCGTCCCACCTTGGGTTTTCCAGACTTTTTTCCATCCCCTTTAACATGTTCAACTGAAACTTGGTACATGGCTTTATTATGAGAAGTTACGGAACAAGTTTGAGTTTCGGGAAGTTTCGCCAAATTTTCATGGAGTTATGCCCTTTTTGTCCCCTGTCGCACCGTGGAGTGAAAGGGGGACTATGGTTTTCCCCTCCGTCCGTGTGTCCGTCCGTGCGTGCGTGCGTGCGTGCTTGCGTAAGCGAAGGACCGCATTCGAATTTGGTGTGTGCGTGCAACCCACGTCAAAATCCAAGATGGCCGCCGCCATGTATGACTATGTCTGATGCCAAGTATGTCTGAACCTTGTGAGCTGAATATCTTTAAAAATAAGCGAAGTACCAACTTCTAATCTGGTGTGTGGGTGTATCTAGGCATAAGGAAGAACGCTATTGAAAATTGGGCCGCCACGTCAAAATCCAAGATGGCCGCCACGTCAAAATCCAAGATGGCCGCCACCATATATATGTCTGAACCTTGTGAGCGAAATATCTCGAAAAATAAGCGAAGTACCAAGTTCTAATCTGGTGTGTGGGTGTATCTAGGCACAATCAAGAACGCTGTTTAAAATTGGGTCGCCATGTCAAAATCCAAGATGGCCGCCGCCAT
Organism: Myxine glutinosa; assembly: GCF_964187855.1. Taxonomy (NCBI): domain Eukaryota; kingdom Metazoa; phylum Chordata; class Myxini; order Myxiniformes; family Myxinidae; genus Myxine; species Myxine glutinosa. The sequence goes on along the minus strand of NC_136261.1, from coordinate 195,294,975 downwards.
GTATGTCAACCTTGTGAGATGAATATCTTGAAAAATAAGCGAAGTACCAACTTCTAATTTGGTGTGTGGGTGTATCTCGGCATAAGGAAGAACGCTATTGTAAATTGGGTCGCCACGTCAAAATCCAAGATGGCCGCCGCCATGTATGTCTGAACCTTGTGAGATGAATATCTTGAAAAATAAGCGAAGTACCAACTTCTAATTTGGTGTGTGGGTGTATCTTGGCATAAGGAAGAAGGCTATTGAAAATTGGGTCGCCACATCAAAATCGAAGACTGCCACCACCATATATATATGTCTGAACCTTGTGAGCGAAATATCTCGAAAAATAAGCGAAGTACCAAGTTCTAATCTGGTGTGTGGGTGTATCTAGGCACAAACAAGAACGCTGTTTAAAATTGGGTCGCCACGTCAAAATCCAAGATGGCCGCCGCCATGTATGTCTGAACCTTGTGAGATGAATATCTTGAAAAATAAGTGAAGTACCAACTTCTAATTTGGTGTGTGGGTGTATCTAGGCATAAGGAAGAACGCTATTGAAAATTGGGCCGCCACGTCAAAATCCAAGATGGCCGCCTCCATGTATGTCTGAACCTTGTGAGCGAAATATCATATCATAGCATGTTTTCTGCGTCTTCCACTTTGTCAACTCACATCACTTCCCCGACGGGGGACCGAGGCGTAACGCTTGTTTGACTTAGAAAATATCACATATGATGCATTGGTCAGTTTTCCAGACTTTTCCTCTTATCCTTTAACTGATTCTACTGAAACTTGGTACATGGCTTTATTATGATAAGTTACAGAACTTGCAACTTATTCTGTAGCTTTTCATACCTAAAACAATTTGTCCTACTGTATATGGCTCACAATTGCTGAGTGCTTGGACAAAGAACATTCTTTGGGACCAGTAGGGGACATGATGTATTGCAAAGCACTTCTCCCTCTTGTTATTTGTATCTAAAGTGAAAACACACTCTCTGTATTGCCATTAACACCTTGCGCTAGCATTACATTTGTTTTTGTGTTGTTTTCTATTCGTTCCACATTCAGAAATAGAAATGTTATGTTCCTCCTATGTATGTCATTATTTTATGTTTACACTTTTTTGGTGCCACTTTGCTTGCTTCTATAATGTATATATTCTATTTTTTTCTGACGTACCTTATTCAGTATGTTCCTAAGTCAATTTCTATACTCTTCTTTAACAATGCTTGCTGTATCTTATTTGGTCCAGCACTGCTCATTCAGCATCCTCTTAAGAGGAACATTGAGTTATCTTTATCTATCTGGCTGAATGAGCTGCCTGCAAAATAGCCCCATTTAGCTGACTAAATTGCCATAGCTGCCACACAGCCTTAAATCTTCACCCCCACACAACCATTTTCACCCTCTGATCTCTGACTAATACAGAAACTGCCAAGAAAGGAAGGAACATCATGGTGAATGCACATAATAACACGTTATTGCAGTTTTGTACATTGGCTGATTGAGAGTTCTGTCATGTCTGTGCAGGTTCAGATGGACTCTTTGAGACTGAGTGCTGCTAAGGGTTCTCCCTTGATGGAAACGATCGCCATGGTAGGTTTAAGTATGTTTAGCAATGTTTAATGCTTCCGCTGCTGAAAGTGCCGATAGCATTTTGTTTTTAGGTTGTCCGTCCATCCGTCCATCCGTGCATCAGTGTGTGGTAATGTTGTAACTGCGATAACTTGTGGTCTGCTGGGGGGATTTTTAAAACTAAACTTGGCACAACAGTGTATTATGATGCAAAGATGGGCTGGTTAGATTTTGGGGTCAAAGGTCATGCAGTGACATGTTTTTGGGTTGTCTCTCTGTGCATCCATGCATGATAATTTTGTTGCCGCAATAACTTGTGAATTGCTAAAAGGGATTTTGACTAAACTTGGTACAAGTATGTACTATGATGCTAACATGATTTTGGGTCAAAGGCAAAGATCATGTGACATTTAGATGAAAGTAGTAGATTTCTTTTACTGCAATAACTTGTGAACCACTGAAGGGATTTTGACCAAACTTGGCCAAACTATGGACTGTAATACAACGATGGACTGAATAAATATTGGGCTCAAAAAGTCATAGGCCTAAGGTCAAGTGCCCTTTAAATGAAAATCTGTGTTACTGTAATACCTAATGAATCACTGAAGAGATTTCAACCACACTTAACACACTTCTGGACTGTAATACATAGATGAACTAATACTGTTTTAGCTTGAATAGGTCAAAGATCAAAAGGGGGAAAAAAAAAAACCATGTGCCCTTTTGAAAATCATTTTGCAGACCATAACTTGAGTTAGAAGCATCTGATGTTCTCTCTTCGACTTATCTCTCCTCTCTCCCCTCTCCCTCTCTCCACGCTCAAGGGACCATTAATTTTTTTCTTGTGACCTTTAATTGAGATAAAACGCAACAGTGGGTTAACATCTAATGTGGGCGGAGGCATACCCATTGATGCATTTACATCAAATTATACATTCTAGTTACAACCTGGTGTTGGGCTAGCGGCTAGGGTGCCAGCTTAGGATCCTAGGATCCTGGGTTCGAATCCCGGTCGATCGCTGAATTAACACCAGGGGGGTTGACTCAGCCTGTCATCCTTCCGAGGTTGGCAAATTGAGTACCAGCTTGCTGGTAATTCCCTGTTTGTCGTAAAAAGGCGACAAAAAGGGTTGGCGGCAGGAAGGGCATCCGGCCGTAAAACATTGCTTCAAAAAGGGGACCAAAAAAAACAACAACAACCACGGTCCCCGAAAAAGGCCAACCCCCGCTTGCGGGGAAAAATGGCCTCTAAAGGTGGTTTTTATACATTCTAGTTACAATTGATTTGGCCATTTAATTTCCCCATGATATCTGCATAGGTTTTTTTTAGCATTAAGGGTTTAGACCAGTGGTTGCCAAACTTTTTTTGTCCACGACCAAAATATTGAAATCGCATTCACCTCATGACCCAAATGGTACCAGTACCTACTTGATACCTACAATAAAAATAAAATTGTCAAATTGTACCTACAATAAAAATTGTCAAATAATATTTCAAAAAATTTAATCAACGAAAAATTAGTAACGCTTTCGATGTGAAACCCCCCTCAATCACCAGGACTTTGAGGGGTTTTTTTCAAGTTTGGGTCATGACCATGCTTTTGGAAACCCCTGGTTTAAAGGTTGCAACTGCATGATGGTGATTTTATCTATTTAATGAAGCCCAAGAAAGAAACTAGTTTGGTTATTATACCTTCACAACAGGTATTATGGTGTCACGAATATACGGGTTAGGTTGTAAGCAAGCCATTTATCATTCATGTCCAAAATATGGTGAAGAAAGATATCGGTGGGATGTGTGTTTGTGATACTTCCATGAAAATACTTTAGTACCTCTGCCACCAAAGTGAATGGAGGTTATGTTTTCACACCTATTTGGCTGTTTGTCTGTCTGTGAGCATGATATCTCAAAAAGTTATGCAAAAATTTGGAAGAAACATGGTGGACATTTTGGATGCATGATAAGGACGAATTCATTCAATTTTGCAGAAGATCTGGATCTGGATCCGGATACAAGAATTTTTAAATTCTTAAAGTGATTCTTCACCATTGAGAGATAGGACCAAAAATGATATATATCGTGATATTTCGAAACATTATGGGCGGATTCGGATCAAACTTGGTGGACAAGGAACAATTTTTTTTATGTGTGCGACAAGGACGAAATTGATTCGATTTTGGGGAGAATCCAGATCCGGTCCTGATACTATAATTTTAAAAGTGATTCTTCATCATTGAGCGATCGTGTCAAAAATGCTAAATAGCATGATATTTCAAAATGTTGTGGATGATTCTGACAAAACTTGGAGGATGAGTTTAGTAGGTGACAAGAACAAGTCGATTAGATTTTGGTTCAGGTCTGGGTGCAGATCGAGCGGTGGGATACAAAACATAAACTGTTCAGCCTGGTGGAGGTGTGCGCTCTACCGAGTGCCGTTCTCGTTTTTATTTGTCATGCAAAGATTGAGGTGGTTGAGCCTATTGACTGATTTGCCCACAATAGTAATAATACATACACCAGCAGGGACCCGTGGAAATTCCACAGAATATGAAATGTGACTTCAAACCCTCAACTTCTCCTGCCCTACCTCACAAACCCCCGAGTCCTCAACCTCCACCTCACTAAACAAAGGCCTCACCGTCCCCCTCTCAACACCAAGGTGTCAATGCTCTCCCCACTCCAAGCCTTCTCCCCACTCCAACTCACAATCCCACGAGTTATGCGGAAAAGAAATGTGACCATAAACGACACAAAACCAATTCTCTTCTTTGTGATGCATGTATAGTTGTATATGCATCCTTAAAAGAAAATAATGACATCGGGCAAAGGCCTTTTGTAAGGACATGGGTTTAAGCCCTGTTTCAGAGAATGCCAATGCCCTCCCAATGTCAAGCCATCAAACCCCCTCCCCATCCATCACGGTCGCTTGTCCAACTCACAATCCCACGAGATATGCAGAAAGGATATACAGTCGTGGCCAAAAATATTGCCACCCTTGCACTTTTTTCAAACAATGCACCATTTCAATTCCAGAAAATTGTTGAAATAAAAAAATATTTTGGGATCCACATGTGTATTTCTTTGGTTTACAGTGGAACAAAACAAGAAAAGCTGAAAAAATTACTAAATCTTAGCTTTTTCACACAGAAGTCCTAAAATGGCCCGGACAATATCATTAGCACCTTTTAGAAGTTGTTAGAAATAATTAGATTTCAAGCAGGTAATTCTCATTTAGTTTGGAATTGAATTCACCTAGGGTGAGTTGCAGGTGCCTGCAATATAAAAATCACTCATTCAACCAGTTTGAATAGAGAAAAGGAGTCATTCTGCTGTTTTGTGTCACTGTGTGTACCGCAATGAGCATGGAGAAAAGAAAGAAAACCAGAGAATTGTCTGAGGAGGTCAGACACAAGATTGTAGCCAAACATAGACAATCTCAAGACTACAAGTCCATCTCCAGAGACATTGATGTCCCTGTATCCACCGTACGCAATGTTATCAGGAAGTTTAAGGCCCATGGCACTGTAGCCAACCTCCCTGGACGTGGCCGCAAGAGGAAACTTGATTGAAGATTGAAGCGAAGGATTGTTCGAATGGTGGAGAAAGCACCTCATTCAACTGCCAAACAGATGCAAACTGACCTTCAGAAACAAGGTACGACAGTTTCAACTCGCACCATCCGACGCCAACTCAATGAAAGGGAGTTCAGTGGTAGGATTCCCAGGAGGACCCCTCGACCCCACTGCTGAGAGAGAGACATAAGAAAGCCAGACTGGAGTTTGCCAAAACACACCTGAACAAGCCAAAATCCTTCTGGGAGAATGTCCTTTCAACAGACGAGACCAAATTCAACCCAGTGTCAGAAACCTGGGTCTCCATCGAAGGTCATGGGTCTTGCAGCAGGACAGTGATTTCAACCACTTCAAAAAGCACCCAGGAATGGTTCAAGACAAAACGCTGGACTGTTCTGAAGTGGCCAGCATCGAGTCCAGATCTAAATCCCATTGAACACCTGTGGGGAGATCTGAAAACAGCAGTTGGGAGAAGGCACCCTTCAAATCTGTGAGAACTGGAGCAGTTTGCACAAGAAGAGTGGGCCAAACTGCCAGTAGAGAGGTTTAGGAAGCTCATTCATGGCTATAGGAGGTGCTTGACTGCAGTTATTTTGTCCAAAGGCCGTGCTACCAAATATCAAATCTGGGGTGTCAATAATTTTGTCAATGCCATTTATTTTTATTTTCTGATTTAAAAGGATATATTAAGTTCTGAATCAAAAACAAAGGTTCTGTAATATTAACAGTGAAACAAAGAATTGTGGAGACCAAATGCTTTTGTCAATTTCAACTTATTTTTAGAGAAAATTGTGGGTTATTTGGAAAAAGGGCAAGGGTGTCAATATTTTTGGCCACGACTGTGTGTTACAATAAACGACCCTAAACCAATTATCCTCTTCCGGATTTGTATGTACACATCATTAAAAGTAAATAATGACCTTGGACAAATTGCAAATGATAAGGGTTTAATCTCTGCTTGAGAGAATGCTACATAGCTATTTGGGCGGTGCATAAATTTACTGACTGCTGTCCTGATCATTGAGGCTGATGCTCACAAGACCCTAACCCCGATCGGCTCAAAATTATTTTAACTGTCGCTTTGGTAGTTTTATAATGAAGGAAACACGTATAGAGAGTGCATAGCGATTGTGAATATGACAGCTCCGAGGCATCTTTGGCTTCGCATTTCAGTGAACACCAACATGGTGGCTGTAATATTGAAATCTGTCTCCAAACCCCCTCACCACCCAAAGTCCTCAACCAAACGTAACACCTACGTCCCCCCCCTTTTTTTTCTTTTTTTTTTGTATACAACATCGAGGCTCGTGAAAGAGCTAACATTAATCACACAAAAAGTGAAACCGACACATAAAACCCCAAAAATAAGGGGAGCGGTAAACAAGATGGGGAGAGAGGGGGAAGGACACAAACACAACATTTGAGAGCAGAGACATCGGGAGAAATGTGGGAGGGGGAGGGCTTGGGGGGAGGTGGGAGAGGTATAAAACATATGAACACTTCAAGGACTTCCAGGAAAGAAGTTGGAATTTCATTTTAAAAAATTGTATCTGGGGTGAATTAGTGGGGGTAGAAAAGATCAAGGTTTTGGATGGGGGAAGATAAGAGATGGTGGTGAACAGCTGTTTTAAAGACCTGGAGGGAGGAGTGTGATTGAAGGGAGTGGGGGAGATTGTTCCAGAGGCGGGAGAAAAGGGGAATGAAAGAGTGAAGGTGAGCAGAGAACCTAGATTTTGGCAGTTTAACCATAAGAGGGTTGCAGGCAGATCTTGTGCGACCTGAAGGAATATTGGGGGGACAGAGCACAGAGAGAGCTGGGGCAGCAAGGCCGGAGAGGAGTCGGTAGAAGACAGAAAGACCACAACCTGCCTTCGGTGAGTGAGTGAAAGGCCCTCGGAGTTAAGTTCATCGCAGGAGATTCCAATGATTCTGAAAGCTTTGGTTTCAACAGCGTGAAGCCGAGCTGGGTGTGAGGCAGGAGCACCAGCCCAGAGGGGGGAACAGTATTCCATTGAGCTGCGGATGAAAGCCTTGTATGTGGTGAGGAGCTCAGGTGTGCCAAGGAAGGACTTCGCACGACGGAGGATGCCCAGTCGGCGACTGGCTTTGGAGGCCAGCTTGGAAATGTGGTTTTCCCAAGAAAGATCATGGCAGATAGTGAGACCCAAAAGCTTGAGCGACAGAACTTCTTGGAGAGGATTGTTGAGAAAGTAGATGGGAGGATTTTCCAGTCGGTCCTTTCGGAGAGACATTGTAAGAGTGTGAGATTTGTCAGGATTGAAAGACATGTTCCACTTGTTTGACCAGTCTGTGATTTTGTCCAGGTGTGCAGAAAGTGAGGAGGCTGCAGACTGCCGATCTGAGGGATGAGGAATGGAGCGGCAGATAGTGGAGTCATCAGCAAAGAGATAGAGAGGATTTTCCAGAGAGTCGGAGATATCATTGATGAAGACCAGAAATAGCACAGGGCCCAGAACACTACCTTGGGGAACTCCAGCCAGAACAGGAAGGGGAGATGAGAGAAATCCATTCAGGGCCACACGTTGCCTACGACCAGAGAGGAAGTCCGCAAGCCATGAGGAGATTTCCATGGATACCATAGGAGGAGAGTTTGGTGAACAGAGCTGGGTGCCAGACCGTATCGAAGGCATGTGATATGTCAAGTGAGACAGCTCTGATTTCCTGTTTGGCATTGAGGACCTCCATCCATTGTTGAGACAGCAGAAGCAACATGTCCAGAGTAGAATGACCTTGTCTGAATCCAAATTGATGATCAGAGATCAAGCCATTGGAGAAGAGGAAAGATTTGATATCCAAAGCAATGATGGATTCCATGACTTTGCTGATAATTGGGAGCAGGCTGATTGGTCTGTAGTTGCAAGGATCTGTTTTTGCACCTTTTTTGTGTAAAGCGGTAATGTTTGCTGATTTCCAAGATGCTGGCAGATGACCTTGAGCAAAAGAGAGGGTGAAAAGAACAGAGAGAGGGTGAGATAGAGCGATAGAGCAGGATTTTAGGACCCGTGGGCTGATGCCGTCTGGTCCAGTTGCAGAATCAGAGTCGAGGTTTGACAAAAACTTCTCCACCTTTTTAGGAGAGAAGGACACAGAGTTCAGGAGCAGTTGGGTTCGACTGGGAAAGGTGGGAACAGAGAGAGATGGGTTTGGGACACAAGATTTTGAGGCAAACACAGAGTTGAGGCATTCGGCTTTGTCACGTGCGGTGTCAACTGTGTAGCCATTTGAGGTAAGGGAGGGGATGGAGAGGGAACAAACACCAGAAACGGATTTGACCAGATGCCACCAGGATTTGGAGGAAGGAGACAGGTTTGAGAGTTCAATCTTGAGTGTGGAGAGATAGTGCTTCCTGGCACTCCTGAGGGTAGACACACACTTGTTCCGAGCTTGGTGGAAGGAACTGAGATTGCCTTCATTTGGATTTGCCTTCCAAGAGGCAAAGGCAAGTTGTTTCAGGGCAACTGCCTCACCACAAGATTCAGTGTACCATGGACGGGAGGAAGGGTAAGACAACTGAAGACAAGATGGGATAAATCTGTGCATGAGAGAGAGCAGTTTGCTTTGGAAGAATTCCCAGGAAGAATTGATGTCAGAGGCAGTGGAGATGGGAGACCAGTCCAGGTGATTGATGGCTGCTTGCAGCCCGTGCCAGTCAGCCTGATTGAAATGCCAGAGTCGTCGGCGCTGAGGAGGCTCTCTGAGAATGGCCAGAGAGATGTCCACTTTAACAAGCACATGATCAGAAGAACCGATTGGAGCAGGAGAAGAGCAGCAGACATTTGCAGGGAAGTTTGTCATAACCAAGTCCAGAAGAGAAGATACTCCCTTGACTGAGATCCGGGTCGAGAAATTGACAGATTGTGTCAGTCCCAATGAGTCGCAGAAGTCCTTTGCTGAGGTGCCATGGCTGGTGAGAGATGACCCCACACCCAGCCAGCTGGCATGATGACAGTTGAAGTCGCCACATATGAGGAAGAGAGAGTTTGGATGAGTTGATAGAAGTTGGTCCATGTTGTCCGACAGCGAAATCTAAATGGAGTCATCACTGTTTGGAGGACGGTACAGAACACATATGAACAAAAGGTGGGAGCGGAGAGGAAGGCGTAGCCAGAGGTACTCCTGGGGGTGGGAGTGGCGAGAGGGCAGTGCAAGGAGAGTGAGGAAGAGAGTTTTTGATAAAGATAGCCACCCCACCACCAGGACGAGGCTCAGGTCTATCATATCGGAGGAGGGAGTAACCAGGAAGAGATATTAAGGAATCAGAGACATCTTGAAAGAGGAAAGTTTCTGTTGAGCAGATTAAGTCTGGATTGTCAGAAGCAACCTGGATGGAGAGATCAATCAGGTTTGAGCGAAGGCCCCGGATGTTTGAGGTCCATACCGTTAATGAGGAGAGAGGGGGAACATCGGGTGCAGGACAGGGGTGGGGAGGGGTAGGGTCAGATGAAGGATGAGAGGGGGAGGTAGGAAGAGCAGTTGATTGTGTGTCAGAGATTACAGAAGAGTTACAAGAAAGGGAAGGATGAGGAGGATGAAAGGTTTGATGGTGATGGGATGAGGCACAGTGAGGGGTTGTTTGAGGGGGGGGGGGCAGGGGAAAGGGTCATAGGGGTCATAGGTAAAAGGGTTTAGGGTGGCATAGTTCCGAACCCGAAGGATCGGTAACCGACACAATTTCGGTCTTCGAGGCCGGCCGATAGGCAAAGTGTGACCAGAAGGGACGAGGTTCTCCTGACCCTCGACTTGGTGGGGTTTGTCCGCACAATGTGGGCGCTTTCAGGATGAACCTTAGCCGGGGAGCGTTGGGCGCCCCGGTCTGATACTGCCGCCCACGCGCAGAACAACTTGTGAGTGCACATGGGTCTTGGCGGTCCCACTGGCCTAGCGCTACCATGTTTAGACAGCGAAATCCGTCCCCGGGCACCGGCACCTACTCCCGTAAGTTTGAGAGAATAGTGGCGCCAGGCACGGTAGGACACCCGCGGAGCCCCGGCAGACCAGGGACGCGCGAGCCTACGCATTAGCGTGCTATGGCGGAATCAACGGCTTCGGCCACGGTCGGGCCGATACTCGGCCCGGTTGCACCGGGAATGAACTGGTTCGACGCCCGCGCTGGAGAGGTTGCGGGCGACTGAGATGTATTAACAAATTAATTAATTAATTTGAGACGTCCGATTTCTAGTGTTTGGAAATTTGGAAGAGCTTGACCCTAGCCTTTCCCTTGCGAGGGCAAGGAGGAACTTAACGCTTGACACTTAAGCTTAGTTTGAAGTACACCCTGACCAGCGCTCACGGTGGGACGGCAAGGCAACCAGAAGGGACGAGGTTCTCCTGACCACGTGGCCCTCGATCTGGGAAGCGAGAGGCGTTCCATTAGTGGACGCACCCCTCACGCCCGACTTTTGGGCGGCCCCGGCAGGCCGTTTGTTTTGACGTTCCGTGACAGGCCCCGCACCCCCACCTCCGGGCCGACCGGGCGACCGGAATGAATCCCGGTGTCCCGATCCGAACCTTCAGAGCGGGCCGGCTGGGGAGTGCCTGGCACCCCGTACCTACACTTTCCGTCCCTGCGGTCCCAAATACCGGAACCACCCAAATACCACTTTATTCGACAAAATGAGGTGCGGCCTACATCTAGGCAAGGCCGCGTGACGTCATCGCGCTTTCACCTTAAAAGACTTATTTGATATAAGTTAATATTTTGATATAAGCCTTAGAAAACCAACCCTATATAAGTCAATACCTCCAACGATACAGGTGCGCATTCGTGCCGCGTGACGTGGTGACGTCATCGCGTTTTCACCTTAAAATACCTATTTGATATAAGTTAATATTTTAAATTAGTCGGTCAATTTTTGCGCAATCTTTGCTAAATAAAGGTTGTCTTTACTTACCTGGTGGTGTTCCTATCCACCACAAGTAACCCGGTGCAATAATCGAAAACCGATTCAAAATGGCCCCTCGCTACGATTTTCCACGATCACATTTTATTTTCACGTACTTCAAATCGACGGATTTTTACCAAATAAAATACCTCACTCAATGCACTGATGTCGTTTTTGCGGCAGAAGTGAAAACAGATTCTAATTTGGAAATAAAACGAAGGCGTGCACAATGTAACAAAATCTCCTCAGAATCCAAAGTCGTGCCGCGGAACGTGGTGACGTCACTGCGTTTACAGGCTTAAACGGCAATTTTATATAAGTTAATATTTTGAATAACTCGGTCAATACCAGTCCGATTTTCGCCAAATAAAGGTTCCCGTTATCCACAGATACCCCTGTATCCTCCTAGAGGCGAAGTCAGGATGAATTTCGCAAAAAATAAAGTCCTTCGGCGACGAAAATTTAGCATGGGGTTTTCCTATGTAAATTTACCCTGAAGTAATTTTACCGAAAATCCTGGAAATTTCGCGGGGCCAGTTTCTGTCGAGTGTTAAGACGTACTAGCGACTGCGAAATCCGGAATCAGAATTAAAATCCGAGCCTCCGTTAGTTCTAAGGGCCCCCCAAAACAAATCGCATATATTCCTAATGAAAAAACTCCGGAGTTCCTAAATACCAAATCCCATGCCATCCGATGTCAATCCATATATCCGAGTATGAGATAGAAGGGAGACGAAGTGGGGAGGAGGCAGCTTTGAGAAGGAGGTGGGAGGAGGGACAATTTGGGAGGGATGGTTGGGGGGGAGATTTGAAGGGGAGGGTTTGGGGGGGAGTTTTGAATGGGATGGGCAAGGGGGGAGTTTCGGAGGGGAAGGGCAAGTGGAGAGTTTAGGAGGGGAGGGGCAAGGGGGGAGATTTGGAGGGGAGGGGCAAGGGGGGAGATTTGGAGGGGAGGGGCAAGGGGGGAGATTTGGAGGGGAGGGGCAAGGGGGGAGATTTGGAGGGGAGGGGCAAGGGGGGAGATTTGGAGGGGAGGGGAAAGGGGGGAGATTTGGAGGGGAGGGGCAAGGGGGGAGTTTAGGAGGGGAGGGGCAAGGGGGGAGTTTAGAAAGTGGATGATTAATGAAAGATGAACATTTATAACAAATCTGGTTTGTTGTGATTTTCAAGTTAGTGATCCGTTTAAGAACGATGGAGGAGGGGTGGAATGAATGAGAATTTAGAGCATGTAGTGAGAAAGAATTATAAGAGATTGAATATTTTTTTGAAATGGAATGAGTTGAAGAGGAAATTGAAAGGAGCCTTTTAAATAGGAAGAAAAACAGCGTGTTGTAATAAACCACTGAATAAAACACTCCAGGGGAAAGTTTAAACATATTTAATCAGAACCATGAAGAACAATCTTATATTCACAAAAATACCAATGGGGAGAGGGAGCCTAGAGGGACAACCATGAGTCACTTGAACAGGGCAAAAGGTGGAAGGCAGGGCGGTAATGGGGGCGGGGCGGGACAGCGCACGTGGACAGAGGCAAAAGCACACGATGGGACAAAAGCACACGAGGAGAAAGGGAAATAAAAGTTTTTTTTTTTTTTGTTTTTTTTTTTGGGGGGGGGGGGGTGGGGGTTACAACGTTAGACAAAGAGTAGATGTTTGGTGAAGTTTGGGGGAGAAGGGAAAATCAAAAAACCTTGCAAAACCAGCGAAGGAAGGAACAAACTTCGACGGGGGGCCCGTCACAATTATGTGTGAGGCCTTGAGGCTGCAAGGCCACACACGCGGTGCGGCAAACAGACACGATTAATTTATGAAAGATAAACACCGAGAAACTTCCAAGGGTCACACTATAGGTTCACACACCGAAAGATAAATACAGTTTCGACAAAATACAATTGTGAACAGACTTAACTTTGAAAACGTGGAGACCGTGTGGAGCTTCGAAAATCCGTGACGTCGTCTCCAAGATCTCGCAAGATCTCGATCGCGAGATCTCTATTCCCATTCTTCAAAGCAAAAGGGGTAAATTGTTATATCGCCATGACATATTTATTCATTATCTCATTGAAATAGTGGAATATTTAACTCTTCATGCCATTAGTGACGTCACAGCATGATTGAAACAGGAAGTGGATATCCGACAGGTCATAATTTATTACGGTCGGTCGTTTGTCTATCCTGTGTATGTTTTTAATATAACAAATTGTTGCGGATCTCGGATTACGGCGCTCCCCTTACCGAGGGGTGGGGGTTAATCCCCTCGTCTATTAAGCTGGCCATCCGAGTCCTAGAAGATATCGCGCTCCTTTGCGGGGTTGAGGTTGACCAGGGTGACTGGTCAACGGGTTCCCAGATACCTTTGCCCCCCTCTCCGCAAAGCAGGGCGATACTTCTGTTCGAGCCACGGACAAGATGGAAGATTGCCGAGCGAAGGATTTAGCAATCCGAAGCTCGAGCCGTTAGCAATAAAACTAACCCGATCCTGAGCGTTGGCCAAATCGTGCCACGTATGTCAATGGAGAAATCACTAAAGCGACCGGATGAGAGGAAACCCAAAGAATAAGAAGGAAGAACACAGGTTTATTAATTATGTACAAAACCAAAACCAAGGAAAAAACGAAAGGGTATGTACAGGGAAGAAGAAGAAGCAGATACACAGGGCAAACCTTATACAGTCTTATATTATCACTCCCAGGACAGTACAAACACACTTACACGAAAAGGTGGTGGTGGTGGTGGTGGTGGTGGGAAGGAAGAGAAGGGTCCGGGCAGATGCTTGGCGTCGAGGTCCGGCCCCAGGTTCACGCTCCGCTCTGGTCCACGCTCCGGGTGTTCACTCGTACCGCGGCAAGCGGCCGGCAGCTTCGCGTGGCGTTTAACGTGAGCGGACAATTATATCGCGGGGGGGAAGACTGGGCTGCGGCGTACGTAATAAATTGTCCCTCAGCCTTTTGCTAGTTGTGCGCCTCCAATCGTTCATAAACGGCAACCAAGGACTCCTTTCGCATTGGTTCAAATCGTTCTCCCGGGCACCTCTCTTCTCTCACTCATCTCTCTGGCTCATCCCATCTCCCTGGCTCATCTCTTGAAGTAGTCCCACGCACCCGCTTATATTGCCCACTCACGTATAAAGCCGCTTGCCTTTTGGCTCCGCCTACCGGTGAGCTGGCCTCGGCTCTGAGTGGTCGCGAGCGCTCACCAGTCCGCCCCTTGATGGGGCATTGAGGGGCCACGCCTTCGTTCTTGGCGCTCCGCCCTTCCTCTACTGCTTGACCGCGTGCGTAATGGCGGCTGAGCCAGGCGGCGTAAGCTACTGGCAAGCAAGGGAGCCCAATTTGGAGGAAGGCTACGCCGCAATATGAATAGGATTGGAAAAAGGGAGCCTCGGTTATTTGATTAATGCAACGCAGAGTCAAACTATTGGGAACAGATCCTTACCTGGAACACATACCAATGAAATAACTAAAGAAGATCCTATGGTGTGCTACGTGTTGCTCGTGGCCTATCTAGGGTGCGACCTTTGACCTTTACACCAAAAATGGGAATATTTACAGGGGATTATTTATAAGGGATATTACAATATTTACAAAGTGGAGGGTTCTAAAAACCGCAACACTGCACCCTCATTACCTCCAGGGCCGTCCCGGCCCGACATAACTTTAACTTAGTGTGACACTCAGGTGTGGTAACCCTCTACTATTAACTTCACCCTGAGTGCGACATTTTTAAAACAACTAAGTATGTCCCGCCTGCTGCGTTGCATTCTGTCTATCAGACTCACGTCCACAGAACAACCGAATCACGGAATTAATTTTCAAACTACACATTGACGGTGGGGAGCATTATTTACAAAGCCACTACTTGGTATTTACACGTGAACCCAGGACCTGTCTTTTGGGAAACAAAAAGAAGATCTTTTGAGAAGAGGAAAGGCATACACTGCACTGCACCGATACCACCAGCACCAATAAGCACCAAAGCACCAATATGCACAAAGCACCCAAAGCATCATAACACGAAAAGCACCATCTGGTGCACAGTCATCACATTTCAATAATAATCAGCAGACGACTTGCGACGTCTTCTCTGCTGGGCCGATGTTCTTGGCTGCTGGGCCGATGTTCCTGGACGACTTCTTGCTTGCTGCCTAGTTGGTACTAAAACGAAGGCACAAAACATGTCCATTTCTTTAATTTATGGCCAGCAGGGGCCAACTAAGGTGGTCCACCTGCATGGCTTAGGTGCCACCTTTACCGTGGTCCGCAAGCAAGATCTGGCCACAATGGCCGGTCCCCAGCAGAGGTGCCAGGCCCCAAAATGTGGGGTCCATGAATGTGGTGCTCGGCCACAGACCTGTGGTCCATATGGTGCTAGGCCACAAGGCGTGCAGTCCATAAGTGGGGTACCGGTCCAGGCAGGCAGCAGCGAGGGCGCGGGCACACAACTGCGACACCTGCACACTTTCCCCGGGCCCAAAAGAAACAAATCCGTGAGTGGGGGAAGGAGGACAAGCAAGCAGCGGGCCAAGATCGCAAGGGTACACAGCAAAACAAGGCAATGCAGAGTGAGGTGCGCTGGAGAATGAGTGGAGAAAGCTCGTCCCTAGTGTACGCTCCCCCCGTCACCTAATCTACCCTTGCCCCTACCCCGTATTTACACAATTTACAAATCCGTCGCTAACGTCCTGTCTTCCCCATATCTCCCCTAATACCAAATTCGTCATTGATCCCTCTAAACCCAAATTTGCCATTAATCAATTCATCATCAATCCCTCCTAAGGAGGAAGAGATGGAACATCAGCACAATGTCACCCCCACGTCATGATGCGTCTTACATACCAGACATTTGCACAATCCGGTGGTGTGGAGTCCTGTCACCTTGGTGAGTGGATGCAGATGGTGTGAAGAGACTTTCAATCCTAACTATACTCTAAATGACTTTAACACACTTTTACTCTACCCGGGGTCTTTCCCTGGCAAACCATTAGCCATTTTACACTATGTGGTTCTAAAAACCGAACTCCCATTGACCAAACTGTGGTGCTCACCAATTTGGGGTCTCACTCCCCCGATTCTACTCCCGGTGCCCTCGCACAATTTCCGGGCTGGGTCGTGTGGCGCTCCCAGCAGGTCCGCTCACCTGCACACCTCCGCCAATGCAGTTGTCTCCCGAGCTTACCTGCTCCTTACCTTAACCTACCTGGGGAAGGCCCTCTGGCACTCTCACCCCCTTCTGCCTTCTCTGGCGTCGGGCTACCCGGGTCCGTCCTCCGGATCCTCGGGCCCCATTGAACTCTACTGGCTCCCAGAGCCTACCCGCGGCCTCACCTGGCCGACAGACTAACAGTGGCGGAGTGCCCATTTAACCATACGTACTAACAGGCCACACGCCCAGCCAATTTCATTTCACGAATGCACCCAACACAACACTTCTGTGCTACTACTCGCACCACAGATGCCAATATCCAACCACAATTTACCTACTCCCTCTACCTACTTTTAAACTACCCTCCCCGGGTACTCGTGAGGGGTCCATCCTTCCCCATCCACTCCTTTCGCACCAACCACTCCACTTCACGTATTCCACACTACCCACTCCACACCATCCATTCCATACTCCATACCATCTATTCCATACTCCATTCTCACTTGCCACCTGTATTCCACTTGCACACCTGGTGGCACTTGCACCCTCCTTTCCTCCAGGTGCATTCACTCAATCCAATACACTCAACTCAATGCACAATCACACCTTTCAGAATACTCTGCTCAATCACTTCCTACACACACACTGCATCATCTGATCTACCTGGTTTTCCCTCTAACTTAGTGCTTCCCGTCTTCCCTTATACTATTGCACATCCCACGTCGTTATCATCCAAACAAATCTACCTACGTCCCCTACTACAGGTATGATGTCGCTACTTAAATCTACAGTTACCTGTGGTCATCTTTCTAAATCCCTATACATTATCCCAACCCTCCCTGGCTTGGTTTTCACCGCCATAACCCCATAAACTATAGCTCATGTGCCCCCACATACGATGTGAGGAATGGTAAATCTACCATCCCTCTACACCATATACCATTTGCCATCAATTTCCCTATCACACTATCACTATCGCCATCAGTCCACTTCACTTAGAGCCTCGGTACATCGTTACATCATTAAAACTCGGCTTCGCAAAGCCGAGCAATGAATACGGGTGGTTTGTCTCCTGCAGGTTGGGTCCATCCGGCATTCGGATTCAGGGGCGGAGGTTTTGTCGGGCCAAGGTTCAAGGCACCATCCCTACGCAAGGCCTTGCGCTGCCAAGCGCGATGGCCCAGCCTTGCCCGGGTGGAGAGCCGCCACCACAAGTGGGCGCTGTTCCGACCCCTCCTACCTTCCCTTAAACCGGGCCGGTCGCTTTGCCTGGCAAAGCGCGGAATCGACCGTGCAGGGCGGGGCCCGGCCCGAATCGTGCACGGCGCCCTGAGCAGGAGTGACGCGACACCGATCCCCGCCGGCTCCCGCAGCACACAACGCCCGGCACGGACCGAGGGCTCGCGTCGGCTATCCGTCAGCCTAAACGCTGTCCCGGTTAACGTCGATGCCCGACTTGCATGCTCACACCACGCGTTCCTTTTTACATTCTCATTCGCACACCATGTCATCCTCACGCACTCCACACATTCCGCCACCGCACTCTCTCCCCGTGCACACTTGCATGCTCACACCACGCGTTCCTTTTTACATTCTCATTCGCACACCATGTCATCCTCACGCACTCCACACATTCCGCCACCGCACTCTCTCCCCATGCACACTTTTGCGCACACTCTCCCGGTACGTACTCCGTACCACTCACCGGTGTGTACTCCCGCATACACCCACTCAACGCACACCTACCCAGGGGTGTGCAATCTGTTGCGCACCCAATAACGCGCTCCACAACCAACTCAGGTGTGCATCCCCGCACACTCTCTCCATCCATCACACTCTCCGTGTCACAATCACTCCCACTATCACACTCTGTATCGCATTCATCACACATACACTCCGACGTGCGTTCGCTCTCGCACTCGGTATTACACTCGTGCTCCGACGCCATTCGTACACGCGCGCCATTGCCATTCATAATGCGCACCACGGACCTTTTACGAGCGCCCGGGTTACACCTGCATCCCAAGCGCGCGAAAATTCTTTTTGCACCAAACACAGCCCGACTCACCTGGGAGCTTCTTCCTCCTTGCTCCAACACCACCTGCAAATCTTTATTAGGATTAAGCACGGCATCATGATGCGAGCACGGGCTTTGTACAATTTCCATCTTTTCCTCCCGCGAGTGGTTTTCTAAGTCCGGCGTCTGCTTAATCCCAATTTCCACTATTGGTTCGGTTTCTTTTCCAATTCTAATTTCTTTTTCCGCCGCTGCACATGAATTTGCCCTGTCCAATTCGGCGGCCGTCGGGTTTTTCACACCCCGAGTCGCGATTTCTATCCCGGTCCACCCGGCTTCGCTTTGCTCACCTTCGCTCACCCCGCGCTCCTCGAGTCGCGTTACCTCGCTGCGTACCGATGTGCCTCTCCCGCCTGCCATGCGGTCTATGTTCTCCCCACATTTTTGTATGCGGTCACCCATTCTGCTTCCAAACCCTTCAATTTGGTTTCCTAATCCCCCCCAATCTGCTTCCTAATCCCCCCAATTTGCTTCCTAATCCCCCCAATTTGCTTCCCAAATCATTTTTTAATCCCTCGAAGCTATCTTCTGTTTTGACCATAAAGGCCATCATGTGGGTCACAAATAGGCCCCAGTCTACTGCCTCTGCAGGCTCGGCTACCGCGGCCACGTGCGCGGCGCCGCCATTTTGTGTGCTTGCAACCCCCTCTACCGCACCTTCTTTGCTTTCCTCCTGCATTACTCCCACCTCTTCCCTGGGGTCCTGGGTTAAATCTAGCCCCTCTTCTATCTCACCCACTGGCATCCTATCGCCTTGACTATCCATGGCACGACTCAATTTGGATCTTAAAAATAATTTTGGCCGCTCCTAATTTTTGACCAAATTTTTTAGATACAACAACAACAACATGCATTTTAAGGCCATTTTCCCTGCTAGAGCGGGGGTTAGCCTTGCGGTCCCCATGACATGACAATCCCCATTTTGTAGATGGATTAAAAAATTTGGTTCGGGTCCAATCCCACTCCTGACACCAATTGTTGCGGATCTCGGATTACGGTGCTCCCCTTACTAAGGGGGGGGGGGTTAATCCCCTCGTCTATTAAGCTGGCCGTCCGAGTCCTAGAAGATATCGCGCTCCTTTGCGGGGTTGAGGTTGACCAGGGTGACTGGTCAACGGGTTCCCAGATACCTTTGCCCCCCTCTCCGCAAAGCAGGGCGATACTTCTGCTCGAGCCATGGACAAGATGGAAGATTGCCGAGCAGTTTAGCAATCCGAAGCTCGAGCTGTTAGCAATAAAACTAACCCGATCCTGAGCGTGCCACGGCCATGGCCAAATCGTGCCACGTATATCAATGGAGAAATCACTAGAGCGACCGGATGAGAGGAAACCCAAAGAATAAGAAGGAAAAACAGGTTTATTAATTATGTACAAAACCAAAACCAAGGAACAAACGAAAGGGTAGGTACAGGGAAGAAGAAGAAGCAGATACACAGGGCAAACCTTATACAGTCTTATATTATCACTCCCAGGACAGTACAAACACACTTACACGAAAAGGTGGTGGTGGTGGTGGTTGGAAGGAAGAGAAGGGTCCGGGCAGATGGTAGGCGTCGAGGTCCGGCCCCAGGTTCACGCTCCGCTCTGGTCCACGCTCCGGGTGTTAACTCGTACCGCGGCAAGCGGCCGGCAGCTTCGCGTGGCGTTTAACGTGAGCAGTCAATTATATCGCGGGGGGGGGGAGGGGGGTGGGGAGACTGGGCTGCTGCGTACGTAATAAATTGTCCCTCGGCCTTTTTCCAGTTGTGTGCCTCCAATAGTTAATAAACGGCAAGCAAGGACTCCTTTCGCATCGGTTCAAATCCTTCTCCCGGGCACCTCTCTTCTCTCACTCATCTCTCTGGCTCATCCCATCTCCCAGGCTCATCTCTTGAAGTAGTCCCACGCACCCGCTTATATTGCCCACTCGCGTATAAACCCGCTTGCCTTTTGGATCCGCCTACTGGTGAGCTGGCCTCGGCTCTGAGTGGTCGCGAGCACTCACCGGTCCGCCCCTTGATGTGGCGTTGAGGGGCCACGCCTTCGTTCTTGGCGCTCTGCCCTTCCTCACCAGCTTGACCGCGTGCGTAATGGCGGCTGAGCCAGGCAGCGAACGCTACTGGCAAGCAAGGGAGCCCAATTTGGAGGAAGGCTACGCCGCAATATGAATAGGATTGGAAAAAGGGGGCCTAGGTTATTTGATTGATGCAACGCAGAGTCAAACTATTGGGAACAGATCCTTACCTGAAACACATACTAATGAAATAACTAAAGAAGATCCTATGGTGTGCTACGTGTTGCTCGTTGCCTAACTAGGGTGCGACCTTTGACCTTTACACCAAAAATGGGAATATTTACAGGGGATTATTTATAAGGGATATTACAATATTTACAAAGTGGAGGGTTCTAAAAACCGCAACAATATGATTGATTATGAGTAACCTAATCATGTTAATAAATTAATTATATTCTTTGTGAAGCATCTTAATACGCATTGGAGTTATAATTGTTGGTGGAGTCGGAGCAGCTGTCCAACCAATCGGTGAGAAGGATTGTTACAGACAGACACACACGACCGAGTGTATGATAAAAATACGACCAACAACAAGCTTAGACGGTACCCCGGTATCCCGGTGTGTACCCCGGTTTAGAATAGGTACACCGTTTCCCTGCGCATCGTAAGAGTCGACTAAGGGTTGGCGTCAGGAAGGGCATCCGGCCATAAAAACATTGCCTCAAACAGGGAACCATGATTGTCATGGGGCCCGCAAGGCTAACCCCCGCTCTAGCGGGGAAAATGGCCTTAAAAACGATCATTTATTCATTCATTCAACAAGCTTAGACGGTAGATGGCTGTTCACATGTGACACCTGGGTTTGTGAATTTTGTTTTTAGTTATAGGAACTGGTGCCCACACAATAACTGTGCTCTGAGATATTAAGCAGTGTAACCTGGCGCTGAGGAAGATCGGAGAAAATTGGACGAATCTCTATCCACATTAGAGAGCAGGTTCCCGACAATATCTCATCGACTTCATTTAAAGACACTGTGGGATCTTTAACATCCAATAATGTATGCAAGCAGATAGGTCCCAGCTGAAGGTCCAGTGTACCAAGGGAAGGCACACTCGTTGATGCAACATCCTGCCTGCCAATGCGACCTTTTATAGTCTGGCCAATAAGAGAACCCAGACTAGACAGCTCAGAGGTAAATGCATCTCTGCACCATCCTGTTGGACCATTTTGGTTCGGCAAATGTTTGGGTGGTGCTGCCTTTCTATATGTGGCATTTGATGCCCATCCCAGGTTGTCTAGACTCTAGAGTCTAGAGGACATTGAATTAACCAAAGGGTGTGGACTGACATCACATCTAGACCAGACCAGATGGGGCACACAGACTACCCCTTCCCTGAAGGTCATAAATGGAGACATCTGGACTTTAAAAAAATGTAAATGCGATAATGTCAGTTTTCCTGAGATGACTGTGTCGTTCTTTCCAGAAGCGTATGACCCAAATCGTTAATACTCCTGCTTTCAGGGAGATTGCAACCAACAATTTCTTGGATTCCAGTCTTAAACACCATGCCACCAGAATCCTAAACGTGAGTTTGTCATGTCACGTGTTGGTGGATGGCGCACCAATTGTGCGTGTTTGTTTGTGTGTGCACAGTGTGTGCAGCAAGCAGATCACAATTCTCTCACCGAGCTGATTCCTCGTCTTGCTGACCTCCTACGACGTGGTGTCGGCTTAGGAACAAAGGTAACTGAACATTCATTGATGCTACATATCCAATGTATGTTCTTAAAAACTTTCAGTACAAGTTTATATAATCTGGTAACTTTGGCTTGGCAGATTGAGGCCATATAAATGCTGCAGATTCTCATTAAAACTAACACTCTTTGAAACAAATTGCACTGAAATGACAATAAAGCAATTGAATAACACTTTTTTGTTATTTCGAAGATATTTGTCTCAAAGGCTACTTCAAGACTGAGTCTCGTTCAGATTCAAGGAATTAAATGTTAATGAGATTGCAGTATTACATACAAAAGATGACGGTTTTTTTTCCCTTCACTCCAGATGTAAAACACATTCCTTGCCTTCTCATTACTTTTATCCCTTCCAAATGTCTTCCTTTTCTCACACTTCTTCCCCATCTCCAACCCCCCACCCCCCATTCTCCCACCCATCATTTCCACATTACCTTTCTCAATTTTTGGTTCTCCTCATTTATCCGCCTCCCACTTCACTTCCTATAACTGATTTATCAAGGGAATTCCTATTTTCTAGAAGGGAATAGCTTTTGGGATGAGGTAGAGAAGATAAAAAATGGCTTTACAACCTTTTTATTGTGATACAAACACAATGTTTCTGCAATGTGTAGAAAAATATACAAATGCACCTCCAAATAATACCTTTGTGTAAGGGTGAAGGTGGGAGGAATGGGGTTAAATGTAGATGGAGAAATTAAACAAGTTAAAACAAGAGTTAAAAACAAGACAAGACAAGAGTCAAACAAGGCAAGAGTCAAACAAGGCAAGAGTCAAACAAGGCAAGAGTCAAACAAGGCAAGAGTCAAACAAGGCAAGAGTCAAACAAGACAAGAGTCAAACAAGGCAAGAGTCAAACAAGGCGAGAGTCGAACAAGGCGAGAGTCGAACAAGGCGAGAGTCGAACAAGGCGAGAGTCGAACAAGGCGAGAGTCGAACAAGGCGAGAGTCGAACAAGGCGAGAGTCGAACAAGGCGAGAGTCGAACAAGGCGAGAGTCGAACAAGGCGAGAGTCGAACAAGGCGAGAGTCGAACAAGGCGAGAGTCGAACAAGGCGAGAGTCGAACAAGGCGAGAGTCGAACAAGGCGAGAGTCGAACAAGGCGAGAGTCGAACAAGGCGAGAGTCGAACAAGGCGAGAGTCGAACAAGGCGAGAGTCGAACAAGGCGAGAGTCGAACAAGTAAAAGTCAAAACAAGTCAAAACAAAACAAAAACATTAAAAAAAAAAACAAAGGTCAAAACAAGAGTCAAACAAGTTAAAAACAAGACAAGAGTTAAAAATAAGACAATATGAGTCAACCAAGTCAAAACAAAACAAAAAAAAACAAACACAAAAACATTAAAAAAAATAAAAACAAAGGTCAAAACAAGAGTTAAAAACAAGACAAGAAATAGAAGAGTTAAAAAACAAGTCATATGACACAAACAAGAGTTAAAAGCAAGACAAGATGAGAGTCAAACAAGTCAAAGTCAAAACAAGTCAAAACAAAACAAAAACAAACAACACAAAAACATTAAATAAACAAAGCAAAAAAAACGAAGGCCAAAACAAGTCAAACGAGTTTGTTTGTTTTTGTATACAAGATCGAGGCTCGTGAAAGAGCTAACATTAATACAAAAAAAAGTCAAACCAACACACAAAACAAAAAACAAGGGGAGCGGCAGACAAGATGGGGAGAGAGGGGGGCAAGCACAACATTTGAGAGCAGGGACATTGGGAGAAATGTGGGAGGGGGAGGGCTTGGGGGGAGGTGGGAGAGGTATAAAACATATGAACACTGCAAGGACTCTGGCGTGAATTAGCGGGGGGAGAAAAGATCAAGGTTTTGGATGGGGGAAGATAAGAGAAGGTGGTGAACAGCTGTTTTAAAGACCTGGAGGGAGGAGTGGGATTGAAGGGAGTGGGGGAGTTTGTTCCAGAGGCGGGAGAAAAGGGGAATGAAAGAGTGAAGGTGAGCAGAGAGCCTAGATTTTGGCAGTTTAACCATAAGAGGGTTGCTGGCAGATCTTGTGCGACCTGTAGGAATATTTGGGGGACAGAGCACAGAGAGAGCTGGGGGAGCAAGGCCGGAGAGGAGTCGGTAGAAGACAGAAAGACCACCAACTTGCATGCGGTGAGTGAGTGAAAGGCCCTCGGAGTTAACTTCATCACAGGAGATTCCAGAGTTAAAAACAAGACACAAAAGAGAAGAGTTAAAAAAAACAAGTCATATGACACAAACAAGAGTTAAAAACAAGACAAGATGAGAGTCAAACAAGTCAAAGTCAAAACAAAACAAAACAAAAACAAACAAAACAGAAACATTAAAAAAAAAGGTCAAAACAAGAATTAAAAAACAAATCATATAACCGAGGTGTACATGACTCGCTTCAACCCCACAGCATGTAAGCACATGGAACGTCACTGAAATGACGGTTTAAGATTGGCACAACAAATGGAACGCTGTGAATACTTAAAATTTGATCAACGACATCGTATTGGAAGGATCAAGTACTGTAAAAGTAAACAGTGAAATAACAAAAATATTGTGCATGAAGAGGAAGAACTTAGATGCAGGACAAAATAAATCTATCTATAATTCCAGTAATCTCTGTGTGTATGTGTGTGTGTTTGTCTGTGACCGCTGTTTCTCGACAACCACGGGTCCGATCTAATTGAAACTTGCCAGATATATTGCTGGGGACCCGAGGATGTGCCTTTTCAAGGTTTGAAATTAATCGGACAAGTGGTTCCCAAGGTATGGTCACCGTACTCGCAAGCCGTTCGCTTTGGCTTTGCGAATGGACCAAACCATTTCATGTAAATAGAGGGGGGGGTTCTACCGTACTCGCAAGCCGTTCGCTTTGGCTTTGCGAATGGACCAAACCATTTCATGTAAATAGAGGGGGGGGGGTTCTGTGGTCGTTACTGCCACGTGGTTTCAAAGTTTTTTTTTGTTGTTGTTGTTTGCACGCATGTTTTTTTGCACCCACGTACGGGCACGCCCTAGTAATGATAATGTCAGAAATTAGGTAAATGGCAAAAACTTGATGTAAACCTTATGGACAACATATAATTGGATGAACTTCGCAATTTTACAATGAACGAGTGTTACCCAGGTGGAGCTGTTAAATATTGTGCTTGATGGCGTAGGACTTTGGTAAATATGATGTGCAGGGATGATGGCAGAAATAAGGTTGAAGGAAACATGTAATATCCCAATAATCGGTTTAAAAGTCAGTACAATCTATCACTAAAACGAGCAGTATCTGTCCATCCATCTGTCACGCTTGATTTTAATTGGTTCCTGTAAGCGTAGAATAATAAAAATGATACCGTTGGAAGGCTCATAATATATTAACTTGGTTGGAAAGTGAATAGTCGATTTCTTTGGAATAGAAAATTGTGTCCATCTTGTCATAAAAATGCCTGTTTTAACGCATGAAGTGCTGCAATTACTGGTTAGTAGGCCAGAAATGCTTTTTAAAAATTGGCTTTTCTCCACCAATTCGAAGCAAGCTTTCGTAATTGTTACCTGGGTATTATACATTGAAAGAAAGGTGATTATTCGTTCTTTGGGTTGACGTCATTTTAAAATTTGCATACACGTCTCGACCACGATTGTGACGTTCTACACGCTACGCGCTTTATGGGTTAAAAGCCAGGCTTTGCAAAATGGAAGAAGAAGAAGAAGAAAGACATGCAGCGTTAACGTTGTGGTTCCAACGGGGCAACAGCAGGAACACTTTAGAATACAGCATGAGTGACACCGAAGGAGCAGACATACAACAACAACCATAGCCACGAAACAGTAGCGGCAGCAACAACATCAACAACAACAACAACAACAACAACAACAACAACTACATCTATAGTCTATACTATAAAAGAGCCGTGTGTGTGTGTGTGTGTGTGTGTGTGTGTGTGTGTGTGTGTGTGTGTGTGTGTGTGTGTGTGTGTGTGTGTG
This sequence comes from Myxine glutinosa, assembly GCF_964187855.1. Classification (NCBI taxonomy): domain Eukaryota; kingdom Metazoa; phylum Chordata; class Myxini; order Myxiniformes; family Myxinidae; genus Myxine; species Myxine glutinosa. The sequence continues at coordinate 195,269,023 of NC_136261.1, read as the reverse complement.
TGTGTGTGTGGGTGGGTGTGGATGTGAGCCGCTGTTTTGACCGGCTGGGTTTTGACCGGCTGGGTCCGGTTTTGACCGGATGTCCACATCCCTGTGGATGTGTGGATGTGTGTGTGGGTATGGGGATGTGTGTGTGTGTGTGTGTGTGTATTGGGATGTGCGTGTGTGTGTGTGTGTGTGTGTGTGTGTGTGTGTGTGTGTGTGTGTGTGTTGCTATTTTCTCAGAAATGGCTGAACTGATTTCCTCAAACTTTCAGAGGATCATCAGAGAGTGCTTTGGAGTGTTTTACGCAAAAAAAATTGTTTGAATTTTTTTTTTTAAATAAATAAAAGTTATATTTTTCTAAATAAAATAAAAGTATACATTTTTTGAGATTTCTTATTTTAATCGTCATCGTGGGTGTAGGGAAGTGTGTAAGGACACCATTCCTTAGTGGGTGGAGGGAAGTGTTTTCGGCTCCCACAGAAAATATATCGGGCAATGCCGTGTACCCCTGCTATTGTTGTATAAGATACTTTTTACACCACGTTTTTATTGTCCCCCGTCGCACCGCAGAGCGAAAGGGGGACTATGGTTTTCCCCTCCGTCCGTGTGTGCGTGCATGCGTGCGTAAGCGAAGGGCCAAATTCTAATTTGGTGTGTGGGTGCAACCCACGTCAAAATGCATGATGGCCGCCACCATATATATGTCTGAACCTTGTGAGCGAAATATCTTGAAAAATAAACGAACTACTAACTTCTAATCTGGTGTGTGGGTGTATCTACGCATAAGGGAGAACGCTATTGAAAATTGGGTCGCCACGTCAAAATCCAAGATGGCCGCCTTGCGTCTTCCACTTTGTCAACTCACATCACTTCACCGACGGGGGACCTAGGCGTAACGCTTGTTAATTTGATATCTTCATTGAGATTCGCAGCTAGAGATGCAATGTTTGTGAATTGCAGCATGCTGTCTTTTGATAAAATTTGTCGGTGAAGCGACGGGTCTGCATGACTCATGCATTGGAAATGGACTGCCACAGTATTTGAAATGCACTTTAACCCTTGGATGCAGTGATTGGGCCTCGGAGGCCCACAAGGTTTTTTTGTTGGAAAAACTATGTTGTACAATTGTATTTTGGAATGAGCCTCATTTTCACCGACTTTCATGTTGTTAGACAAAATTCAGTGACATTAAAAAAAAAATTCATTCAGGCTCGTGGGAAAATCTTCATTCTTCACTTGTAACCCGAAAATCTGACACAAATGCAGGCCTGGGGCCTTCGAAGCCCTGCATAAATGTTGTTGTACTACTATGTTATATCATTATTTTCTTGATATGAGCCTCATTATATGCTCCTATAACTTGGATACAACTAATTCAGTGACAAAAACATGAAAATTTAAAAACTTTACACGAATACATGCGTGGAGCCTCCGAGGCCCAATGGCTGCATAGGCGTAGGGTTTTTGATAGTTGTGGTGATATACATTCTAAATAAAAGGATTAGTGAATCATATTTTTTGAGGAAATACTCCTCCATGAGCCTCAACTTGTTAGAGAAAAAAAAGTTGAAAAACCAAGAACAAAATTTTTTTTGCAAAAAAAAACAAAAAGGATTCATTGCTTGTATCGGATTCTTCCAAATAATAGGATCAATGATTCACATTTTCTGAGCAAATACACATCCATGAGCATCGACTTGGATTGAAAAAGGATATGAAAGAAAAAAAAATCTATTAAAAATACAAAATAAACAAAAACATTACACGAATCCGTTGGGCCTCCGAGGCCCAATGGATGCATTTATGTAGGATTTTTGACGCCTGCATCTAAGGGTTAAAGAACCAAATACTATTTTGTCATAAGTTAGGTTGTAGTAATCCATTTAAGTTCTGTTTTACTGTATTTCTTTTCAACTAATTTAATCACTTTTAGCCATTTATATACTGTGGCTTTATCATCAAGGTTTGCTCATGTTTTTCTTGTGTGATATCGTCCTGACTTGTGGTGATAGGCATGATGAATTCCAAATCCTACTCTGATGTATTGCCATAGCATTCTCTTGCACTGAGGGAGTTTTACTATGCAAGCACATACCTGTACCTCCTTACTACCCTTTCACCATCAAAGACTGGCTTTCTGTGAACAGCGTACCCAGTCGGGCAAGCCCAGAGCTTTGACTTTAACCAATTAGGGCCACTGCGCAATATGTTGGAAAGTCATTTACAGGCTCGACAACAATGGCTACAAAATCTGATCCAACTATATGGGATGCACTCTGAGAAATGTTGGATCATCCTATCATGATCCGTTCAAAAACTGGCAGCAAATACTGCATCAAGTGTTTTAATTGTTATGAGAGTGCATGACTGGTTGGCTCTCCAAGATTTAAAATGTGAACACATTGAAGCCTGTTATGAACTGTAAATAAAATGTGTCCCATTCTTCTTGTATGATAGTGCAGAGTAAGTTATTTTTTTAAAATCGCATTTAATGTATGGCAATTTGTGTCTGCCATAATATCGAGCCATTATCTGCTTTGAAGTGTCCAGTGGCTTCAAGTGGGCAGGGAAAAAGATCATGAGGTCCATTTGCCACTGTGCAATTCCCTCGGCGGAACTTGAGAGAACAAGAAAAAGGGCTCATGATTAATTTGAGAGGTAGGGAATCGATTTTGGGGTAAGCGAGAGGGGTGCGATTGGTGAGTTGGGTGCAGAGGATTATCCTTGGTGCTGCATTGAAAAAGAAGAACCACCTTTAGAGGCCATTTTTTCCCCGCAGAGCAGGGGTTGGCTGCATTGTGATTGATAATTTCTGATCTCGTGTTGAAGTATCGCCATTATTGGAGCATCGTGCAACTGGCGCTATAATTATAGATTAGTCATAATAAGACAAGGTGGAGCTTATGCTTGACCATGGGAATACATGAGATTTGGCTATATGCTGGGTACAAGGCCTTCACTTCATGAAATACATTGTTTTATTTTTAAACCCCTCAAGTAAATGTGGTACTGTAGCCTTAATGCCCTTTCTGAAGTAGAGTGAGCTTGGCAGAAGAGTGCTCCCTGCTGGCACGGCAATAAACGGTGGTTAAATTGAATGCAATTCAGTTGAGAATTGAACCCAAAATGAGGAAACTTAGGGGTGAGACACTCCCAACTGGGCTATCTTGCTGCATTGTGATTGCAATGATGCATCTGTCTGCCGTTAACTTTCAGCAGGGTTGGAGGGGGGGGGGGGGGGGGGGGAGGAAGGGGGGTATAAGAGAGACTCATTGCTGAATGTCTGGGATGAGTATGCCTCGACACCATGATAGATTCAGAAGACATAATTTTCCACTGTTTACATTTTTTGTGAATTTTTGTTGTGAATGCATTATAGTTTTATCACCTCACCAATAATTTATTCCCACTGCAGTCTCTTGCTGCTTCAATCACTTGCAGCTCACATGAATTACAATTACAGCCTGAATAACATCTGGTATCTATATGAACACAAAATATATAGGTATTAAAATGATATGTATGTATGTGTGTATATATACAGTGCATTCAGAAAGTATTCAGACCCCTTCCCTTTTTTCACATTTTGTTATGTTGCAGCCTTATGCTGAAATCGTTTAAATTCCTTTTATCCCTCATCAATCTACACTCAATACCCCATAATGACAAAGGGAAAACAGGATTTTAGAAAGTTTTGCAGATTTATTAAAAAGAAAAACTGAAATATCACATTTACATAAGTATTCAGACCCTTTGTTATGACACTTGAAATTTAGCTCACGTGCCTCCCATTTCTCTTGATCATCTTTGAGATGTTTCTACACCTTGATTGGAGTCCACCTGTGGAAAATTCCATTGATTGGACATGATTTGGAAAGGCACACACCTGTCTATATAAGGTCTCACAGCTGACAATGCCTAACAGAGCAAAAACCAAGCCATGAGGTCGAAGGAACTGCCTGCAGAGCTCAGAGACAGGATTGTGTCGAGGCACAGATCTGGGGAAGCCTACAAAAAAATTTCTGCTACATTGAAGGTTCCCAAGAGCACAGTGGCCTCCATAATTATTCAATGAAAGAAGTTTGGAACAACCAGGACTCTTCCTAGAGCTGGCCGCCCGGCCAAACTGAGCAATCAGGGGAGAAGGGCCTTGGTAAGAGAGGTGACCAAGAACCCGATAGTCACTCTGGCTGAGCTCCAGAGATCCTGTGTGGAGATGAGAGAAACTTCCAGAAGGACAACCATCACTGCAACTGCAACTTTTCCACTGCAAGGACAACTCCACTGATCTGGGCTTTATGGCAGAGTGGCCAGACGGAAGCCTCTCCTCAGTGAAAGACACATGAAAGCCCGCTTGGAGTTTGCAAAAAAGCACCTAAAGGACTCTCAGACTGTGAGAAACAAGATTCTGTGTAGATTGATGTATTGAGTGCAGATTGATGAGGGGAAAAAATGAATTTAAACGATTTCAGCATATGGCTGCAACATGACAAAATGTGAAAAAAGTGAAGCAGTCTGAATACTTTCAGAATGCACTGTTTATATATATATATATATATATATATATATATATATATATATATATATATATATATATATATATATATATATATATATATATGTATGTATGTATATATATATATATATAGTGCGCCTATGGAAAGTCCACACCGCCTTTCAAAATTTTCGCCTTTTGTTGCCTTTTAGTCGAGAATTAAGCTGCATTAAATCAGACTTTTTCCACCTTTATTTACACATCCTAACCCACAAATTTCAAGTGAAAAAAAAATTGTACAAATTTCAGAAAATTAATTGAAAATACAAAACTAGAATATATTGGTTGGAGAAGTGTCCACCCCCCTGATAATAGCAATTGTAAATTACCTCAGGTGTAACCAATCACTTTCAAAATCGCACATCAAGTTAATTGGCCTCCACCTGTGTTAAATTGTAGTGAATCTGATTATCTCAGAATAAAATCAGCTGTTCCTGTAAGTTTCCTCTGCTGAGCAGTGCATTTCACAGTAAAGACTCAACCATGAGCACCAAGGAGCTTTCAAAAGACCTCTGGGATAAAGTTGTGAAAAGGCGCAGATCATGGGATGGGTATAAATGGGCCATGAATATCCCTTGGAGCACAGTCAAGCCAATCATTAAGAAGTGGAAGATGTACGTTACCACCATGACCCTGCCTAGATCAGCCCGTCCCTTCAATCTGGATGACCAAGCAAGGAGGAAACTGATCAGAGAGGCCACCAAGAGGCCAATGGCAACTTTGAAAGAGCTACGGGTCTTTAGACAAAGACTGGTCACTGTGTGCATGTGCCAACAATATCACAAGCACTCGACAAGTCAGGCCTGTATGGTATAGTGGGAAGAAGAAAGCCATTACTCAAAAAAGGTATGCAAAAAAACCACTCCAGAGATTCTGAAGCCATGTGGCAAAACGTTTTGTGGTCTGACGAAACCAAGATGGAACTTTTTGGCCTAAATACAAAATGTTACGTTTGGTGCAAACCTAACACAGCACATCATCCAAAGAACACCATCCCTACTGTGAAGCATTGTGTTGGCAGCATCATGTTATGGGGATGTTTCTCATCAGCATGGACTGGGACACTTGTCAGGATAGAAGGGGAAATTGATGGAGCAAAATACAGAAAAATCCAAGAGGAAGGATGCAAGAAAGCTGCAATTGGGATGGATGGAAGTTCACCTTTCAACATGACAACGACCCGAAGCACACAGCCAAAGCTACACTGGAGTGACTAAGGAACAAAAAGATAAATGTCCTTGAGTGGCCCAGTCAGAACCCTGACCTAAATCCAATCAAAAATCTGTGGCATGACTTGAAGATTGCTGTCCATCAACGCTGCCCACATAACGTGACAACTTGAACGGTTTTATACTGAAGAATGGGCAAATATTGCCCAATCAAAGTGTCAAGGTGTGCAAAGTTGGCAGAGACCTATCCCAACAGACTCACAGGTGTAATTGCTGTCATAGGTGCTTCCATCAATTATTAACTCAGGGGGGTGGATACTTATCCAACCAAGTGTCTAGTTTTGTATTTTTAATTAATTTTCTGAAATTTGTAGAATTTGTTTTTCACTTGAAGTTGTGAGTTACAATGTGTAAATAAAGGCGGAAAAAGTCTTAGTTAATGCATTTAAATTCCAGGCTATAAGGCAACAAAAGGTGAACATTTTGAAAAGGGGTGTAGGCTTTCTATAGGCACTGTGTGTGTGTGTGTGTGTGTGTGTGTGTGTGTGTGTGTGTGTGTGTGTGTGTGTGTGTGTGTGTGTGTGTGTGTGTGTGTGTGTGTGTGTGTGTGTGTGTGTGTATGTATATATATATGTATATGTATGTGTATATGTATAGTCACGTGAAAAAGTAAGTACACCCCATGTAAAATTTTGACTTTTTCAACATATTTCAACATACAGCTATTTGATCTTCATTTCAACAATATTGACAGATAAAGGTGGTATAACATAACAAATATCATGAAACATTTACATTTTGTAGTCCATTGTATAATTTAAATAAACATAAATGCAAATTTCGCATGCGGAAAAAGTAAGTACACCCCAACATTTATCACTACTTCAAATACCTAAAATTAGAATCAGGTGCACCAGCTCAGGTGCAAATGATTAGAACATCATTAGAGAGGATCTCAGAGGAACCTGTCATATTTAAACCTCAGACATTTATTTTGGTTTGCTCTTTGTTGTTGAAGTATGCGGCGTCACCATGCCTCGATCAAAAGAGCTCTCTGAGGCCTTCAGAAAGAAGATTATAGATGCCTACGAGTCTGGGAAGGGATTTAAAAAGATCTCCAAACAATTTGAAATCAATCATTCGACTGTCCGGAAGATCATCTACAAGTGGAGAAGATTCCAAACAACTGCCAACTTGTTCAGGCCAGGCCGCCCCAGCAAGTTCAGCCCGAGAGCAGACCGCAAGATGCTGAAAGAAGTCTCTAAGAACCCCAAAATGTCATCATGGGACCTACAGGTAGCTCTTGCCACTGTTGATGTCAAAGTGCACGAGTCTACCATTAGAAAGAGGCTGCACAAATTTGATCCACATGGGAGGTGTGCCAGGAGGAAACCTTTGCTGTCCAGAAAGAACATCAGGGCAAGACTAAAGTTTGCCAATGAACACCGAGGCAAAGACCAGTACTTCTGGAACAATGTGCTCTGGACAGATGCGTCAATGGTAGAGCTATTTGGCCACAGTACCAGAAGACATGTTTGGTGAAAACCAAAGACTGCATTTGACCACAAGAACCTGATACCAACTGTAAAGCAAGGTGGTGGAAATAGTATGGTTTGGGGCAGCTTTGCTGCATCAGGGCCTGGGCAGCTCACCATCATAGAATCCACTATGAATTCTTCATTGCACCAGAGGGTGCTTGAGGATAATGTGAGGCCATCTGTCGGTAAGTTGAAGGTCAACCGAAGGTGGACCTTGCAACATGACAATGACCCTAAACATACCAGTAAATCCACCAAGGAATGGCTGAAAAGAAAGAAATGGAGGGTTCTGCAATGGCCAAGTCAAAGCCCGGATCTAAATCCCATCGAGATGTTGTGGGGGGGATTTGAAACGAGCTGTGCATGCAAGAAACCCCTCAAACATCGCACAGCTGAAAGAATTCTGCATGCAGAAGTGGGAAAAAATTTCTCCCAGTCTATGTCAGAGACTGGTAGACAGTTATAATAAACGCCTACTTGAGGTTGTTTCTGCCAAAGGGGGCAATACCACCTATTAGAGCCAAGGGTGTACTTACTTTTTCCACATGCGAAATTTGCATTTCTGTTTATCTAAATTATACAATGGACTACAAAATGTAAATGTTTCATGATATTTGTTATATAATATCACCTTTATCTATCAATATTGTTGAAATGAAGATTAAATAGCTGTATGTTGAAATATGTTGAAAAAGTCAAAACTTTACATGGGGTGTACTTACTTTTTCACATGCTGTATATATATATATATGTGTGTATATATATATATATATATATATATATATATATATATGTGTATATATATATATATATATATATATATATATATATATATATATATATATATATATATATATATATATATATTGTTGCGGATATGAGGACTGTATTTTTTTTTGATTGTGTGCTTTATTATTATTTTTATTGTTATTCTGCACCTCCTGCCTCCGGAGCTGTGTAAAGGTCAAAGGGCGCCCCATAATTAGTCCGCAAGCATACACGTCAGCCAATCATAGAATACCCCTGTTCGATAGTTATATCTTATTCTGTGTTTTAGGGTAAGGCTGTGTCTCCCATTAATAGAAGTACTCCATTGCACCAAGTGAAAGAGATAGATTCCCTTCATTCCCACTCCCAAAACTTCCATTCCCCCTTTTCATCAATTGCCATTCGCATTGCCAACTGCATGTTGGGCGGTTTTCTCTTTATCCACCATTGACCACGAGGCAGGGTTGGGGAAGAAAGGCGGGTCCCCACCTCATCATAGAGGGGAGGAGTGAACCAGCCCTTGCCGACCAACCCAGAACGAGGGGTTGGCTTTAGAGGGCGGAGAGAGAACGTTTTGGGGAGGTTCGCAAAAGGGTCAAGGGTGGGGCTTATATAACCCGAGGCAGAGGCCCCCGGAGAGAGTCGAGGAGGGAGGAGATCAGAAGACAGAAAGGCCTTGAGTTGGACTAAGCAAGAGAGGAAGTTGTTGGACTGGGTGGACTAAGAAAGAGAGAGAAAGAGTCCTGAAGCTTGTGAGGGAAGGAGAGAGAACCCGTCACACCAACCCCCCACCAGCCGCGTTGGCTCCACCAAGCGTTCACCTGCACCAAGGCTCCACCAAGCTCTGCGTTGGCTCCACCAAGCGTTCACCTCCACCAAGGCTCCACCAAGCGTTCACCTCCACCAAGCGTTCACCTCCAGCCATCCACCTCCTGCGATTCCTGTCATCATTCCCCGCGTGAGTCTGTCTTTTGTTTGTTCTGTCCTGGGTTAATTAAGACTGTAGGTAAGCTAGTATTTGCACTGTGTCACCTGCGTCTTATGTGTTGTAAATAAACGTGACTGCTTTCTTTTTGCTTATGTGTGTAAATAGTAAATAAATTTAGTAGTATTTCCAAACCTTTCTTTGCCTTCGTCTTCCTCTTTGCATTCGTCGTTTTAGTCTTTTCCCTCATTGAGCAGCCGCGGTGCGATCCGGCCAATGTTTGGGTGGAATCGGGTTATAATCGGGGAATAACTGTTCGGTCGAGGCAATACCAACCGCTCGGTAAAATAACATCTTTAACCGCGTCCGCAACAATATATATATATATATATGTATATACATACATATATATATATATATATATATATATATATATATATATATATATATATATATATATATATATACACACACACATACATATATACACATACATATATATATATATATATATATATATATATATATATTGTTACAGACACGACTTTGATGTTAAGGTGGGCCGAGCGGAATGGCCGTCGTGTCCGCACAAATTACCCGATTATACTCGACGTTGACGGAGCCGCGCTACGCTGACGGAGCCGCGCTACGCTGGATCAATAAGAAAAAGAAGACACCCGCTGATTATAATGACAGACACCAATGTTTCGATTCTCAATTATATTCGTACGGAAAGGTTAGATTACAGGGCTAGAGGTATATCACAGGAAGACAGCACTAGACACACTCTATTTGACCCCGGACAGACGACAGATAAACGGGACAACGGCTGACTCACACGGGGTTGATGGCAGGGAAAGGCAGGTATCGGTGGCTCCAGGTGCGCCTGGGCTCGGGCAGAATCCACACGGTCGGTCCGTCCAAAGAGCGGGAGGTCACAGCGCTCGGAGGTACGTTCTTTCACAGGCGGGTTCTCTTCCTCTCAGCGATCGCAGGCAACGTTCTTTCTCAGGCGGGCGCATCTGACGTCACCTCCGGCGCGGGGCGCGTATATCCGCGGGGAGTGACACGCCCTCGGCTCGTTAGCGCCGCCCCAGATGGAATCGGTCCGCCCTTCTGATTGGGTGCGGGGGGTTACCAGTCTCCGCCCTTGGGGAGGAGCTGACAGCCAGCCCCTCCGTGGTAACCCCGTGGAGCGCGTGGTCAATGGCGCTAATCGAGCCGGTGTGAGGACGCATCCTCCCCCGCGCCGCCGCCATCTCCTCTGTTGTTGTTGTAATTGTTGGGGAAGAAGATGGAAGGAGGTATGGGAAAGGTCCTAAACTCACTACTGATGCCATATAATCACATTCTGGTGCAACGAAGAGTCATAATTAATGGAAACGAGGCCTTAACTGACATAGACTAAGAATAACTAGCAAGATGTCCGAAAGTTGTCTACGTGTGGTGCGGTGGACCTGGGCACGACATTTAATGGGGGAATAAGGGGAAGGTCGGCTCTACTGATTGTTGTTTACAGACAATGGGACTAGGGAATGGGGGATTGGGGATAGTTGGGGAGTATTGGGGAAATAGGGGAATATTTACAAGCGGATATGGAGGCCAAATTCCATATTCGCAACATTGCACCCTTCTCTACCCTCGGGGCGTCCCGACCCGATAAATTTTTACCTACTTTAGTGTGGCACGCAATGTAGTTCCCTCTACTATTAACTCTACCCTGAGTGCGACAGTTTTACAGATATTCACAAATGAGTAAATATGTCCCCCTGCGACGTTGCACCCTTCTCCTCACAGAAACACACCCACAGGATAACCGAATCCGGAAAGAATCCTCAAACTAAACATACAGCCGGTAGGGAGCATTATTTACAAGACTACGCTGCTATTTACACTACGATCCAGGACCTGTTTTTGGAGGAACACATGCAGATGTTATGCATAGAGAGAGCGCGCTTGCCAACATCGATACACCAACCCACGAGTGCTCTGTGGCCGACGGCCTTTAATAACGTGCAGAGCACCCTTCCCGAGCATCAAAAGCACCACCCCACCACCAATCGGTGCAGTCACCATTGTTCATTGGAATAAAAATAAATTCGACAACCCCTAACCCTGCAGGTGTCTCTTGCTCTTCTTGTGGTGCACTTGGTGTTAACTAAAAGTGGTTCACCTGTATGGCATAGGTGCCACGTTGACCCATAGGTCCATCCCCGGGTGGTGCTTGGCCGCAAACGAACTGCGGTCCATTGTGGGTGGCCACAAACATTACGGTCCATATGGTGTATCGATCCCGGCAGCAAACAGCGAAAGTGCAGGCCCACAACTGCGCAGCCAGCACCTCTCTCTCCTCTCTCTCTACCACAAAGCCAGATCCTCGGAGGTGGGAGACAAAAGAAGCAGACAAGTGAGTAAGGTGGTAAGGGCGCAAAAGTGCACGCAATGTAAGGTGATGCACACTGGGGGCACATGGGAACCAGGTGAGACAGGTACGTTCCTATCGTACGCCCCCCCCCCCCCCACCAGGTAACCTACATGGCCCCTCCCTTACCCCTTACTGTATCCACAAAACACAACACTACCCATAAACATCTACTTTACAAATCAACAAACATCCCTACTGTCTTCCCCGTTCCTCCCATAAACCAAATTCGTCTTCTCTCCCTCCTAACCAATCAAATTTGCCATTCTCAACTCTCATCAAAATTTGCCATCTCCAACTGAACATCAAAATTTGCCATTACCAATTCATCATCAGTCCCTCCTAGGGAGGGAGAGATGGAATCACCCCAATGTCTCATCCACGTCGTGATGCGTCTCACCAATCCACACCGCAATTCTCATTTCCTGCACAAAACAAAGAAAACACAGGTGTGGAGTCATCATCATCACCACAGGTAAGTGGCTGCGTATGGTGCGACAGGTTCTTCAATCCTAACTATTTCCTAAATGACTTTAACAACTTTACACTACCCGGGGTCTTCCTCCGGCCAAACCATTGGCCCTCTTACACTATGGGTTCTAAAAACCAATTCCCATTGGCCAAACTGTGGTGCTCTTCAATTTGGGGTCTCACTCCCCCGATTCATCTCCCGGTGCCCTCGCACAATTTCTGGGCTGTGGCGTGTACCTCTCCCAGTGGGTCTACCCACCTGCACACCTCCACCACTGCAGTTGCCTCCGAGCTTACCTGCTCCTTACCCTAACCTAACTACCTGGGGAAGGCCCTCTGGCACTCTCCCCACTCGGTGCCCTCTCTGGCACTGGGCTGCCCGATCCACACCCGGGATCCTCAGGCACCCACTCACAACTACCGGCTCCCAGAGCCCACCTGCGGCCTCACCTGGCCGACATCCTCACAGTGGTGGAGTGCCCAACCAACTACACGCACTAACAGGCTACACGCACAGCCATTTCCACAACACTAATGCACCCATTCATTATACCATTCTGCAACCGCACCACAAATGCCAATATCCAACCACAATTTACCTATACCCTCTACCTAACACTTACACTACCCGCCCCGGGTACTCGTGAAAGGGGTCCACTCTTCCCCCATCCACACCTTCGCACCATGCACACCACTCCGTACCACTTACTCCAACTCTCTCTCCACACACCTGTACTTGCACACCTGTGCTCTCACACCTGGTGCCACCTGCACCCTTCTCTCCCCAAGCGCATTCGCGCTGATCCACAACACTCACTACTCATACACTGCTCCACACACCTGTCCAGTTGCACACCTGTGCAATCACACCTGTTCAATTCTCACACACACAGCATCATCTCAGCTAACTACTCCCTTCTGAAACTTGCGCTTCCCAGTCGTCCCTTTAAACTATTGCGCTCCCACGTCATTATCATCCACACTAATCTACCTGCGTCCCCACTACAGGTATCAGTCACTAACTAAACTTAACGTTACCTAATGTCATCTTCTAGGGCCCTATCAATATAACCTAACCCACCCGGGTTAGTTTTCACTGCCATACACCCCATAATCTATTGCTCCTTTGCCCCCTCACATGGGAAGGGTGGCAGGGATGCCATCCCACCACATCGGGGGTCTCTCACTACCAATTTTGCACATCAAATTTCAACAAATCAAAAATTTGCCAATCACTACCCATCATCTGCCAATCACTACTGCCAATCCCTTGCCAATCATCAAATTTTGTTTTTCTCTAATTTTGGGTCCAAAACACTAACCTCATCACCCAGTCTACTCACTAATACCTCTCGGTGCGCCAATCCCTGTCCAAAGCCCGGCTTCGTGAAGCCAAGCAATGGATGCTGGTTGTTTTGTGCCAGCGGCTGGATGCGTCCGGCACTCGGTGCAGGGAAGGAGGTTTACCCGGCCCGAGATCCCACGCACCTTCTCGGCACGGAACCATCCAATGTCCCGATCTCGACCTGCCGGAATTCCTCAACAAAAAGTGGTCGCCATGACGACTCTTTCTATCGGGCCGCCCGCTCCGCCTAGTGGAGCACGGACGTTCAAAGCGAGGCCCAGCACGGATCGCGCACGGCGGTCCTTTCGAACCCGCCGTGGCTCGGATCCCCGCTGGTTCTCGCGGCACGCGAAACCCGGCACGCACCGAGGGCCCGCTTCGGCTAAAAGTCGACCTAACCTTTAACCCGGTCACCGTCGATGCTTCACCTGCTTGCTTACACCCCGCAGCCCGTTCCTTGCTCACACCTCCAGCCGTTTCCATGCTCCTTGTACCGTTCCTTACACACCCAGGCACACCCATTCCACTCACAGCCTTGGTCACACACCTGACCACCGAACACTTTGGCACACATCCGTTGGTAGCACACCACACCAACACACCTCTTCGCGCCCCCTCCTCTGTCACCTCCTCTGTGACAATCACAGGTGTGCCCTCATTCGCACACCCATCCACGTGCCTCACCACCAACTCCAGCGTGCATTCCCACTCACGCTCTACCATTCCAGGTGTGCATCCTTCCATCCCAGGTGTACATCCTCGCTCACCTGTCACAACTAACTCACGCTCCATGTCACTCTCACTACTTTCACCTCCATTCCTGACAGCGCACTCACCCTTACTCTTGACAGCGCACTCTTTCCTCAGGCACCTGTCCGTTACACACCTTTCTCGCGCACACTCTCCCGTTACACCCTCTGTAACACTCACCACAGGTGTGCATTCTTCCTTACTTTTGACAGCGCACTCTTTCCCCATGCACCTGTCCGTCACACACCTCTCTCGCGCACACTCTTGCGCACACTCTCCCATCACACCCTCTGTAACACTCACCACACCACGCTTCCATGTGCCCCCTCGCACACGCGCTACGACCGACTCACTCTCGCCAGCACCCTCACTCCTTGGCACGCACTTTTTCCTCACACACCCCAGAGTCGGACTTTCTCGCACACCTCCTCTTTCGCACACCAGACCTGTCGCACACTTCACCAACGGCCTCTCACGAACACCCGGGTCCATCTCGACCCCCAAGCTTCTTAAATCCCCTGGCGCATCATACGCACGACCATATTGGTCACCACTTACACCGGGTCCTCTTCCTCTTCGCTTCTCCTCCATCACCTGCGAATCCCTCATCCGGTTAACGAGCACATCACGATCCAAACACAGACTTTGGACCAATTCTTTTATCTCCTCTTTTATCTCTTTGTTATCCCCTCTCCGTCGCTTCTTAATTTCGCTCACCCCTTCTTCCACTTCTTCTAATTTGTGCCTCACCTCTTTTATTCCCCGGTACGTCTCCTCAAGCTCATCCTCTAAGGCTACCTTGACCGTTTCCAGGTGCGTCCTCACCTGCCGGTCCTTCGTCTCCATTACCTCTATCACCTCGTCCAACCTCGTTGTCAGTCCCTCACGTACCATCTGACATTCCCTCTTTGTCGCTATCAAGTCGTTTTTTATGTCGTTTTGTGTCGCTTTTAAACCTCCTAATACCGCAGTGTTCCTTTGAACCTGCTCCACTAACTCCGTCTGTCCCACCGTCAGCTGCTCCACCTCCTGCGTCAGGTCCTCTATGCCCCCTTGTAACTTTACAGTCCCCTTTCTCACCTCCTTTTCCATGTGCTCCTCACAGTGCCTCACCTCCTCGCGCACTCCTCCGACCTCCTCACTCACTCCTCTTCTGATCTCCTCTCCCATCACTTGCATCTCCTGCCCAGATGCCACCCTCATCTGCTCCATTTCCTCCCTGTGAGCATCCAGTTTGGTTTCTACCCCCATTCTGACCCCCTCTATCTGCTGCCCCATTTGGTTAACTTCCCTTTCCGCTTGGTCCCTCATGTCCCTCAATTTGCCTTCCATCCTGTTTTCTAACCCCTCTAACCCATTTTTCACTCCCTCTATCTGATTCTCCTGGGCAGCCATTCTGTTTTCTACCCCCATTAACCCATTTCTCACCTCTTTTATCCCGTTGTCTAACCCCTCAAAATTATTGTCTAACTTCCCAAATTTCTTGTCTAACTCCTCAAAATTATTGTCTAACCCCTCACTGGTACCCCTCGCTTCGTCCCTCATTACCCCCATTTGCTCACTCTGAGCCCTCGCTTCGTCCCTCATTACCCCCATTTGGTTTCCCAACCGCTCACTATCAGCCCTCATTCCCACCATTTGTTCCATAAGGGCCCTCATTTGCAGGAGGAAAAGGTTCGAATCCACCAGGGGCGCTGCCACGGTCGCGGGCGTGGACGCCGTGGCCACCTCGTGCGTGACAACGCTATTTTGCGACCCTGCCGCCCTCACTGCTTCGCTCTCCTCGCGTCCCTCAATTTGGTCCTGGACCGACCCTGCTTCACTCTCCCCTACCGGACCCCAGCCGTCTTGATCCGCCATAGCGCGACTTTCAAAATTCGAGTTTCGTAACACAAATCCAAATTTTGCTGTTATAATTTCGTCGAGCGCAGTAACCGCGGGACCGCGCTCCGGATCGATTTTGTCGAGCGCAGTACGCGCTCCGGCTCGATTTTCCCTCCCAAAATTTGGGCCTAACTAATTTAGTCCCGGGTCCGAATCTCACTCCTCGACACCAATTGTTACAGACACGACTTTGATGTTAAGGTGGGCCGAGCGGAATGGCCGTCGTGTCCGCACAAATTACCCGATTATACTCGACGTTGACGGAGCCGCGCTACGCTGGATCAATAAAGGAAAAAGAAGACACCCGGCTGGATTATAATGACAGACACCAATGTTTCGATTCTCAATTATATTCGTACGGAAAGGTTAGATTACAGGGGCTAGAGGTATATCACAGGAAGACAGGCACTTAGACACACTCTTATATTGACCCCGGACAGACGACAGATAAACGGGACAACGGCTGACTCACACGGGGGTTGATGGCAGGGAAAGGCAGGTATCGGTGGCTCCAGGTGCGCCTGGGCTCGGGGCAGAATCCACACGGTTCGGTCCGGTCCAAAGATGCGGGGAGGTCACAGCGCTCGGAGGTAACGTTCTTTCACAGGCGGGTTCTCTTCCTCTCAGCGATCGCAGGCAACGTTCTTTCTCAGGCGGGGCGCATCTGACGTCACCTCCGGCGCGGGGCCGCGTATATCCGGCGGGGAGTGACACGCCCTCGGCTCGTTAGCGCCGCCCCAGATGGAATCGGTCCGCCCTTCTGATTGGGTGCGGGGGGTTACCAGGCTCCGCCCTTGGGGAGGAGCTGACAGCCAGCCCCTCCGTGGTAACCCCGTGGAGCGCGTGGTCAATGGCGCTAATCGAGCCGGTGTGAGGACGCATCCTCCCCCGCGCCGCCGCCATCTCCTCTGTTGTTGTTGTAATTGTTGGGGAAGAAGATGGAAGGAGGTATGGGAAAGGTCCTAAACTCACTACTGATGCCATATAATCACATTCTGGTGCAACGAAGAGTCATAAATTAATGGAAACGAGGCCTTAACTGACATAGACTAAGAATAACTAGCAAGATGTCCGAAAGTTGTCTACGTGTGGTGCGGTGGACCTGGGCACGACATTTAATGGGGGAATAAGGGGAAGGTCGGCTCTACTGATTGTTGTTTACAGACAATGGGACTAGGGAATGGGGGATTGGGGATAGTTGGGGAGTATTGGGGAAATAGGGGAATATTTACAAGCGGATATGGAGGCCAAATTCCATATTCGCAACAATATATATAAATAATATATATATATATATACAAATGAAATGGACTCTTCAAGATTAAAGGGTGAATTAGCTGATTAGTTATATCCTAATTTGCATGTTTAGAATAGATGTACAGTATTATAATCCCCAATTTCAGTCTGCCAAAACTGTGATTGGCAGTGCCTTGTCTCCCTGCCATCTCTGTATTTTTCACTGTTAAATGTGGTTTGTGTGTATGATTTTATATATATATATATATATATATATATATATATATATATATATATATATATAATACATTTATTTTATATAGCGCTTTTCAAGAAGCCCAAAGACGCTTTGACAGAGTACATAAAACAAGTGCAAAAAGACAAAAATCAATTGGTAAATAATCAAAGCAAAAGGAAGGAGAAGGAGAAGGAGAAGAGATAGTCAGGGGTTAAATGCTGTGGGTTAAATGTTGAATGCAGTGTTGAACAGGTGGGTCTTGAGTGATGTTTTGAATGTGGTGAGTGAGGAGGAGTCTCTGATGGCGTGAGGTAGTGAGTTCCAGAGGGTGGGAGCAGCGATGGAGAAGACCCTGTCCCCCCAGGTTCTGAATTTGGTCTGCATGGGGGTGGGGGGGGGGGGGGGGTCAGGAGGTTGGTACCAGCAGAGCGGAGGTTGCGGGTGGGAGTGTGTCTGGAGAGGAGGTCAGTCAGGTAGGATGGGGCCAGGTTATGGAGGGCTTTGTAGGTCAAGAGGAGGATTTTGTACTGGATTCTCTGGGGGATGGGGAGCCAGTGAAGCTTGTAAAGGACGGGGGTGATGTGGTCACGGGTCCGGGAATGGGTGAGTAGACGGGCAGCGGAGTTCTGAATGTATTGGAGTTTATTGGTGATTATTGAGGGTGAACCAAAGAGAAGGCTGTTGCAGTAGTCCAGACGGGAGGTGATGAAGGCGTGGATGAGGGTTTCTGCAGCCGTGGAGGAGACGGATGGACGGAAACGGGCTATGTTTTTCAGGTGAAATAAGGCTGTCTTTGTGATCTGTTTAGTGTATTTGTCGAAGGAGAGGGTTTGGTCAAAGATGATGCCAAAATTCCGGATGTGAGGGGAGGTGAATACTGGGAAACCGTCGATGTTGAGGGCAAAGTTATGGGTGGATTTGGTGATAGTGGGGCAACTTAGCATAACAATTGTGCATTTTGTGAGGAAAGCACCAAATTTGGCACACTTGTAGACTATCATATTATGAAAAGATCTGGATATTGGGCCATCTCGGATTCAGAGATTTGATTTTTGCAAGATTTCGATTCGATTGGGATCGAAGAGAACACCTTCTTCATCTTCTGTACAGTGAAGTTGCCAGCCCTGAATTCTCTGGCGACATCTGGGTGCTTCATTGGGAGTGCAACCATGTCCCTCAGGTGAACAGGGACCCACCTGGCATAGTGTGTGTGGTCTAAGGCATGGAACCATGGGACCAGTTCCGTCAGGGCATCAAGGTACATCGTGAATGAAGCCTGCCGCAGAGAACGCACGTACAACAGTACCAACATCTCTAGTTCCAGCACAGTTGCCCAGTACTGAAAGTTGGGAATATCTTCTCCTCTCTGGTGACACCAGTCTTTGAACTCAGGCAGGTCTTCTGCATCATCAGCATATGTCATACAGTGGCGTTCATACGCACGGTGTTGCAGGATGTGCAGTGCCGCTGGAGTGATTTGATGAGCTCTTCTTGTGCGGGTGACATGGGCAGCTCACAGGAAGGAGTCGGCCGTCCCTGGCATTGCAATCTCAGCTTGCAAATCTGCAAAATCTGCAAATCTTGCAAAAATCAAATCTCTGAATCTGAGATGGCCCAATATCCAGATCTTTTCATAATATGATAGTCTACTAGTGTGCCAAATTTGGTGCTTTCCTCACAAAATGCACAATTGTTATGCTATATTGAGCTTAGCTGCCGGACTGAGCGTTTTTGGGCCAATGATGATTATTTCAGATTTATCATAGTTAAGTTTGAGGAAGTTGGTTTGAAGCCACGATTTTATTTCAGTGATGCAGTTTGTCAGGATAGAGTGGGTGGCGGTGGAGATGGACTTTGTGGAGATGAAAAGCTGGATGTCATCGGCGAAGCAGTGGAATTGGAGACCATGACGGCGGATTAAGTGACCAAGGGGGGACAGGTACAGGATGAAGCGGAGGGGGCCAATAACTGAACCTTGGGGGAGGGGAGCAGTGGGGGATTTGCAGTTATTGATGGAGATGAACTGGCGTCTGGCGGAGAGGTATGATTTGATCCAAGAGAGGGCAGTGCCGGTAATGTTAAAGGTGGTTTCAAGTCG